>NC_080782.1:112275203-112580024 GCF_028018385.1 Neofelis nebulosa
AATCCCAAGCAGGCTCTGTGTTGTCAGTGCAGAGCCCTCCGCTGGGTTCAATCCCACCTCACAAACCGAACCGTGAGATCATGACCTGAGCCAAAATCAGCAGTCAGATGCTTAACTGACTGAGTCACCCAGGCACCCCTACATTACAGTTTCTAAAGAGCAGGGATCATAAACCCTAAATTTGATTTATTTAAGCTAACAGAATCATAGGACTGGATGTGACTACGGAGATTGGTGAGTGAGATTTTCTCACAGCTATTCAGTGATGGACTTGAGAACTAAAAACTAGGCATGCAGCCTGGTTGTTATCTCACAGTGTGAAGTGAGGATTTCATAAATGCATTGTTGAACATAGTGGTCATATATATCCTAAGCTGATGCGTAGACAGAATTGTATTATGCACAGCATGGCTTCTCAAACTTTAATGATTGAATCAACTCAGCAGGATGTTAAAATGCAGGTTCTAACTCAGGAAGTCTAGGGTGGGACCTGGAATTCTGCATTTTTAATAAGCTCCCAGATGATTGTGACACTGCTAGTCTTCAGACCATTTTTTGAGTACAAAGGTGTAGATGCTGTTAGCAATGGTGACTTTGAAGTTTTTTGCTGTTTTTTTGTTTTGCTTGTGAGTCCGTTTTTTTTTTTATTCACTCAAATATACTCTGAATGCAAAACTTTCTTTTTTAAAATACCAATGGGAAAAAATTTAACACATTTTAAATTTAAATGCTTCAGTTTGTTTCTCCATATGTTGTGTATTCCTAAATCATTCACAGTGGTTTTATTTTCTAGCCCTTTTCCATCAAATGGGAAAGTAGTGTTCTCCCAAATGTATTTATTTCTCAGTATCTATCCTCTGTAACCTATTATATCATCTCATCCTTCCTGAAAAGCTCTCTTAGTTTTCTGATGTATACTTCCTTGAATTTCCAGTTCTCACCCTGTAAGTTATGCCTACATCCTATTTTTTGGCATCTCCTCATCTCTCTGACACTGTTCGTGGGAACTTGCATCCAGTGTCACTCATCACTTCAGGCCTTGGGAATCACTTGAGTGTTATTTGGAATCACTAGTGATTCCTAAGGCCTGAAGTAATGATTTTATTTGTAGATCACTCTCTTTATCCTGAAGGCTTACCTAAGTCTTAATCATGTGTGCTCCATGGATTCCATATTTAGGACCTGCCACTCTTCCAACTCAACATGGTAAAAACCAAAGTCGTCCTACTTCTTATCTCTAGACTGCAGGCCCTCTGCCAACCATACCACATTATTTTACTCCCTTTATCAAAACTTCCAGTGACTTGTCGTTTGTTGTGGCATAATTCTCTAACTCCTTATTCTGACATTGAAACCCTGCTCTAACTTGGATCTTTTTTTTTCCCACTCATGTCTTCCATTGCTTTGAAGTATGCGCTGATTGAAGTTAGTCTGAATCCTCCAGTTTCTGGAGCATGCATTGACATTCCCAGCCTTCATGCCACTTTTGCTCTGAGCTGAAAGCCCTTACATCGATGTCTGCATGACAAAATGCTATGTATCTCTCAAGGCCTACATGCAATGCTGCATCTCTTGTGCTATGTTCTCTGTCCCCTTACTTGAAAGGAATTCCTCCTCCTCTGGATTGCTACATGTTTCAGTGTTGTTTAGATGACACTTCACACTATGCTTTATGTTATGTCTGCCATACAAATGTCCCCAGTCCTCCAACTCTCTGGCATCCCTGCTTACCTTAATATCCAAAGGCTTTGGCTCCAACCCCATCCCCTGGAATGACAAATCTGACTTCCCTCCTTTCCTCTAGGTTCATATTCCTCTACTACATTTAGGGGAAGGGAGAGTTGCCACATACCATTTCCAAATTGTTTAACTCCAAAAGCCACTTCTTTTCACTTACCTGGCTCCTAGCAGCTTCTTCTAGCTCTGCCTGAGGCCTCAGCTTTTTTTCTGTTGGCCACTGTCTGCAACTGTAGGAGTCCACCTCTTCTCTATTATTACTCAAAACCACCACGAACAGCAGGTTCTTGCCAGTAATAGACTTTTACTGAAAGTTTTAGGGTAATGCAGGCTAATTATAGCACAAGCAGAAGTCAACTGTAATCTGAATGCTAGAATCAGAGTTCTTAGACATTTATCAGACACTCTCTCACAAACTCCATTCCCTTGGGGCTCTCCATCTTCAGGCCTTTCCTCTCCCATCTCTTCTACCATAAACCCTCACAAAATGCCAAAGTTCAAATACTCTTACTTATGCAGAATGTTTCACTATTTTTTTTAAAGTTTATTTATTTACTTTGAGAGAGTGTGTGTGCATGGGGAAAGGGCAGACAGAGAGGGAGAGAGAGAATCCCAAGCTAGCTCTGCATCGTCAGCACAGAGCCCAACGCAGGGCTCAATCTCAGGAAACCTGAGATCATGACCTGAGCTGAAGTGAGATGCTTAACTGACTGAGCCACCCAGGCACTGCTCACCATTTTTTCATTGTTGTTTAAACCTTGACAGTGTAGATTAAACACACAAGGGCCTCTCCCTCCATAAATGAATTAGTTTTTACATGTTTTCCTAAGCTTGAGAGCCAGTCTGTCCCTCAGTAGGATTCTGCAGTCCTGAAGTTGTTTTGGGTCAACCAGATTAAGGTTTGTTTTGTTTTGTCTTGTCTTGTTTTTGGGTGGGGGGTAACCACAGCCCTAGGAGATAGGCAAAATCTTACCCACCTATTTTTATATGTATCTCATTTGTTTCCATCTAGGTTGCAAACATATTTAGGAAAGACCATATTATGCAATCATTTTATTCACCACAATTTGGGGGAAAAAATTCAAACCTTAATCCATCATATATGAGTTGTGACTTTAGGGAAGCAGTTTCCTTAGGGAACCTCATACACCTGCCCTACAAAATAAGTATGATAAAAATCTACATCATAAAAATGTGAGGATTTAGAAAAATTCTGTGAAATCATTTATTTAGAGTCCTGGTACACAGTAAGAGCCCTGGTCTCAGTACAAGTTTAAAATGTTGGAGTACAAAAAAGTTACTCCGGTGAACATTATTAAACTTTTAGTTGGGTACAATGTTTATTGCAGTATCCCCAAACCTACTTGATACCATGATTTTCCTTCCTGAATATCATTGTATCTACTTTGGAGTCAGTTCCATACAGTTCTTCTTTAATTGAAGAGATAGAAAATCAAAACTTTAAAAATTTCAGTGTGAAGAGTAAATGGCACATTAGTTTAGAGATAATATCGGTAATTATGGAAGTATCTTTTGAGAGTGTAATATTTTCCCCGGCCTTAGTGCTAGCAATCAAAACCACTGAATTCATTTGACCAGGGTCAGGACTTTGAATGAGAGGAAAATTACTTGAATTTGAGGCATTATGGGTGCAGTGCAAGATGTTCCAGATACAGATTCCGTGAATCTTGTTGAGAACAATGGTGTAGAGGACCAGATAACCACCTTCAAGTCTCTGAGTCCCATGATGTTTGGGAAGGTCTCCAGAATTCTCATGTTGCCACCATAAAGAGAAGACCTCATAGTTTCTAGAAGGGGTAGCCATTCTTTGGAAATGAGAGATGGGTGGTGGAAATTGGAATGTGGAAATTTTCATTATGGCCTGGAACTACACAAAACCCTTCTGGAGGAAGTGCTCAGTAGAGGTTTCCAAATTTTGTTCACTAATATCTCTAGCTGAAATGCTTTTTCTTCCATGGTATACAATTTCTCTGTCTTTCAAAGCCCAGTGCAGAAGCAACTTGGTATGTACAGGCTTTCCAGATAGCCCCAAGTTGTAATAAATCATCATTTCCTTTTTTATATTTCTAGAGCATAAAAGCACTTATCACAGTCTTTGGTTACTCATGATGGTGGGAGGCCAGTATAGTTTACTATCTTAAAGCTCAAACTGGAACATCAGATTTCCTCTTACAAGCTGTTTGTCCCTGGGCAGGTTACTTACCCCTGCTCTGCATCAATTTCCTCATCTATAAAATGGGGATATTTAATGTAGCTATGTCATGATTTTTGTTAGAGTTAAATGTGATGATGTATATAAAGCTCTTAAACAGGACCTACCATACAGTAAATTGTCAGTAAATGTTAGCTTTCACTATTATTCCTTGTCAATTCTTTCAGTCACATTAGGAAGCTTTTTGATAGTGGTGACTGTAACATATTTATTTTGTTGTTGTTATGGTCAGTGACCAATAAATTATCTGTTGAACTTAATTTTTTATAGCTTTGGGTTAAAAAATCGTGTTTTCTATTTATATTGTCACGAAAGTCATAATGCCTATGCTTCTAAATGCATAGCTTATGTGAATGTGATGGTTGCTAACAGCAAAATAGCTTTTCATGCTACAATTTAGAATGTGTGGCAGAATCAGAGAAGCATGTCAAACAAATTACTTAATACACAGTTATCTCCCTAACTTATATTGTACTTTTTTTATATATAGCAAAAGGAGGCTAAATAAACATTTTTACAAAACCTGTGGAAGTTACCATAAGCATATTTTAAACTTTAAAATTTCCCTATATGAAGTTTTCCTTGCACAAGCATGTCAATAGGCAAAATGGGAAAGATAATATTTTGTATAATTCTCCCTTCTTGAGAAGTGTTATCTAGATTAAAATCTGTTTCCCCAGGAATGTCTCATTTGTAAATGGCAAAGTACATATAGAACATCTCACCTCAAATGCAGTGTTTTTTTTTTGTATTCTTTGAAAGCTTTAATAAAAGGAGGACAAGATTAAGAATTCCTGAAATATTAGAAGCTTGTCACATTTGTTATGGCAATCACTGAGCTCCAGAATAAGGTTTTTTTTCCTTTAATTTGTTCTTTTTCCTTGCCTGAAACCTAAAACTGCCAGTATTTTAGCATACAAGATGAAAGTGTGTTTAGTCATATTTCTGCACATTGTTCAAAACAGTCATTTCTTTCTTTGAATGTAAGTAAAAGTCCTGCTTCCACTTTGGCATACAATGATAGAGGACATCATCTTTTTGAACAATGGCACATCTTTTTCTCCTGGTTTTCTCCACCTTTCTCAGCACAGATAACTTTGAAGGAGCCCAAACCCCACGATAACATTGATTTTATATTAGTTTCCTAAGACTGCTTTAACCAGTTAATGTAATTCAGATGGTTTAGGTCAACATAGATTTCTTCTCTCACAGTTCTGGAGGCCACAAGTCAGAAGTGAAGGTGCCAGAGGATTCATTCCTTCTGGGGGCTTTAGGGAGAGTCCATTCTGTCTCCGCCCTAGCTTCTGATGCCTCCAGGGTTTTATGGTTTATCGAAGCATAACCTCCATCTCTGCCCCTGTCCTCATATGGCCTTTTTCTCTGTGTGTTTCTCCTTTTCCCTTCTCTTGTAATGACACTCATTATTGGAGTTAGGGTCCTGAAAGGTCCTGATACAGGGTGATATCTCAAGACACTTAATTGTATCTGCAAATTTCTTTTTTTTTTCCCCAAGTAAGTACATATTCACAGGTTCTCAGGGGCCATATCTTTAGTGAGGCCAGTTTGCAACCAACAGCATGTTCCTTGGGACTAAGGCTGCCTATACTCTGGTCAGAGATGTACTGGACACAAAGGATGTATTTTCATAAAGCCAACATTTCTTCAGCACTATATGACTGCATTGCCCAATCCTACATTATGACTTCCCAAGAGAGATAGGAGTGTCCTTATTCATTGACTTTGAGGAAAAACATTTTCCCAGGGAAGTGGTATCCGATCTTTTTGTGGCCTGTTCTGTGTGGTAGGCTTGGCTTGTATAGAAACTATGCCTGGAGGTCCACTGACAAGTCATGAAGCTGCCTTGTTAGAGAAATTATCTCCAAATATGATGGTTGTAAGTGTGTAAAAGGAGAATTTCATAGACAGATGCATTCCCACGTTATTAGTCAAGTCCTCACGTAACTTGCCTAAATCTTTCCACGTTTTCAGACACTTAGCATATTAGGGGGAATAACATTAAAGAGAACATAATGTCTAACTTTTAGGATTCTCTGGGGGTAGGGAACACATCAGTTTTGAAAAAAAAAAGATCGTAGGTGCAATATCCTTAAATTGTTTAAAAGTTTTGTACCAAAGACTATTTTTAAAAGTTAAATAAAAAAGGAATGAGTATGAAGATCATGTCTTTTAAGATAGAGAAGAATTGACTTTGAAAAAAAGTAGGTGCAAATGAGTATTTCTTTAGATAGAAAAGAATAGAGATGGCATTTCTCAGAGATTGCTAAAACCAGTATTATAATTTATTTGAGAACAGAAGAGGGTACAATAAAATATCTAAACTTTTTCAAGATTATACTTTTGTGGCCTGTAGTAAGTTAAGCTGGTATGAATACCATATAATGAGAGTTTCATAAGGAGATTAAGTTTTTATGTTAGAGGGTACAAAAGAGTACATTTGTAGATTGTAAAAAGTCATCTATCTTTTCATGACCCAGAGAAAAATCCTTATTTAAGCTTTTTTTTTTAACAGCTGAAAGTGTTAATGTCTACTAGATTACCTGACTTCACTCTCTTCTTATTTGGGGATGGCAACTATAAAAAATGAACAAGGTTGGGGGGTGACTGGGTGGCTCAGTCGGTTATGTGTACAACTTTGGCTTAGGTCATGATCTCATGGCTCCTGAGTTTGAGGCCTGTGTGGGGGTCTGTGCTGACAGCTCAGAGCCTGGAGCCTGCTTCAGATTCTCTCTCTCTCTCTCTCTCTCTCTCTCTCTCTCTCTCTCTCTCTCTCTCTCCCTCCCTCCCTCCCTCCCTCCCTTGCTCTCTCTCTCTCTCTTTGTCTCTCAAAAATAAATAAACATAAACAAATTTAAAGATGAGCAAGGGAATTTGATCTAACATATAGAAACTGAACATTTTAAGGTCTAGATGTTTAGGGATGTCAAACCTTTTCTTATAAGAAAAGTTCAGGAGAGAGATAGAGGTAGTCCCAGGAATAGGATGGGAGATTTGTGGCCTGGTATCAATCCCATATTTGTCCTATTTCATCCTTTTGTAGGACAAAATAGAATCCCAAGGAGGTAGGGAAGGTGCAATAGCCATTTCCATTACTTGAATTCTTTATTCCTTCATACTATTTAAAAACTTAAGGGGTGCATGGGTGGCTCATTTGGTTAAGAACTGGACTTTGGCTCAGGTCATGATCTCATGGTTCATGGGTTTGAGCCTCACGTTGGGCTCCGTGCTGACAGCTCAGAGCCTGGAGCCTGCTTTGGTTTTTGTGTCTCCCTCTATCTCTGCCCCTCCCCTGCTCATGCTCTGTCTATGTCTCTCTCTCAAAAATACATTTAAAAAATTAACAAATTAAATGTTGTGAAATTCCCTCTCTATCGGATCCTGTATATCCAAAGAATTTAATGTCAATATTTTCTTGTTGGGATGAGCACTGGGTGTTGTATGGAAACCAATTTGACAATAAATTATATTAAAAATAATAATATCAATCTTTTCATTTTTAATAGTCTTGGTGCTTATTTACTGTACACCCTGGATAAACTTCTGAGTCAACTCATAGATTAGCTCATGGAGTCTAGTAAGAGGCCCTGCACACATTTACTTTGGTTAAACTCTATACTTGTGCAGCCATCTTCACTTATGCACCTCTCACATGACATAGTTCTACAGCTTTGTCACCTGATTTATATCCACTTAGCGTTATTCACTCTGAAAATTTACTTTATACCAAGCACATAAACAAAATGAAATACAATTTAAGAAATAAGCTCACAACATTTCAATTAAATTCATTAATCAAGGCAGTTTATGGAAATGCCACATGCAGACTGTAAACTTCATAAATATTCAAGCAGTGAACAACTAAACAATCACATTTCTTAGTAATAAATGCTTTGTCTTGGTGGCTTTATTTTAGTATGAAAGATACAGAACATTCCCATCCACTGGCTTGAATTCTTATTTTGAAACTGTTTAAAACCATGCATATCATCAAACAGAACCTTTGTTTTGGTGACATTTCTTTTTCCATATGTTCTCCATTTACCTTTCTCTCTAGATTCACTGACTTAATACTAATTAGCACCTGCACCTGAATTCAGGAAGCATCATTTGAATCAAACCAAGTCAAGCTGTCTGTTAAGGGAAAAAAAAGTTCCAAGTTCCTAGATTTCCAAGTAACACATATGGACAATATACTTTGTTGATATTCTCTCACACATGTGCCTTTTTAAAGTATGAGAATTGATGTATACTTTCTTTCAGTATGTACAAATACAGCCACACTGGTAGCATTAGACTATGCTATAAGGTGCTTTATCTGGTTGCAAGTTTACATTCTAATACAAGAATTCTGTTGAACAAATGCAGGATGGTATTTAACACATTCACATTATATGTTTACAAATTATTATACTAGGTTTGGGGATAGAAAGAAGAAAAAGGAGAGTCAGGCAGTGATGCAAGACTGTATTTGAGGGAACATTTGAACTGGATCTTGAAAGATATTTTAAGAGATCAAAAGAGAAATAAAATAGAGAAAAGGTTAGGTAAGAACCAAAGAAGAAAATGTGTTGTGGCCTAGGGACTGAATACAGAAAGGAGAATAACTTTAGGCAGGGGAATCTATAGCTTAAATGCAATCAAATGCAGTGTCATCAAACTAGGAAAATTGACTCATCCTTTGATTTCAAGTGTTACTAACCTCATGTCAACTGAAGCCTACATCTTCCATGTTTCCATATCTCAATTATGGTGATCACCTATATATTTTCTAATTGTGTCATATCCGTCTTCCAGCTGGACAATTGAAGGCAGAGTCTTTGGTTTTTCATGTTCCTCTCTGGAGTCTGACTCACCCTCTAGTATTCCTATACTGAAGACCAGCCCAACTCTTTTTAATACTTCAATGATTGGTTACTTTACAAGGAACCTTTGTCCACTGTTGGAGGACATTGATATGTGGTCGTTCCTTATGTCCCATTCATCTGTCTCTTGGTAATGATGTCTGGCAGTTGGTGCTAGTGTTGCTCTCTGGAATCACAACAGGCCTCTATTTCATCTGCTCGTCAAGTCCCATGAAAACATGTAACTCCTATTCCTGATATTTTTCCTTTTCAGTGTATCCATTCTTAATTTCTTCATTATCTCCCCATTTTCCATTCCTTCTTTCCAACCTTCCTCCTTTTTATTCATCCATCAAGTGTCCATGCAACCAACAAGTATTTAGAACTAGTAAATACCAGACACAACTATGCATAGTTTTTATTATTCTTCCAAATTTTGGGTTTTCCTATCTGGGCTGTTAGTGGTTTTTTAGTATTAAAGGATAAATTAGAAATAACCATGATGCTCCATATACAATTTGACCAACAGGGAGCACAATGAAGTGGCATTTCCCCAATTCGAGTGGTCTTCTCCTCGAATGCCATCAAGGATGTCTAACTATTTACAGTTGCAGTGAACCGTAATTTATATCACTTTGTGGTCCGCTTATTTATTTTTCCTGTAAAAAGTGCATAAGGCCAAATATTTCTTATTAAAATTTGTAGTAACTTTTAACAAAATGTAGATCTTTATAAGTATACATGTTGAATTTCAATTTTTTGGTTCCTTCTATTAAAATTTTCAAAACTGTTCCTATTATTTATGTTTTTCTATTATCTACAAAGTTAATAAACTAGACTTCCTTATCTTTAGCCAGGTCATTGAACAAAATATACAGTTGAAATCCTGGACTTCATTTGAGTCATCTTTTCAAGTTGATTCCAAGCTATTTAGCAATACTATCTGAACATTGTATTCTACCAGTAACCAGCAATTGATTCAACTAAAAGCACTACCATTCATGTCACATTTCGCAGTTCTATCCATCAGGATGTCGTGGAAGGCTGTCAGAATCATGCTATAATAAATACATCTTAAAGCTTGACCAAAGCTAAAATTCTATTAAAAAAAAAAAAAGGGAATGGGGTTAGTTGGACATGACTTATCCTGAGTGTTCTCTCTAGTGTTTACTACATAGTCTTTGAAATGCTATCAGTGATACAGTTAATAATCTGTGTTCTAGGAATTAGTTTCACATATTTGAGACTATAGTCTCCAGATCTACTCCATTTCCTATTATCAAAATTCACAGCAACATAGACTTTTCTTTTCTTTTTTAAAAAAAAATTTTAATGTTTATTTATTTTTGCGACAGAGAGAGCATGAATGGGGGAGGGTCAGAGAGAGAGGGAGACACAGAATCTGAAGCAGGCTCCAGGCTCTGAGCTGTCAGCACAGAGCCTGACGCAGGGCTCGAACTCATGGACCGTGAGATCATGACCTGAGCCGAAGTCAGACGCTTAACCAACTGAGCCACCCAGGTGCCCCATATAGACTTTTCATTTCAAAAGTTGGGCCTCATGTTTAATGAGAATGAACAACATTATTAATATTATATGAATAATCATTGTTTTCTTCCTTTTCAAGAAATAAGTTTATATGTTTAAAAAATACATTAATTTCAACCTAAATTATTTTGAACGTGGGGCAGTATTTGAATTTTTTATATATGAGGTCATGTCTGTAATTTTATAAAGAAGGTAAGATATTTGGACTGTGTGTGGCCTTGGAAGAGTTTAATGTAAGAGAAAGTGCATGATAAATGTTTGAGATTATGATCTTAGAATAAAATTATAAATCACTAAAAAAGTATAACTAACTTCTACTTAAACTTTTTAATGAATATTATTAATCATCTTTCAACAGTATAGACCAGTAATTTCACCTCAAAACTATTGAAAATAGATGCTTTGGAGAACTCAGAGTAATGGTACATTGTATGCATTTTATGATTATAGTAGGGGTTAAGTCCTCATAAATTCACAAAATGAAATTCTGTGTTACTTAGTATAACTTAATGTCTGTGAGGGTTTGAATTTTTATTAATACTGATAACATGTCATAAGATAGAATATACTATTTTTTAAAGATGAAAGTAAGCTCTTATTGAGATCTCAGTTTTGATATTTCCTTCAAATACCTAGCTAAATGCTTTAAGGAGGATTATTTGAAAGTGTGGCTAGACAAAATTAAAATATCCTTTTTTATTTTCTATTGGTTTTCTGTAAGTTCCCATATTTTCTGTATCCACAGTCTCCTTCAGGAAACCAGTCTTCTCCTTGTCTATTGCCATTTCCTCATCCTCTGTAGTCTTGCTTTAGCTCATTTTTATTTTGTCTTTGATTTTCCGGTATAACTTCAATGCCATTATCTAAAGATAAATATTTAGTAACAAAATTACTTCTCAGGTTGTCAGTAGGAAACATATATTATCTTAAACCTTTATATCTGTCATAACCCTACTAATAATAATGTTTCACTGATTACATTTGCTGTGCTGTCCATTTTGTAATGTTGCCATCAGAGGGGGCTATATATGAAATGGGCTGTTAATAGTAGCTAATGTTTAGTGAGGGCTTTTTATGCACCAAGCACTCTTCTTAGCATTATATTACTCATTATCTTATTTAATGTTTTCACCAACCCTACGAAGCAGGCACTTTTTTTTATCCCTTTAGAGATGAAGGAACTAAAGAGAGGTTAAGTAGCTCACAAAAAGTAACCACCTAGTAAGTGGTGGAGTCAGCATTCAGACCTTGGTCACCTAGCTCTGGGCTGTGTGACCTTAACCACTATTTCATAATGAAGTCAATTTTAACTTACTCTCATATTGCATATGACTTGTTCAAAGCTAGGGAGACGAAAATCACTCCTTAGTTTAGCTGAAAAAGGTGTTCTAATGCATTTTTAGCTGCAAATATCAAATACCTCAACAGAGTCCATTTACATTAAAGGAGAATTGTACATCTAGCATGTTGGTGTTTTCATGGGATAGTAGAATAGTATATAGGATCAAATATAGCTATTTTTCTTTGAAGTATGGGCTTAGGAAATGGCAGATATAAGAATTGCCAGTTGTTTCTAATTAACTTATCCATTTTGTTATGTTATTGCCTAGGTCTGTATAGGGTTATCTAGGTTTTAAACTGGGATAGGATTTTGAAGCTGATGACAGGGTTACAGTTAGGTAAGAGCCAAGGTAAAAGACATCTGTGTCTACATGAGCCTCATCAATGCCCCATCATAGGTTATCATCTCTAGCACAATATTAAGGTTTTATATGAATTATATTTATGGATTCAGTTCATGTTTTTAACATTTAAATAATAAAAGTTCATTTTATATAATCTCAATCTAGTTATTTTTTTCTGCATCTTTTGTTGTCAGAAAATGTTAATTACATTTTCTATGTGCATTAAAGACATACATATATACTCCATTTAATAAAGGGACAGTGTTAGGGCACCTGGGTGGCTCAGTCGGTTAGACGGTCATGATCTCAAGGTTCGTGGGTGGTTCGTGGGATCAAGTCTCACCTGAGACTCTGTGCTGACATCTCAGAGCCTGCAGTCTTCTTCAGATTCTGAGTCTCCCTTTCTCCCTTTCCCTTACCCGCTTGTGCTCTATCTCTGTCTCTCAAAAATAACTAAATGTTAAAAAAAATTTTTTTTAAAAAGGGGTAGTGTTATTAGAAAGCATCTGCTTAAGAAACCAACATATCTGAAAATTAATTTTTGCCAGAATACTACTTGAATATTTGTAGTGTCAAAATGTGTGTGCATTTACATGTAAAACCACTTGGAAAGATAAAACTCCAGGGGCACCTGGGTGGCTCAGTTGATTAACTGTCTGACTCTTGCTTTTGGCTCAGGTCATCATCTCATGGTTTGTGGGATCAAGTCCTGCTTTAGGCTCTGTGCTATCAGCACAGAGCCTGCTTGGTATTCTCTCTTTTTCTCTCTGCCCTCCTCTGTATCTCTCTCTCTCTCTCTCACACACACACACACACACACACACACTCTCTCTCTCTCTCAAAATAAATGAATTAAAAAAACTTTAAAAATAAAAGTTCCTAAATATTCATTAAATGTCTACTCTGTACCAAGCACTGAGCTGAGGGAAGACAAATAGGCAAGGTCTCTCCTCAATAAGGAACAAATAGAGGAGTAAATGACGTGATTACCAGGTCCAGTGATTTGTATGGAGCGCTCTTCAATTGCAGATGAAAAGTACGTAAATCAGACTAGATAGCAGATTTCCACAGAGGCTTTCAAATGATGTGAATCTAACCAGAATTTAAGAATGAATAGTAATTCGCTAAATGAGGGAAGACATTTTTTAGTAAAGCACAGCTATAGTTAACCCAACTTGTTTGATTATCAGTGTCGAGTACATTTAACAAAAGAAAAGACCTCTCAGAAAGTCTTTGTGAATTGTAATCGGTCCTTAGAAAAGATTAAGGTTAGAGGGAAGATGGTGAGAATTGAGTAATATAGTCCTGTTACGTACTCATAACCTTACTCTAAACATTCATCGTAAAACCAAGAAGAATGGGATTGGCAATTGACTGTCTTGTGGATATAAACTTAGGAGATGTTGGTGTTATTAACTGGCTTAGGAAGTGGTTTGTGGAATCTATCCAGCTGTAAACAGACAGCAGTAGTTTTTAATTTGATTTCAACCAGTTTTCAAAAAAAAGATGTTGTCATTACCAAATTCAGCTATTTAAAAAAAATAGCCTGTGTGCTCATGTTTCTGTGATGTGCATATGTGTGTGTGTGTGTGTGTGTGTGTGTATTTTTTAGTCTATCTTTGATAGTCATGTCAGAACAACTTCACTTCCTCAAATATTCCAAGTATTAAATTTTTTTGCGTTATAACAAATTACCTTAAATATAGTGGTTTAAAACACATGCATTTATTATCTTATAGTTCTTGTGGGTCAGGAGTTCAGACATGGTTTAGCTGAGTCCTCTGTAAGGTTGTAATCAAGGTGTCAGCGAGGGCTCAATTATCATCTGGAGGCTCAAATTGGGTTGGATCCCCTTCTAAGCTAACTCATGTTATCAGCAGAATTAATTTCTTTGCAGCTGTGAGACTGAGGGTCCTGGCTTTTTGGTGGCTATTAGCCAGAGGTCATTATCAATTCCTTGAGGTTGTTCCCAGGTAGCCTTCTCCATAGACCCTTTACAACATGGCAGCTTATTTCTTCAAAGCAAAAGAGGAGGAGAGCACATTTGCTAGCATGAGTCTCATGGGACATGACATAAGCACAAGAAAGGTAGTTCATTAATTTTACCATATTCTATTTGTTAGAGGCAAGTCACAATTCTTACCCACACTGAAGATGAGGGAATTATGCAAAGCTATGAATATCATGGGAGGGTGCTTTAATGTTTGCCTACCACATTCCAGAAAAGAAAATCTATTCCAGTCTTAGATATTTTTGAATTATTTCTGGGAAGTCAGAAAATAAACTTTAAATAAACAATTGTTTGAATTGTGTTTAACTGCTGGACAGGCAGGTGTCTTTAAAATAATAATAATAATAATAATAATAATAATACACCACACACACACACACACACACACAACTTTAAAACAGAGCTAAAATGTGCCCCAAATTAGCTATAAATATTTTTTCCAAATGTTAGTTATCTTCCAGATCATGTTGGAAAATCATTTTATTAAAATGATGATTTTTATTAGTATTATGTATAAAGTTGTGTTTTCCTCAAATTTGTCTCATAATTTTTTCCTTTCTATAGAACATTATATACGTGTATATATACACATACACACACACACACATATATATACACATATACACATGTATATGTATATGTATTATATACACATATATATGTATACATATATGTATATAGTTTAATAGAATTGATTATATATATGTAATAAAACCATAGTCCATTAGATTACATAATAGGTATGTAATGAAATCAAATCATAGGTCATTAGATTATCATTTTAGAAAGTGATTTAAGTTTAGAAGAATGTTGATGAATTATTTTCTGCATAAGCATACTTCAGTTATGTTAATTATTTATAGCCATTTGTAAAAGGAGATGTGATTATATTATATTGTATACTGTATGATTTTAATAAATGTTATTTCTTATTATAAAGATCTATAATATATTGCCAAGTATATTAGGTTACATTAAATGTTTACAAATGGTCATTTGAGCTAAATAAATTTCATTGGAATTGTGTGCTTCATTTGTCCAAATTCATTCTAATAATTTATTCAAAAAATTCTTATTAAGCAAGGATCAAGTATATTCCAAAAGTTTGCAATACAAGGGTGACATCACATTTTATGTGATGCTGTTAGTGTTCAGGGTAAGACTCAAAGAGTATTAATATGGAAGAATTAATGAGTGAAGACATTAAGAGTCAGAGAGTTAATTGATATATTTTAGGTCACGAATTTAGAGACCCCAGAATTGGCCCTGAAACCCAGTCTACTGTGTCTAAGTATAATGTCCTTTCACTGCTTCTTGTGATTCCTAAGTAATGCATTGTCCTTCACTTGTTACACAAGGTAACTAATTAATTGCTATAAAATGCTTTAAAATCATTTTTCCAGAGGTAGTTCAGCCTTTGTGTTAATCCATACAGACCCTCTGGCCTGGTTCCTACTGAGAACAGCTAAGTCGTGAGTCACCTGGTGGTGGCTGGAGTTCAGTTTGGAAGCATGAAACAGAATGAGGGTAGGTGACACATATCAAAATCAAGCCTTTTGACTGGCCTCAGAAGCACCATGTGCTACCTAAATGTGCTAGCCAGTCATAGATGTCAGTATTAAATTCAATCTATATGCTTTTCCCCTCCTTCTCCTTTGACTTTCACTCCTTCTGTTTAATAGTATGTAAGGATAGGCATTTTTTGAGAAGTAATCTCTTTCATCTCAAAAGTTTCCAAAAAACAATATATTCCTAATTTGTTTGCAGTGCTTCCTGAAAACATTTACTAAATATTGGCAATATCCAGAGCCATCTCAAGAAAAAGCATATTGAAAATGTAGTATCACTGATAACAATTCATAATGGAACAACAATTTGATTAATGGTTATTTGAGCAGGTTTTAAAACTATATGTATATCCTATTGGCTTGTCAGATTCTAGTTATTAAATACATTGATTTCATACTGAGTAAACTCTTATATCCCTACCTTTTGAGAAGTGCAGCTGGCACATATTGTTTTGACCAGAGTGAGTATATTTCTTATTGTTCACTTTATGCCTGGGTCTTTAATATATTGTTTTTGCCTTAACTTGGCTGCATGAAGTATATTTTTCTCATATTAAGAAAACTGTTGGTGAAAGTATGACATAGGCAGAATAGCTTGTTCTTTTAACTCAGTTATATGTAGGCACCCCTTCATTTTCTTGTACAAGTTGCCAAAGAGTATTTTCATTTGATTATGTGAGCTGGTTGCCTCGATTATTTTCTATTTAGTTTAGGCCTTACTATGTCAGGCAGGGTTTCCAGGAGAGTGTTCACCGTTTTTTTTCTTCTCCAAATGTAAAAGTTCAGAAAAATCTCTCCATGGTTATAATCTGTGGTTGGCTCCCCATATTTGGGGGTGGGGGTGCTGTGTTGGGTGATGAGCAAGGGTAAAGAATAGAAAAACCTGGTAATATGCACTTCTGGAGAGTAGAAAATTAAAGAAAGAAGAAAAAGTGTGAGGAGGAATAATTTATATGGAAGTTTTTTGGAAAAATAAATATTCTCTCTTTCAGCTTTAGATCAGTGTGATCTTTAAGGAATATGACAGAATGCTCCCTTTTGTTATTCTAGAGTGGTAATACTCCATATAATTTAGATCATCAAAAAGAGATGAGTTGTAAAGAAATGAAAATTACTTTCAGAGATATATATGGTTTACTCATTTTTACTATTAAGGGTAAGTCTCTCATGTTACTATTAGGGAGAAAATAGGTCAGAGGCACATGGTACCTCCCTCCCAGGAGTAGTTTTGTAATTTCCTATGGGCTTATAGTTGTTTCAAAGTAAAAAGTTAAAAATAAAAAGAATAAGTCTCACATATATGAGGGGAAAAAAATCAATACAATCCTAACATAATGCAATACGGTAGTCCCTTGTGAGGTAAATGTATGAGTAGATGTATAAGTCTCACATTATTGTGCCCAAAACAAGAACCATGCTAATTATTTACATTGCAAAGCAGAAATAATGTAAAATTGTGGTTTCCATGCCAAAACCAAACCATCCCAATAGTAAGGCAAACCACTGTCTTTCCAAGGTGTGTTGAAATATGCAGTTGGTAAAAATCTTATCCCCAGTGTTCTCTAGATGTAGCATTGACAAGTTAGTGAATTCTTTTAAACACCAGCTAATGTCAGTTATTGATAATAAATTTCACAATAACTGTATATGTAACGGGACCATCCCTTCTCTTGGTTTCCACAATGATTTACTATTCCTCTTCCTATGCACTGGGTTTTCCTCAGTGTCTTTTTCAGTCCCTCCCCCACCCCTTTTTAAATATTTATTTATTTTTGAGAGAGAGAGAGAGAGAGAGAGCGCACAAGTGAGGAAAGGGCAGAGAAAGAGAGGAGGATAGAAGATCTGAAGCAGTCTCTGCACTGACAGCAGCCAGCTCAATGCTGGCTGGAACTCACAAGCCTTGAGATCTTGACCTGAGCAGAAGTGGATTCAACCGACTGAGCCACCCAGGTTTCCTTTAAATTGCCCAACTCAGTCTTCAGACTTGTCCCTTCACTCCCTGTTGTCCTACCTTAGCTGGTCATCCACTGATGGATAATTCACAAACCTATTTCTCTGGCCCCAACCATAAGAGGGAGACAGTATATCCATTCTAATTCAGAATTTCTATGGAGAAGTGTATATAACACACTCATATACAAACACAAGTACTCCTCTGGGCAGTCTAAAGGTATCTCTAATTTAATACACCTTAAAACAAACTCTGGAATTACCATCCCCAAACCTGCTTCACCCTCACTGGCCCCACCTCACCAAATAGCAGTATTATAATTCCAGTTGCTAAGCCAAACAATTTAGCAACTGTTTCTTTTCTTTTGATAACACCATCACATCCATCACATCAACAAAATGTAACTAAACCTTAACTTTTCTTACCCTCTTCCTGCCTACTTCTTTCAGTCTGTTCAGTAAATTTGCAGGTGGATTACTGAAATAGCTTTGTCTTGTATTTCTACCTTCACACTTGCTATTCCATCATCTGTTTTCAACATGGCAGATGTTCACAGTGTGATCCTCTTAAGAGTGTAACTCAGACTATGCCATTTCTCTTCTCAAAACCTTCCATTTCATTCTGAGTCGAGGCCATTCACTCACCCCACTCCAAACAGAAAAGCCTCCTTGCTGTCTTCTGCTTCCTGGACTTTACAGTGACAGTCCACTCCACCTGTAAAGCTTTTTCCTAATTTCCTTCAGGTCTGTGCTCAAATATCACCTTATAGAGGGCTTTCCTGACCAAATTTTGTAAAGCTGCATACTCTCCTATCCCACATTCCTTATTCCCCATGCCTTTATTTCTCCCCACAGAATGTATAGACCTGATATATATGTTATCAGAATATATGTTTATTTGTTTACTTTCTGTTGAATGACAAGAATTTTGTTATGGTTATGTCATAGTCTAGTACCTAGAACATATAATAATTATTTATATTTATTAAATAAGTTATTTAATTAAATAAATCAGTTTTGTAGCTGAATTACACAAGTGGGAGTCATATCAATTCTAACTCAGAATTTTTATAGAGTAATGTATATATATATATATATATATATATATATATATATATATATATATAATACACACAAGTGTGCTATATTTTCTCTACTCTGGAAATTAAGTATCTTAATGCTATAGGAATTAATTACCTGACTTCTTTCCACAAAAGTGCTAATATTTATAATTAAGGTTTCAGACTACAAAAAAATAAAAGTAACCTAAATTTTGTTATGCCTCCCTTTTTTCTCTCTCCATTGGAAGTCTTTTTCATGAAAATTTCAAACATGTTTGTCTGGCTCAGGCACATACATGGAAAGGAGTTCTTTTTCACTTTTCTGTACCCAGAGCATTATAACAGCTGTCACGTCTATAGTTTCATTGGTTCAGAGGGGTAGCTCTCCAGGTTATGGGAATTTCCTACTAAAGGAATTGAAAAACTCAGTGCTTCATAAAGAAGTTCAGCTGGTATGAACAGAACCACCCTGACCATAGAAATTTTGGAATTTCTTTTTAGTAGGAAATGGTCTTTCCCAATGATCTCATCCAAGACCTTCCATATAACGATAAGAAAAATATTCTTCATGCCCTGACAATATCTGGCTTAATTTACCCTCATGTGCAGTCATCTAATACCTGTTCACTCGAACCTGCCAAATAAGTCATGAAGGCCACCATGCCAGCCATTATAGAGGGTTTTTCCCTCTATAATGATCTCTATTACTGGTTTTTCTATCTCATTTGTATCTGAGCTTAAAAGTCACTTACTCAGTGAGGTCTTCCTTGGCAACCCAATCTAAAGCAGCATTTAATAACCTGTTAGCACATCCATAATTTTAAGTCTCAGAATAGGATGCCTCACTATTTGTTTTTACATTTATTATATGTTGTGCATCTCACTACATTTATTCAGACTGTAGCAGCCTTGATTGTGTTGTTCACTGCTCTATCCCAAGTGACTAGAACATTTCTTGGCAGTGAGTTGGTGCTCAATAATCATTCATTGAATGAATGAATGACATAATCCCTGTTACTTGTCATATTTGCTTAAATGATTAAAAGCCATCAGGGACGTAAGCATGTAGAGATCAACAATTACGGACTCTCCTACAGCCTCGTTGTTGGTCATTAAGGAAAGACCAGATTAATTGACCTGATCTTCACAGGTCATTAGTAATATGCCCATGTGATTTTTTATATTGGTAGACTACTCTGTGATAATCATATTAATCACAATATGTAACGAGTTTATTGATGATATGCATCTCCCATCAACAAGTGCAACCTTGCTTTCCTGCATCTGAAAGAAGAAAGGACTGGTTTCGTGTGTGTGTGTGTGTGTGTGTGTGTGTGTGTGTGTGCGCGCGTGCTCGTGTTTATTTTTGGGAGAGAGAGAGAGAGTGCAGGGGAGGGGCAGAGATAGAGAGGGAAAGAGAGAATCCCAAGCAGGCTCTGTGCTGTCAGCTTGGAGGCTGACTGGGGGCTTGAACCCATGAACCACGAGAACATGACCTGAGCCAAAATCAAGAGTAGGACACTTAACAGACTGAGCCATCCAGGCACTCTAAAAGGACTGGTTTCTTAATGTTTTTCTTTCTAAGAAATATTTTACTGAAGTACTTAAGATGAGTTACATTAAAATACAGAAAAATCACCTTAAACCTTTTTTCTTATCAGTAAAACAGGTTACTTATATCAATTCAACAAATGATTTTTAAAAGTCTACTTCATATCAGGCTCTTCCCTCATCACGTTTTTTTTTACTAATGGAGGGAAGCAGGCAGTGAGCAATTATCTGTATGGCAAGTGCTATGGTTACATGTGTTATTATATCCTTATTGCAATTCTTGGATGTAGGAATTATAACTTTTTCCGTTAACATTTTAGGGAAATTAACCTCAGAGAAGTAAGACCACATACCCTCTATTCACATTGTTAGTTGCAGAGTTGGGATTTGACCATAAATTTTTATTACTCCAAAGTCTCCCTTTCTACTTTATTGTTTGGAAAAAGAATAACCTATGGAAATTGAAATACTAACAACAACAAAAATATGAACCTTATAAGGCATTAAGATAATTATAATTTATACAAAAAACAAATTTCCCATTCAAATAGAGAATTTGGCTATACATTTTGGCCATATGGGGCGGCTGGGTGGCTTAATCAGTTAAGCGTCAGACTTCAGCACAGGTCATGATCTCAAAGTCGGTGAGTTCGAGCCCCACATCAGGCTCTGTGCTGACAGCTCAAAGCCTAGAGCCTGCTTCAGATTCTGTGTGTCCCTCTCTCTCTCTGCCCCTCCCCTGCTTGTTCGCTCCCTCTCTCTCTCTTTCTCCCAAAAATAAGTATTAAAAAAAAAAACTAAGTACATATACATTACCATAATATATTACTTTAAATGTCTAAAAAATGGATCATAGTATGAATTAGACCGCCTGAAAAAAACAACCATATGCATAGTTTATCAGGTATTGTCCAAAGTGTTGTCATTGATATAGCTCTTAGTGCTTTAAAGTTTTTAATATGGGGAATGTTAGATTCTGGTAGATGGATAAGCCAGTCTTAAAGTCAATCAGTATGCTCACACAAATCCTTCAGCTAGCTTGCTGACTAGTCCCAGAAAATAATGATGTGGACTCTATCCCTGAACCAAAGATTCTACTGGATTCTGACTTTGTATTTTGAACATGAAATCCTTTGGAGGCAAGGAGATCTTTGTGATTATAAGTACCATGGATGTAAGTGTTTCCAAAAGGGAATCTGAGAACAATCATTCAGCTAAATTACCAGCATCTCTTAGGGGTATCGAGATTATTAATTGAGACATGAAGTGTTTTGTGATTGTGTGACTGGGTATAAAATGGGCAGAATGATGTTTGGTAGAACTTCACGTTCTACCTCCCAGTTGAACCATCCAGTAAGATATTCATACGGTGTTTGGACCACAGTGTTAATGCTTTTGTTGCTGGTATTTTGTCTGGCTTGGGATTGGACCCAGTTGTCATGAATAGCTTTTAAGTATATAAAGATGAGAGAAATCTAAGCTCATAAGATAAGGGAGTCTCTTAATACAGAGTATGTGCAGTTCTAAAATACTCAACTGTATCGGACAAATACTTGGTGAAATCAAAGGTGACTTACTCAATTTTGTATTCATTTATTCATTTCAAAAACATGTATTCATTCTTTATAGGCATACTAGCAGCGCAGTGGTATTCCCAGTATTTTTAGCCTCAGAAATTTCACTATCAAGGTATGAAAGTGAGACATGCATACTCACATTCAAAATTAAATGACAATCCAAGAGGCAGCACCAGCAGTCTGTGATTGTCATATGAATAATATGAATAATAAATGATCTTAACTCATACAAAGGAAAGATCAAGGGACACACCATGGAAAAGGTTGGAATTGCCTTGTGTTTGGATGGTATTGTGAATGAGTTGAAATTGAATAAATAGTGTGCTAAGCTGGGGGAGGAGATTCCAAAGGGAGTTGAATGCCTGAAACTAGGAATTAGGTTGTAATCTTGGGAGATAGTGGGGAATTGTAAAATTAGTTCCTGACCATATTGTGTAGATCTTGAATTGCCAAGACATTTGTAGTTAAACCTGAAAGTAATGGGGACTCATGGAAGGGAGTGGAAGGAGAAGACAACATATTGGAATGAATTCATGTAATAGAAATGTGCACAATATTTTGAAACTATGCAGAAATGAGAAAGGACAAAAGTAGTTTGAACAGTGTTGAACAGTGGTTCTTAAACTTTAATGTGTTCAAAAATCCATCCAGGTAACTTGTTAATATTGCAGATTCCTGAGCTTTACTCCTGAGATTCTTTTTTTTTTTATGTTTATTTATTTTTGAGAGAGAGAGACAGAGACAGAGACAGAGCCAGAGCATGAGTGGGGGAAGGGCAGAGAAAGAGAGGGAGACACAGAATCCAAAACAGGCTCCACACTCTGACCTGTCAGCACAGAGCCACACATGGGGTGGCTCTGGAACAGTGAGATTATGACGTAGGCTGAAATTGGATGTTCAACCAGGTGAGCAACCCAGGTGCCCCTACTCCTGAGATTCTGATTGAGGGCCCTTAATCTCCATCTTAACAGGGATCGATGCAATTCTGATTTAAGTGGTCTTCAGATCACATTGTGAATAATACTAAAATAGAGAAAGCTGTCACAGTAATCCAAGAGTGAAGTGGTAGAGGTTTATAACTGTAATCTTGGATGTAGGAATGAAAAGGAAGTGATGATTGTAAGGGATATAGTTAAGGACAAATTAATATGACTTAGAAATGTTTGGATACAAGAAATAAAAGGGAAGAAATAGTCTAAGATAACATTAATGTATTTTTAAGGTTATTTATTTTGAGAGAGAGAGAGAGCACAAGTAGGGGCAGGTCAGAGATGGAGGGAAGGAAAGAGAAAGAGAGAGAGAGAAGGAGGGAGAGAATGAATGAGAATCTCAAGCAAGCTCCTCGCTGTCAGCATGGAGCCTGACCCTCGGCTCAAACCTACGAACTGAGATCATGACCTGACTTGAAATTAAGAGTCAGATGCTTAACTGAGCCTCCCAGTTGCCCTGACATAAATGTATTTAATTCAACATACAGGCATGTGATAATTTTTATTTCTGCAATGGAATTTAATGAAAAGGGTCAGCACACAAAGATAATGCCCAGATGTGAACTAAAGAGAAAATACAAAATAATGAATGTGGTAATATGTGTAAATAAAAAAAAAATCCAGATACAAATTAATGTACCATTTTGTATTATATTCAAATATATTCTAATGATTATTTTCCCCATTGTGGATTTGAGTGATTCTTAGTCAAAGTTCCTGAACACCTTTCATCATTAGTTTTTGAAGATGAGTATAGAATTCACAATTATCCACATCTTCCCCATCTAGCTAAGCAAACAACTTTAGGGAATTTATTGGAGCATCTCTAGTTACAGTTATTCTACATCCTGGATTTGGGAAAACAAATCTAATTAAAGTAATCATATCCTGAACTCAGATACAGAGAAAGATTGCTGGTTGCCAGAGGTAGGATGGGGGCAAGGGAGGCACAAAATGGGAGAAGATGATTGAAAGGTACAAATTTGTAGTTTTAAAGTAAATAAGCCCCAAGGATGTAATGTATAGCATTAACTATAATTAATAACACTTTATTGCTTATTTGAAAATTGATACGAGAGTAGGTCTTAGAAGTTCTTACCATAAGCAAAACAATTGTAGTTATATATGATGATGAATGTTAACAAGGTATTTTGTGGTGATCATTTTGTAATATATACATATATCAAATCATTATGTTGTACACATGAAACTAATATGTAATATATCAATTATATCTCAGCAAAAATAGTACTTTATATTTCCTAGAGATCTATCAGACTATGAACCCCAGTTCTTGGTTCAGACAGTATAGTTACTGGAATTACCATAGGTAGTGGATAAAAATATGCATTTGGGGGCCTTATTCTCAGTAGTTGCCAGGACAAATTCTTAAGAAAATCTTGAGAAGGTTGTTACTGTTAGGTTCTAGCTTGTATCATTAAGCCAGTAGGAATGGTACTGACTTATGAAATGAAAGGTGTAAGAAAAATTAAATTTTAAGGAGAAATTAGGAATTAGAAGTGTTTCTTTTGCATGGATATTGCCTAAAATTACTGTATTTCAAAATCTTTAGTTCTGTCAACATAAGGAAAGGATAAAGAAATTCAAGTAACTTGAAGAGTTAACACATAGCATATAAATCACTTTCAGTTAAGAATTAATAATAATCAGATTCTTCATTCTCCAAAAGAAGGCTTGGTTTGAAAGAGGGAAGGCTTTGACCTCTTGAAAGAGGTAAGGGACATGAGTAAAGAGTGAGGACTTTGGTGGGGCACCTGGGTGGCTCAGTCAGTTAAGCGTCAGACTTAAGCTCAGGTCATGATCTCGCTGTTTGTGAGTTCAAGCCCTGCATCAGGCTCTGTGCTGATGGCTCTGAGACTGGGGCCTACTTTGGATTTTGTGTCTCCCTCTTTCACTGCTCCTCCCCCACTCATGTTCTGTCTCTCTCTCTCTCTCAAAAATAAATAGACATTAAAAAAAAAGAGTGAGGACTTTGGAGAAGTTTCAGCTGAGGGGAAAAGGAACTATCAAAGAAAATCAGACCCTAAGTCTCCCTTTGTGCTGGTCAGCTGGGTGTCATAAACGGAGTAGCTTTCCCTTTGGGGTGCACCACCTGAGTGAGACCTATGCTCTTGAGATCACACAGCCTCTCCTCCTCTGGGTCTTCCTGGGGCTGACTTGGAGGCTGCTGAAAGTGACTTCTTGAGACTCACTTTTGCCCAAACACAACAAGGGATTACTCCTTGTTATATATATGTTATATATATATATATATGTATATATGTTATAAATGATGGTTTGTTACTCATCTAGCATTTTCTCATTCATTAAGTCAGCAAAGTATTCCTATAAAGACCTAGATAGTGAATATTGTAGGTGTTGTGTGATATACAGCTTGTGTCACAACTACTCAACTCTGTTGCTGTAATGTGTAAGCAATCATAGACAATAAAAAAAATGAATGGATGTGACTGTGTCCCAATGAAACTGAATTTATAAAAACAGGTGGAAGTTGCATTTGTCCTAGAGCCACAGTTTGCTGAGCCCTGCTTTAGTGCAATATCTGGTTATTTCTATTATGGAGTAGTAACTGTTTAGAAAACTACCACTTTGGCTGGTTAGGAAGCTAAGTACTTTTCCTAGCACAGTGTTCCTAAAGAAATAGTTTGCCGATTAAAAACAGATATGAAACTTACCTAATACTGGATGTAGTAAATTCCTTAGGTAAAGAAATGTTAAAGACTTTGGAGGTGACACAAATAGTGGCTAGAAATGGGGTTCCAGTATTTTTCTAGTTGTGGAAATCTTGCCCAGTTATTTAGGCCAGTTACACAAAGTAGGAATGATAATTTCTACCTGATTAAAAGGCCATGACTATCAATTGCTGTAGTATATGTGACATGCTCATGACAAGCAACATCTGTTATATAGTAGACCCTCAATAGATGTTAGTTGTCTTCCTTCTTCTCCATATGCCAAAAAACACATCTGGAGTGAAAATAAGCATAGAAACAAAGCACAGTAGAAATCAGAGCTAGTTTCACCTTTAAGATACCGTAGCTCTTTTTCTCATCAAAATATTCCTTCCTGGCTGAAACATACAGTTCTAATACTACTTGGATACAGCAAAGGATTTTCAAGAGCTCCACACCTAGCATGATACTGTAGAGGTGTTTTGTTCTCCATTTCTGTCATTTCCTCAATTATATGTAAATTAGATGTATGAATACATGTAAGTATATACATAAATGTATAGAATAATGTATTATGTATATACTTATATGTATACATATATTACTGATGTGCCAGATACTGTGCTGAGTATTTTATATTTATAATCTCATTTAGCCCTTAGAATAACTTTGCAAAGTCAGTTCTATTATCACCCCTATTTCATAGGTGAGATATTGATACTTACAGTGGTGAATGTAGCCTGCAGTCAAGTGTCTAGAACATCTCAGAGCTGGAACTGAAACTCAGGACTTTCTGGCTGTAGTGTCCATTCCCTTAATAATGATGATGAATGACATACTTTTTAGAAAAATGTTTATATTCATTAAGACTAGTGGTTTGACCATGTTTACCAAATAAGCATTTGTGGGTTACTTGACCAACATCAAAAAAGGACTGGGTGTGTTAATAAGCCTAGTGTGTAGTTTACAACTGGTCACTTAGTCCAGGTCTTTGAACCTGCCCAGAGGCCAATGCAAATAAATCTAGATCTACATTTGGCACACTCGAAAAAGCATTCTGAACAATTCAATGATGAGATTTCCATTATTTATGCATGAAGAAAATATGCTGTTTTTCCATGCACTGAGCCAGGGGGAAAATTACTCAGCCTTAGTAATATTAGACCATGGATCTTCCGTTTATTTTAAAATGGTAGTGTCATGCTGAGGAGAATAATGGTTAATATCTTTCTTCTACTTCCTCTAAATACAATGTCAAAACTACACTGATTAAAATAAATAAAATCTTGAATCATGGTGTCAAATATGCAAGAAGAAAGAGTAAGCAAGCAGAAACATTAAAAACTAACATGCTGGTGAATCTGCTGGGGTGCCTGGGTGGCTCAGTCGGTTAAGTGTCTGACTTCCGCTCCGGTCATGATCTCACCTTGAGTTTGAGCCCCATGTGGGGCTCTGTGCTGACAGCTCAGAGCCTGGAGCCTATTTTGAATTGTATATCTCCCTCTTTCTCTTCCCCTCCCCACCTATGTCTCTGTCTCTGTCTCTGTCTCTGTCTCTCTCTTTGTCTCTCAAAAATAAACAAACAGTAAAAAAAATTAAAAACTAACATGTCAATGAATCTTCTTTGAATTGTGAATTCTATATATTTTTTTCTTCTCTCAAGGTTCTTATTTTCTTTTATTCCACTCACCAAGTTGCATGGAAATGTTAAATTCTACAAAAATGAGTAGTACCTTTTCTTAATGTTTTCTTAAGTACCATTTCATTAAAATTGTTGCATTCACAAATAAAGTGAATAAGTGGGCTACAATTCAAGTCAGGTTGTGAGTATGCCCCAGGTACTGATCCAAATTCTCTCTCTTTTGGAGGGAACGTGTATTTCTTGAGAACAGATTAAGAAACTAGCCTTCTCTCAATGCAGGAAGCCTTTTTGAAGTCTTATTTACTTCAGATTATAAGGGTGAATTGTGACACTGCTGAAACATAGCACATTTATTATCTCTTGAAGAAAAGCCATTTGACTTAATGAGTTAAACTTATTCATCTTTCAATTAATATTAGTTATAGCTACTGTAGGATTTGAATCTGGTGGTCTTGGATAATTATCTCAAAGTACTCACAGATCCATTGGAGGTCACTGAATCTAAGCATGAATAGTTAGTTGTAGAATGGCTTTATTCCTGCAAATTGAGAGAGCATTTCCCTTTCCCCCATCTATCATGGGCTTCTGATTTGGGCACCTGAAACTTGGAGCTCTTTTCAGTGTGTTTCCATACTCAATTACTGTCTGGTTTAGGGAGATAAGGGAAGAATAAAGCCCCAAAAGGACTTTTTTCATTTTTATGATATGTTCATAGTATATACAGCACAGTATTTTGCACAAAATCTGGATTACAGACAGACCTCACTTTAAATTCATCATCTAATTTAATTGTCATCATCCTGACAAGTACAACAGCAGCAAATTTTGATTGGGTGCATAAAATGACAGTCTTTGGGTTCAATGCTTTCCGTGAATGACTTCATATAATTCTTACAAATTCCTGTCACATGTATTTTGTCACTATTCTATTTTACAGATGAGGAAACTAAAGCTCAAAAAAATTACATAACTTTATTTTAAACATGTTTATTATTATATTCAACTTAGTTTAATAGGAGCTTTATAAAATGATAAGTATTTTAAATTTTTTCATGAGGGGAAAATGCATGCATTTTTGCCATACCCCTGCCTACCTTGTCACTTTTCAGCATCTTAAATTTTAAGGTTAAATCTTCTTTGCATTTAGAATTTAAAGATTCTTAACTACTTTTGGCCTTTGGTAGGTTAGGCCTAATTTCATAGAAACGGCTCCTTCTCATAATCTCTTTTGCATGTATGAGATTGAGCGTGACATTTCAAAACCTTTTGATTTCTTTTTTAAATTTAATTATCAAACACTGGAAGTTTAGGATCCTCTCTTAAAAGTCAGCTGGAAGCTTTTGACAGATGGACATTTAGCACCTGGGTAATCATCCTTCACTTCTCACGAATCAGTCACTTTGAAAGTTCTGTGACATCTTCCAAGGGATTTGATAATATCTAGTCATTTTAAGTGTATTGCTGCTGTATGATCAGACACAATTTTGTAGTTATTTCAGTGGTGAAGCAATATACAGCTTCAAGTACTTTTGAATACCTTGTTGCTATACAATAGAATACCGAAGTATGGTCTTTCTCTCTGAAAGATTTATTTCCTTTACTTACAATAGATGTTTGTCTCTAAGGCATATTTTCATGTTTTTTACATACAGAATAATTTATCTTTTCAGGGAGGCATTATAGCGTAGTCTTTTGAAGACATTTTAAGTGAATATTAGGTGTCTAAATCTCATTAATTAATCTAAATCTCTTTAGTTAAATCTAAAATTCAGCTATGTGCTGCTCTGTGAATACAAGTAACAATTCATAAATCTTTACCATACCAACATGGCCCTCCTTTCCTCATTTCCAAACAACCTCACCTTATTTTACCCTAGGCCAATGGTTGGCTTGGTATTCCCCAGTATAACAAGCTGCTGCTCTGTCAACGTCTGCATTTGCATTTAGCATAGCCTGGAATGCTTGCTTGCATCCTTACTGCCTTCATTCCCAAACATCATACTCTGACTTCTCATTTTGCTTCAATTTGCTTTATAGCACTTAGCCTTGTCTAGCATATTTATATATTTGAGTGGTTATTCTCTTTCTTCCAATTACAACAGGAGAGCCAAAACTATTCAGGGTTATTCACCTATTTTCATCCAGATCTTATGCTTGGCACATATTAAGTGTTAATTAAGTATTGGCTGAATGAATTAATGTTTGTACAATAAGGCAGTAGATGTTTCTGTGTAAAGATCACCTGCATTACACTCAACATCTGCAGGAGCATGGCACAGTCCTTTTAGTCTCTGTAGAAAGATGCCTTGTGATTTTCAAAATGTGAAGAAAGAAGTAAATTGTTGCAAGGATTAAATAAAATAATGTGTGAAAATTATTTGTCAGAATGACAAAAGTTAAATCTTTGATAAATACAATAAACTTATTCCCCCAGAATTCATCATTTCCTGTCACAATGGAAATGTTGGCTTTGGTCTAGTTTAAGGCCATCCGTACCTTAAAGTTCAATCTACTTTTGCTTTCTCAGGGACATTCTACCATCTATTATTCTCCTTTTCCCTCTCATATCCTTAATTTCTTCTCTATTGGCTTCCTTCTCATCAACTTACCTGATTGATCTAGGGGAGCCCCTTTTGATAATTTACACAAAGTAACTATATTGCCTAGTGGGGGCCCTTCCTTAAAGATTCATTATGAGATGTTTGCATAGTTGCCTACCTGCCCTTCTCATAAACTTGTAAAATTTCTTGAAATTTTCTTAATTTTCAGTGCCCTGTGATTACTCTCATCTCTAAGTTTCTGCCTGAGCCAACTTCTGTCCAGAATGCCTTTAACTTGATGCTCCCCAAGACAGACATACACAGTCACACACATATGTTCATACAAGATATGACTAGCTCATTTCAACTTAAACTTGAGGTCTTGGCATCAGATCCTTCTTTGTGAAGACTCACTGACCCTTAAGCTTTGAATATTCTTCCTGTGTTTCCATACCAGACACTACATATCCCCATCCACACCTACATCTCATTCTCTATCTCCCTGAATTATAGTTGTTTGTCTATTTGTTTACTTCCCTTATGACACAGAGTTCTTTGAGGACAAGTATTTTTTTTTCATGTTCATCAATTAAATACCAAAATCTGAATGGTAATTGACACATGGTATATAACTAATATTTTTAGCTTGAATTGACAAGTGGAGTAGTTCATTAGAAAGTTACAAGATTGGTCTTTGGTAGTACTGAAACACGGCCAGCCAAGCACTTATTGTTGAATTTGCTTCAGTGTGATAGAGAAAAATGCGGTCAAGTGTGGCACTTATTAATTCCTCACATATTTGCTGTTTGTTTCATATTAGAAGAAAAAATTACTAAAAATGACCTAACATATTGAAACAATGGGATAGGGACTTTAGTAATAGTACTTAGAGTGGTAATATTCACAATGCTATCTAATATATGTGTAGATTTTTACAATTCTAAAAGCCCTTCATATATCCATAGGAAATGCCCTAACCCTGTTTCTGAAAAACATCGAAGACCTGAGCGAAATATAAGACTGAAACATGCTTTGGATATTTCTAAGTAGGCAGCAGTTTGGCCTTGTATAAGACAGTATCTGATGGTGAAAATTTCCCACTTTAAGCTGTTTGGCATCAAATTGATGCATCCTAACAAATAACATAACAAACGTGTATTCAAATATACCTAGGGTATATGCAAAAAGAAAGTTTAATTTAAATCTTTGTGTCATCACAAAGTTGGCAGAGGACCCTTAGTTATCATAACTTACCATTTAATTCCATGTTCTGAATTGAAATGGTGCTTGTTCACTCTTAGTTTTTAATTGACATCATTTCTGCTAGCACTTTCCATCATTATTGACAGGAATGTTCTCCCTTGTTAGTTGTCCCATAGCATGCTGAGTGATTGATTGGATAGCTAGGGCAGATTTAAAATGCACTGGCAGAAAAGGATGGTGGTGGTGGTGTATAATAATCTCTGTACCATAGTAGTGGCACAAACTGATTATTTAGGTTTGTTCAGGAAAAATACACTGATCATATATGTGAATTTTTCACTTTATATACCGATGTCCTGATGGTGAGTAATGAAAACTTTCAAGGAGGCCCAAATGAATGCAATAGTTTTAGAAACCCTCGTTGATTTTACCCGAAAAACTCCAACATTTATGGCCAATATTTGGGAAAAATGAATAATTTGACATATAAGAGTGGAAAATTGATGTACTCATTAAATATGTCCATTTTTGGTTGTTTTAACTATGAATATGCAACACTTAGATTGATGAAAAGAGGAGTACCTGGGTGGCTCAGTTGGCTAAGCATCTGACTCTTGATATCAGCTCAGGTCATGATCCCACTTTTGTGAGTTTGAGCTCCTCATGGGGTTCTGCACTGACAGCACTGTACCTGTTTGGGATTCTGTTTCCCTCTTTCTCTCTGTCCCTCCCCTGCTCATGCTCTCTCTCTCTCAAAGATAAGTAAAGAAACATTAAAGATTGATGACAAGAGTTTTTAAGTGAAAGTTAGAAGTCTCAATTTTTAACTGTATAAGATTTTCTTTTAACATAGGGACAATAAGAGTCACAGCTAAAGTGTGTATTTTCATGAAATCTGAGCTCTTAAACCAGTTTTGCCAAAAAATATTTGACTCATGGAGCAAGTCAACCAAGAGACACTAAAGTATTTTTACAACTATATAATGAGGGAATAGGTCTGGGTTGGTATTTATTGATATCTTGAAGTCACCTAAGGAGTTTTTAAAAATGCTGTCATCTGGGTCCCCTCCCTGGAAATACTGATTTCATTCATTTATGTGTGGCAATGGTTTTTAAATTTTGGCTGTTTTCAGAATCACCTGAGGAATTGGTAAATGTATAAAGCCCCAAGCTCTATCTGCTTCAAGGAGCTTGGGCTTTTGTGTTCTTAACTTGTTTTCTAAGTGATTCTGATAACATCACAGTTAGAAATAACTGGTCTACAGCTTAACATTGGAAGCTTTTAAAGCCCTTCAAGGTGATGCTCCTTAGATGCAGCCAAGGTTGGAAACCACTGAGAAAAATCAAACTTAGGATTCTTTCAACTCTATCAGAAATAACCAAAATTGGTAGCTTTTATTGAATAGTTACTGTGTATAAGGAATTATGCTAAGTATTATCTCATTAAATAATCACAAGACCTCTTGAGATAGGTAATAATCCTATTTTGTATATAATTGACATGGGGGTAAGTAATTTAGCTAAGGTCACATGACTAGGAAGTGGTGGATTGGAACCCAACAGTCTTACCTCAAAGGTCATGCAATAAACTACTTCTATAAGTAATTTTTTGGAACCATAAGAGAAGTTGAAAACTCTCAAATTGGGAACATGTTAGAAGGTACTTACATGATTTTCTTTTTAATTTCTTATTGAAGTGTAATTCACATACAGTATCCTTTTAGTTTCAAGTATACGTTATAGTGGTTTGATAGTTTTGTATATTATGAAATGATCCCCACCTTAAGTCTAGACACCTTACAAAGTTATTACAATATTATTGACTATATTCTCTATGCTATACATAAAATCCCCATGATTTTTTTTATAACTGGTAGTTTGTACCTCCTAATCCTCTTCACCTATTTCACCTACTCCCTCAATCTTTCCCCACTCTTGTAACCAACAGTTTGCATCCTGTATGTATGAGTGTATTTATGTTTGGTTTGTTCATTTGTTTTGATTTCACACATAAGAAATTATATGATATTTAGCTTTCCCTGACTTATTTCACTTAGTATAATGCCCTTGAGGTCCACCCATGCTATCTCAACTGGCAGAATTTCCTTCTTTTTTTTTCCAATGACTGAATAATATTCCATTGTGTGTGCGTGTGTGTACATATACATATATACATGGTGTGTATATACATCTATCAGTAGACAATTATATTGCTTCAATATCTTGGCTATTGTAACTAATACTGTAATAAACATAGGAGTGCATGTATCTATTCAAATTGGTGTTTTCATTGTCTTTGGATAAATACCCAGAAGTAGAATTTCTGGATCATATGGTAGTTCTAATTTTTAAGTTTCTTTGAGTAACCTCTGTACTGTTTGCCATGATGACTGCACCAATTTACGTTCCCACCAACAGTATATGAGGATTCCTTTTTCTCTGAGTCGTCACCAACATTTGTTGTTTCTTATCTTTCTGGTAATAGCCAATTTGACAGGTGTGAGTGATAGCTGGTTGTGGTTTTGATTTTCATTTTGCTGATGATTAGTGATTTTGAGTACCTTTTAATGTACCTGTAGGACATCTGTATGTCTTTTTCTTTTTTGAAAAAATTCTATTCAAATTCTCTGCCCATTTTTAAATTGGGTTCTATGTTATTTTGATATTAAATTGTGTGAGTTCTTTATATATTTTGGACATTAACCCCTTATCAGATGTATGATTTGTAAGTATCTTCTCCTATTTAGTAGATTGCCATATCCTTTTATCGATGGTTTCTTTTGTTGTTCAAAAGCTCTTCAGTTTGGTAAATGATTTTTCTTATATTTAAAAATATACCTGACTTGTAATTATATAGTAAAAACAAAAGAATCATTAAAAATTAATTGAGAATACAGGAAAAAGAAATTGTTCATTAATTTAAAGAAAGAAGAAAACTAATAGTGAGAAGCAGGTTAGGTTAGGTTTAAATGATTCCATTTATTCTGGAAAGAAGATCACAAACTGTATTGTTACTGTTTGAGCAGCAAGAATAAGAGTTTCAGATAGATATTCTGACATAGCTCTATTGAGCAGAAAAGTGGTAACAATTTCAGAGGAAAAAAGAAATTTGTATACTTCTTTGAAATGGTTCCAACTATTAATAATGCAGTGAATTGAAAAAAAACTGATTTATACTGCATAATACTTCCTTTTATTTCCTTTCTTGTTTGGAAAGATACCAGCTTGATGCCTTCCTAGGCATTCTTTGGACACTGCCATTAGTCCCACTTGCATCTGTAAAGGGGAGAGAGAATGCCTTAGTCAAGTATGTTTTCAGTCCTACATAGAGGAAAGTAGGGGGACTGCCTTGTTGCTCTTGAAACATAGCCTTTCTCAGACTTTGTACATGGGCCACATATGGACAGAGTGCTGATACTTAAATGTTGGAGGAGACATTTCCTACCATAAAGAAGGAGAAGAAGAAGAAAGAAGAGGAGGAGGAGGAGAGAAGGAAGAGGAAGAAAGAAACCCATGAAGAAATACCAAACAGCATTTTTGCACAGCATTAAATTTAATTGCTCCCACTTAGAGAAGGAAACAATGAGCAAAGTGAGCATTTATTTCCATTGATGGTGTTTCATCAATGACTTGTATACTGAGCATCCACTATATGGAGAACATTGGATTTCCAGCACTCTGGACAGTCTGAGAGATGGTTCCTGATTCTGGTAGCTTTAGTATTCATTATATGATGTGCACAAAATGTACATATTCAAGTGTGTCAAAATTGACTGTGTACAGAAAATAGAATAATTACACTTCCAACAAGCCATTGTAAGTCTTAAATAAGATTTTAAATAATAAATGTACAGTGGTAGCTTCCATAAAGTTTAACTCTAAAATTATTTTAGCATTTGATCTTTAAGTAATACAGTAATACAAAACAAAGTACAAGAAAAATATGTTGTACATATATTGCTCTGAAATCCTCTTGGCTCCTGAAAAAAGCCAACCTTGTAGGAAAATACTAAATAAAGGAAGACAAATAAAAATTGAATTTGGATTTTAGTGTCAATTATTACTCTGATTTCTTTGGGGTAATAGTGATACATGTTTTAAAATGCTTTAGTAATAGAGTGGCATTTGTCTACTGGAAGTGGCAGAAATACAAAATCGCAAGCTGGCACTGACAGAAACCCCTGAAGATAAACAGAGGTTTGTAATGGAAAAGGTACATCAACCTTAACTCTGGCCAGCTATCTCAGCCTTGGCAACTACTTGCCTTGATTTCCAGCCAGGACCACTCCTGAGTACCTTAATCACAGAAGCAGCAGCCACATCATATACTAGCTGGAGGAAGATCTTCAAGAGGAAACATTGGGCATTCTCCCTACTATGGGAAAGATCCACATAATATTTAATTCTGTGTCAAGGAAAGAGGCTGAAATAATCCTAATATTGGGTTTTCGCCCAGATACAAATTTTCAGCAACCTGCACAAAAACCATTCTGGGCAACTTTGCCAGGTCACATCCCTTATCTTTGGAATCCCCAGCATGGGGCTCATCGTCAACAAGCTCTGTGAATCAGCCAGGAAACACCAAACTCCATTTCTCAAAGGCTGAAGCAAGAGGAGGTGCAGAGGAAAGCTCAGGGGCAGTGGGGGGCAGTAGGGGAGGGAGGCGTGAGCACAGGGAGGGGAAGGATCAGGAGGGCAGGTCTGACTTCTGACTGGCTGAGGTGGTTTTGGAGAAAGTCGCAGCCCCGGCTCACCAGTCAGGAGCTGTCCAACTTTTCAGCTGCTCCGGTCTCAGGGTTCGGGCGCTCTGGACCCACTAGGCTGCTCTCACTACCACCGCTGCTTTTTCTGCGTCTGGAGCTAACAATTCCTGCTTTCGCCGCAGGCGCCGAAAGGAATGAAAGAAGAAAGGGAGGAAGGAGGGACTGACTGTTAGTGAAGCAGCGCACCGTGCGCCCTAGTCTTGGTGAACTGGGGAGCCCAGGAGCGTGTCTCTACCACAACCACTGTGGAGGGAGCCCTGTCACGTTCTGTGACCCCTCCCGCTGGCAGAGCCCCCTTTCGGTCGGCCTGAGCCTCTGGTGGCTTCAAGTGAGAAGCTGAGCCCAGCCTCTGTTCAGCTCCAGAAGCGGCGGCGGCGGCGGCGGCGGCAGCAGCAGCAGCAGCGGCAGCAGTATCCAGGAGGCGCTCCGGCCAGCGCGGTGAAACCGGCTGGGCAGCAGGGAGCAGAGCTGTGAGCCAGGATGGAGGCAGAGGAGAGCAGCGTGCCGACCCAGGCGGGCAGCGGCGAGGGCAGCGACGGCGCTGGAGGGGCTACACTCAAAGCCCCCAAGCACCTCTGGAGGCACGAGCAGCACCACCAGTACCCGCTCCGGCAGCCCCAGTTCCGCCTCCTGCACCCCCATCACCACCTGCCCCCGCCGCCACCGCCCTCGCCCCAGCCCCAACCCCAGTGCCCGCTGCAGCCGCCACCGCCACCCCCCCTGCCACCGCCCCCGCCACCTCCCGGGGCCGCTCGAGGCCGCTACGCCTCGAGCGGGGCCACCGGCCGCGTCCGACACCGAGGCTACTCGGACACCGAGCGCTACCTGTACTGCCGCGCCATGGACCGCACCTCCTACGCCGTGGAGACTGGCCACCGGCCCGGCCTGAAGAAATCCAGGATGTCCTGGCCCTCCTCCTTCCAGGGACTCAGGCGGTGAGTGGAGAGCGCCCCCTCCCCCATTCAGGCACGGGGTCACCTCCCCAGTTAGCAGATTCTCCTCGTTGCTCTATTGATCACTAGCATTCCAGGACCCAGGGCTAAATTCTATTCCAGGAATTGAGGGAGGGAAAGCAGGGGCGTGTCTGTCCTTGCTTGAGAGGGTCAGGATTCAGGTGTGTGTAAGAGATCCTGAAAGTACAGTATAAATGGGTGTGTGTGTGTGTGTGTGTGCGTGTGAGAGAGAGAGAGAGAGAGAGAGAGAGAGAGAGAGAGAGAGAGAGAGAGAGAGAGAGAGAGAGATTGACAGAGAGGGAGAGAATGAAAGATTTCCAGTTGTCTATACCACCCACCACCCCCTCCCCACACACTTCAGTCCCACCCCGGCAAGTGGGACTTAACAGGAAGAATTCAATTTGCTTGGGTGCAGTACAGAAGAGTGAAGGAAAGGGGTGGGGTGTTGAGCCAGGGAGATTCTCAGTAGTCAGTCGACTCCCCCCAGAGTGAGGGGGGTTGGTGGGGCAGATCTGATGGTGACTAGGAATGGGTGAGACAGCTTGGTTCCAGGATTGCAGCTAAAAGGCTGAGACCAACTCCCTTTCTCTTTGTCAAGTTGGGAAGTAAATTGAACAGCTAAACGGGAGAACAAACACGTGGGTGACTTGGAGAGTTTGGAGCAAAATGTTCAGCAATCCTCAGGAGAGGGATGAGTGAGGGATGGAAGGAGGGAGCTGAGGACTCTGTGGGAGTTACACTGTGTTGGTATGTGGTGTGTGCAGGCTGTATGTGTATCCATCCAGTTGTCTTTGCAGAATCCCAGGAAGAAAGTACCTCGTTTCATTTAGCAGCAGGAAAGATGCAGAGATTTGATTACAGTGATTTCCCCTTAATGTAAAGTGCTCCGGAAGAGAGGGCAAGGAGGCTGCATATCACCCAGAGTTTTAATAGAAGCCAACTGCTCCTTTTCCAAGGAACTGAGTAGTGTAAAGAACCAATTATAGCTGCTTTGAGAAGTCAGCTCAGATTCTTAAGTCAGGTATGGAGGTGGAAGTTGGGCCCTCTCCCTGCAACCCAGAAACAGAACCTTTCTTCCTTATTCCAGGCCCTCCAAGGCAGGAATCCCCTGCCCCACACAGATGCACACAAATAAGGTTTCAGGAGATGCTGGCAAAATAGAGCTGTCATCATCCAACCTCAAATGTGGGCAGGCATTGATAGAATACGCATCCAAGCCATACATCTGGCTGATGGGTTATTGTAAATTGTAAATCAGGTTGGGGTGCAGAAACAGGAAAACCTGAGGCTGGGATTTTTGTCTAATTGTTAGTGACAGTAGGTTGGGTTTATCAAAAAATATTAATAGTGTTTAAATGTCTGTCTTTCTCTCCTTCCTCTTCCTTCTTTGCTCACTACCCCCCCCGCCCCCCCCCCCCCCCAATCTCTTTCTTTTTTTATAAGCATGTCTCTGTGTCTTGTGTACACTATGGTCAAAGGAAATCCAGCCAAATAGAATATCCCAACCCTGATGTGCCCACATTCTCCTCATACCCTTTGCCTTCCTCACACTCAGGCAGTGGACATTTTTCATGCTGATGTCCTTATACCTGTTAGATAAAAATCAAGAGAATTATGGTTAATGATCACAGCTTGGTTCAATTTAAACTTTAAAGATTGGTGTGATTTGCAAACATTCATAAATTAATATGCAAGTTTCATTTTACACCTCAAAGTGCTAAAACCCACATGCTGTGCTACCCTTTGTTTGAAAAAGTGAACATCTTCCACTTGTGTTGAGCACTAGGTATGTGGGTCCCCGGTGGTGCAATAAGGCAAACATGGCACTTTGAATATTTGACCTGTTAAAATTTGTGAGACTGGGTCTTTAACAAATATGGAATAAGAACAAGGGTTCTCGTTTAATCTGTAGGTTGATTGCCTTTGTAGAGTCTCTTAATTAAATTCATTTTTTGATAAAATAGAATATGTCTGAGAGGTTGGAGAGGGAAAATAAGCTAATTGGAGTAGAGGTACTGCATCACTGATTTGAATTTATTGTTTGCTGTCCTCTCTACACTAATTATTTTTCTCTTTGAAATTTAATTGAATGGTTCAAAGAAACCTAAAGTTATATAATATTTACCCATAGCTTCCACTGTAGCTCATCTGATAAATCATTGTCATTCTATTAAAGAATTATTAGACTTACAGTTCTTTATATCACTTAGGTATTTCCCAAACACTCATGCATTGCATGTCAAACTTTTCCTTATTAGAAGTGCCTTTGCAAATAAATGTGCTTTTTAAGAGGGACATGGATATTAATTTCATTCTTTAAAGACAAGGGTAGCAATGCTTTAAAAGTATCAAAAAATCACATTTATTAACTTAAACCTATTGACGGTACTGAAATGAAATGATATTATCTCCATTTTATAGATAAGAACATTGAGCTCTAGAGGATATGAGTAACTTGTTCAGTAGCACAGTGACTATGAGTGCCAGAGCTAAGACTGAAACCCAGGTGTCCTGCCTCAGCAAAGACAGTGGGTGCTCCAAAAATAAATGTGCGCAGAACCTGGGCATGTTGACAGCATCAAGAAATATATAAAACCGAACATGAAGTTAATATTGATTGATACCACAGGACATAAAGTCCAAATAAACAAAAAATGAGATATGGTTTAAATCCTCTTTTAAAAAAAAAAACTGCATAGGCTCTGGAAGTAATGAGAAATTTTAACTTTTATTTTTAACTTTTGAAATCCTGGCTGTTACACTGGCATTAATTATCACAATAGAGGCAAACCAGTGTATTTGTCGACTTTGTATATTTCATATAATACAATAATAAATATGAAACAGTGTTCAGAGAATTAAAACTAATCAGAGAACTTCTTGTTGTTTCCACTGATCTTCTAAAAGGGACCAAAGTGTGAGACATGTGCAAATTGTGTGTGTGTGTGTTCATGTGTGCATGAGCCATCGTTCACATGGAGGGCTTAAGTTGTCTGTCAAGTTAATGTCTCTGAAAATGCCTCATGGATGGATGGATGAGTGATTCCCTATGCACTACCAAGAAAAAGATGTCCTTTAAAAGGCTATTTTTAGCATGTATACCAGCATTTTCAGATCCTTTTATTGTCTTGACTGAAATTTTGAAAATTAGAGTACCTGAAGCAATGAAAAAGAGCTGTTCTTGGTTTAATGAGGAAGTTTATGAAATAGAAAGGAGGCAATCCTCAGATATTTTATGATGAGTTATTTTGACTCTGTGGAAAACATAGGTATGTTAAATAAATTTTGTATTAAGTTACATCTAAGAAGATAGATTGACTTTTTAATCTTAACATAAAAAATTTGACATAATAAAATTATGAGGATTGAATCTCAATGTTACCAAGAAAACCAAATGAAATATAAAAAAACCCATATATATATCATCTATAAACCATATACATTATCATATATATATATCAGGGGAGCCTGGGTGGCTCAGTCAGTTAAGTGTCCAACTCTTGGTTTCAGTTCAGGTCATGATCACACAGTTTTTGAGTTCGAGCCCCGCATTGGTCTCTGCACTGACATTGAGGAGCCTGCCTAGGATTCTCTTTCTACCCTTCGTACTCTGCCCCTCCCCCACTCATGCCCTGTCTCAAAATAAATGCATAAAGTTAAATAAATATTTAAATTTATATATATATATATATATATATATATATATATATATATATATATATATATAAATTTAATCACTTGAACTTTAGTTCTTCAAAGTGTAATAATTGCTTAACTGAACTGATAAAGTATTTAGTTATTTCTTTGGCTTCTTTTTACACAACAAAACATTTTCATCAGTAATGTGCTTTTCTAAATCTGCAGCAACATGGGGCAACTGAGTGGCTCCGTCGGTTAAGCATCCGACTTCGGCTCAGGTCATGATCTCACCAACATGGATTCGAGCCCCACTTCGGTCTCTGTGCTGACAGCTCAGAGCCTAGAGCCTGCTTCAGATTGTGTCTCCCTTTCTCTGCCCCTCCCCAGCTTGTCCTCTCTCTTTCTCTGTATCTCAGAAGTAAATAAAAGTTAAATCTGCAATAACGATATATATTCTCAATAACAAAATGGTCAACAACATTAATCATCAAGGAAAAGCAAATAGAAGCCACAATGAGATTTCACCTCACACCTGTCCTATTGGCTATTATCAAAAAGAGAAGAAATACCAAGTATTGGAGCAGATGTGGAGAAAAGGGAACCCTTATACACTGGTGGGAATGTAAATTGGTGTAGCCACTATAGAAGACAATATGGAGCTTTCTGAAGAAACTAAATGTAGAACTGCCATTTGATTCTTAATAAATTAAATATAGAACTACCATGTGATCTAGGCTTCTATTTCTGGGTATTTATCCAAAGAAAATGAAAATACCAGTTCAAAGAGATATATGCATTCCTGTATTCATTGCAGCATTATTTACGATAGCCAAGATAGAGAAATAAACTGAGTGTCCACTGATAGATGAATGGATAAGAAAATTGGGATGTATATAGATATAATGGAATACTATTCAGCCATAGAAAAGAATGAAATCTTGCTATTTATGACATAAATAGGCCTTGAGGGCATTATACTAAGTGAAATAAGTCAGAGAAAGACAAATATTATCTATCTTATATTTGGAATTTAAAATAAAACAAAAACGAAACTCACACATGCAAAAAACATGGTGGTTGACAGAGGAGGGATTGGGATTAGAGAAATGGGTGAATTGGTTTTTTGTTCTTAGTTTAAATAAATTGAAAAAAAACAATTAAAGTTGGAAAGTCAAAGGGCACCTGCCTGGTTTAGTCAGTAGGTGCCTCATCTCAGGATTGTGAGTTTGAGCCCCAAGTTGGATGTAGAGATTACTTAAAAAAATTTCTTAAAGAAGAAAAAGGTTGGAAATTCATATAGTATAGATGATTCCTTGAGTATAATGAAAATATTCTAGGTGACATAGATGTAAATATCAAGAAGGTAATGTTTGATTAAATTATTTTATAAAAAAGAGATAAAGACTATGATTTTGTTCAATAAAAAAATCCATGCAGAATGTGAAATATCTATTTGACAGTAGCCGTTTAAATACATTAATATATTAAATAAAAGAAAATATTATATTGCAGTACTTAAATGCTAAAAATCAGGTTTTTGCTTTTCTATTCTGGATTATAAAAGATATTTTTTCCATTGTTTCTATTAATTTTGTTAAAGGTTTTTGGGAATTTTTTCTTCATTAAAAAATTAATGGTGATGTAAGTTCATGACGCAAAATTTTAGTTTCACATTACCAAAGTTAATGACTGAAAAATTGATTATTTAAACTGACTACATCAGTGAATCTAAGACTTTGGATTTTAAGAAACAGTAATTTTTTTTTAATATTGGGTAACTGACATAAGGTTGCCATCTTTAAATTTTAATAAGTGAAGACATTAAGTTTACGTAATCAACAAAAAAGAATAGCAAAATTGTTATCTTTCACATTTCCTAATATTACCAAATATTAGGAAATATTTGGTAGTTCTAGACTTAATGGGATCTCCAAATTGGCAAGAGAGACAACTTCAGAAAACGAAACATTTTTCACTTTTCAAATTGGATACATTCATACATGCACTTACACACACACACACATAATGATGAATTGGTCACTAATTTTTATCTGCAAACTATTAAGGTGAGTTTGAAAGAGCATCTTGGGAAGTGTTCTTAAACATCACATAGAGTAATAATTTAAAAGGGTAACCCCTGTTAACAACTTTTGGTAGTTATTCAAAAGCCCTGAAGTCTAACGTGAGTAAAATTTTGTCCCTCTCACAGCTTATTATCCATATCCATGTTTAAAAATATACAATATGTGAGTCTATAACTTCAGTGCTGCTAGTCCTGGCTCATAGCAGGAATGTTGCTAAGGGATTATACCAAATAGCACTGTATTATATTTCAAAAGATGTTGTGGTTATTTTTACTCTGAGGAACATTTTTCTACATTTAAAAATAGGAAATCTAATTTTTCCCAAAGAAGAGGGCATTTCACGTTGTTTTTTAAAACTCATCAACTAAATTGACTTGATCCCATACACACATATACCACCATCACTATGATCATCTTGATACCCTTGGTGATCAAATGAAAAATAAGTTATGCTTTGCCTTCAGAGTAAGCATTTTTAGTTCGATCTATGTCAGTGTGTGGTATCACCATTCCTCTAGTAGTCTCAAGTGAGTGGTATCCTTGTATTCTTCCTTCCCTAAACTCTCAGATCTCAGAATCAACCAAGATGTTTTTATTCTACCTCAGAAATATTTCTTATATTTTTCAATTGCTACTTCCCTAATCATGTGCTTATCATCTGTCCCTTAAGCCTTCAGTGTCTCCTGACTCCAGTCTGTTTTATACTCCAGACCACCCAATCTCATCATCCTCTTGTCTGAAATCCTTGGGTGATTCATTTTCACCTGCAAGATAAAATCTAGATTTCTTAGTCTGACTCTTCAAAATGCTAGCCCAGTTTATCTACCTCACAGAAAGTCTTCCTATCCATCCTATTTCATAAATCCCATGAAATCACCACACTAACTTCTTGCCATGTGATGAACTCTCTGTGCCTTTTCACACGTCTTTATTTTTGAAGCTGTTTCTTCCTCCTAGACTGTTTTCCCTATGCCCTATCCCATCCCCTCCTATCTGTTTGGAAAACTTATGAATAGCATGTCAAACTTACCTCCTATGTTACTACTTGTGTGGTTAGTCTTAGAAGCAGAGAAATATTTTTCTCTTCTGGGCTTTCACGTTGCATTTTGTATATATCTTTACTCTAGCAGCTGCCAATTGCAGTTTTATATCTGTCTCCCCCATTAAGTACGTTAGGATATTATTCAGTGTGTGGGTAATATAGGTTCTCAATAAATGATGAACTTTTAAATGTGGAAATAATAATAGTGAAACCCTGCCTTTTCAGTTAGTGCTCTCAGACAGGATATACTTGGTTTTCTTAATCATCTGTGTGTAGTAAACAGAGCTAACAATATTTTGTTCATTTTATAGGTAATTAAAGGGAACTCTCAAAGAAATAGACATATACACATGTTCAAATATAGGACTCAGACTTAGCCTTAAAACTCCTAGTATGGTGATCTTGTCATCACATTGTTAGATAATATAGAATGATATTTGATGAGAGTAAGCTCATCACTTGACTGAAACTATGAAGACAGAAATTATAATGATTATGAAGAGAGATAGTAGTCTTTACAATCCAGATTGTGAGAAAACAACATCACAGTGAAAACCTGATGGAATAAATTCTCCTTTTTTATTTAGAGAGTTGCTTTCACAAAATTAATTCCTGACTTTTGGTTAAGAGGATCCATTAGATTTGCAAGCAAGTGCACATTTTGGGGAGACCATACATCAGATTCTCAACAAGTCTTTAATCCACTAAATTTAAGACACTGTGTTCTAAAGTGAACTAAGTTGTTGGCTAATTCACTAAGGGAACAACTATGAGAACACTGTACACCAGTCAAATGATATTCTCACTGGAATGGCTGAAAGTAATTTGAAATGAGGTTTTAGAAAAATGCAACACTTCAGACAGAAAAGGTCACAGGCTTATTTAAAAATGACATATCCCCAGTGGAATTTGAGGGAATTGACTTAAAATTTGATTGAAAGTATATGTAAGAATAGTAAAGGACATTTGGAAAAAAAAACTTTAAAAAGATGTTTTTGTCTATAAGATGTCAGAACATACACTCTTTTAATTCAAACAATGTGATATTAATTTGGGAATAAACCAGTTGTTCTGTGGAACTGAGTAAAGTATCAAACATTAGACCCATATATATGTGGACATGTAGAATTTACTGAGAACAGCATTCCAACTCACTGAAACTAGGATAAATTATTTTAAATGCGGTGTTTATTAGTTTATTGAAATAAGAAAAGGTCCTTACCTCACACCACAGTAAAGAGCACTTAAAATCAATAATAAAAATACTGAAAACTTACGATAAAATTTGGCAAAAGACATAAAGAGGACATTCACACGGAAGAAAGAATAATAGCAATATACATGTAGAAAGATTCTCTACTTTGTGGGCAGACAAAAATAAAAAATTAAAACATTAATGTTACTTAATTTTTCATCTATTATCTTAGAGAAAGAGTAAAGGATGAATAATTCGAAAGAAACAGGCGACATGGTGAAGTAGGCACTTTCTTATATACATTCGTTGTAAATAGTGTAAATTAGGAAAACTGTGGTGTGTAATCAATAATATATACCAGAATTTTATTATTTTTTATTTTTTTAACTTTTATTTATTTTGAGAGAGAGAGAGAGAGAGAGAGAAGGAGAGAGAAAGGGAGACAGAGCACAAGTTGGGGAGGGGCAGAAAGAGAGGGAGACACAGAATCTGAAGCAGACTCCAGGCTCTGAGCTCTTAGCACAGAGCCCAATGCGGGGCTGGAACAAGATCATGACCTGAGCCAAAGTTGGTCATTTAACTGACTGAGTTACCCAGGCACCCCAATATATGCCAAATTAAATGGGCTTGCCTTTGACCCAGTAATTTCATGCTTAGGTATTTAGCCTAAGAATATAAGTGAACAAGTGAGCCGATAAGTACTATATTGCAACATTGTGCATAATGGTAAATATCTGGCAGCCCCCCAGATATATTTCAATAGAGAACTCGTAAAGTAAATTAGGTCATGTCTACAACAAAGGACTACTAGATAAAAATGAGAGAGATGTATGTTTACCAAAGTGTAATTATAAATCCTACAAGTGGTTAAGGGGAAAAATTATTTAGAGACTGGATCATAGAACATGGTACTATTTACTTATGTATATTCATGCATACTTATATTTACACATATGAGGCTATGTCTATATATGTGTGTGCCTATGTATATAGAGATGTGTGTATGCATATTATGGTATAAGTTGTGTGTGTGTGTGTGCATAAAATCCTCTCTATTAGAGAAGAAGCACTAAATAGTTATAGGTATAAGAAGAGAATATTTAAGAGTAGTCTTTGTTATTGTTTTATGTTCTTTTTCTTATTTGATTTCTTTTAAAATGAGCATATGTTGGGGCGCCTGAGTGGCTCAGTAGGTTAAGCGTCCGACTTCAGCTCAGGTCACGATCTCACGGTCTGTGAGTCCGCAAGTTCGAGCCCCGTGTCGGGCTCTGGGCTGATGGCTCAGAGCCTGGAGCCTGCTTCCGATTCTGTGTCTCCCTCTCTCTCTGCCCCTCCCCCGTTCATGCTCTCTCTCTCTCTGTCTCAAAAATAAATAAACGTTAAAAAAAATTAAAAAAAAATAAAATGAGCATATGTTGCTTTTATAATAAGCAAAAATCATCTATTTTCCGTAAAAACACCTAATATTTTCTATTTATTTAGGTTAACCTGTTTTATTTATATCCCACTTTTCTCTTCTCCCTAAAAATCATAGCATTGTGTCACAAAACAATTTTGTACAACAAGGTAGAATGAGAATGTCAAAGAGAAGAGAATATAACAGCATGAAGATAGTATGAGACAAGGAATCAAAAACATTCCACTAATTTCCAAGTAATTGCTAGAAATGAGTCACAGAATTGGCTTTGTGCTTCCAATCAGCTAATCCAAGGAAGGAAACAGTATCAGTTCAAGATTCATAGTATTAGTAAGTTTTTAAAAAATGAGTGCCTGCAGACTGCACTGCTGTTTAACTCTGAATAAAAAATGTTTCCCCATGTTTTCTTGTGAAAAGGATACTGTGTGATATGTTACATAAGTTTTCTATAACTAGCCTACACTATATAAGGTATGAAATAAGTATGAATGTTTCCTGTAACTATGGCTGTTTCTTATATAACTGCATATTGATCAAAGTGCTATCAAAGTGCTGTTTATTGAAAGTGTATTATTGGCATGATATCCCTTGTTAGCATTCTTAACAATGCTTTCTTTCCCTTTACTGCCAAATGCTGTGTGTGCTTTATTAAGAGTAGCTGCATTCTCCAGCTTTAAGAATTCCTTCAGACTCCATCTCGTATATGCTCTTTGACCTGCTTGGTTGCTATTATCGCAGCCCTCAGTTAAGTCCAACTTGTCTAACCTCCAAGATGGGCTCAGAATTCTGGAACACCCGGGCCCAAACTGGGTCCTCCTTATTTGTAGCATGAAAATGGGAAATTCAGTCTTGATACCCAGCTCTGTGATTTCTTGGCAGGTTCCCCTACTTCTCTAGACTTCTCTAGCATATCCACTTCTAGTTAAATGCTCCCAGATAAGCTAGTTACAAAATGTAGCCCTGGGAAATACAAGAATTTAAATATAGATCAGTTAAATGTTAGAACTTATGTACCCAAATTGAGGTTGGTGTTTTAGATTAATTTACTCACAGCCCTTCTCTGTGAAACTGTTTTCCTATTGTTGTTGTTCATTTGGAAGCCAGTTAAAATCATTAGAATATAAAATAAAAGTTTGGAGTCTTCCATATACATTTTTGTTTTATCACCACTCAGAATCATTCTTGCCATCTGAAGTCTTTCATTTGCATTTAACGCCAGGTTCTTGTCTAATGACCAATAACCAGAAGTCTCTACTAAAATCATAGAGCTCATTATGGAGATTTCTACTACAGACGATGAAGAAAGGTCCCCACTGAGAAATACTGTATGTTGTTCTCATCAGAATTTTTGAGAGATAATACAGAGTCTGAGAATGATCATTCTGTAGAATATGGGTGTAAGGAACTCATACTTACCTTAACAACTCAGAAGCTTAAAAAAAAAAGCAACTCAGAAGGTGCCATATACATTAACTGATATAAAGTCAACAGATCCACAGTTTGTGGGAGATGGAAAGTTCTTGATGGTTTTACAGGTTGGTCTACTCTATGTGTCTAACTATGTATCTTCCCCCATGGGGAGTTCTGTATGTACTGATTCCTCTGCCTGATTCCCCTCTTCCCCACTCATTAGCTTTAATAATATGTATTCATACTTTGGATCATACCTCAGACATCACCTTTTAAGTTACGACTTTCAGTTTTCCCAAACATGTCATAATACCTTATATTTCTTTTTTATTGCATTTATCATATTTTAAAAGTACATGTTTAATTATGTAATTATTTGATTAATGCCTATCTCTTCCATCAAACTGCAACCTCTACTGAAAGCAAGGACCCTGTCAGTTTTGTTTATACCTCTGATCCTTGCACACTGTTTGCACTTAAAGATTTATTAAATAAATAAATGAACCTTAAGAATTAATAAGGTTTTCAAATTTATAAAGCTAGATACACTATTAATAGAGAGCAGAAACAGTTCCAGTTCAGAGTATTCAACATATATTTCATTTAGTTAAAGAATTAAGTTAATATTTTTTTATTTGATGTGACAGACACTTGAGTGTTAGTGAGTGTAAGTATCACCTCTGGGAAGAAGCCTGGAGCACAGGAAGTCAGTAAAGAAGTAGCCTCATGGACTGTCAAAATTATGATGTTGTAGAAGAGTTATATTGAAGGGACTAGCTAAGAAAAAGAATGAAGGCATTAGATATTAATTTAATTCTATTTTGTGATTTGTCTTCATAGTTATTTAATTTATTTAGGATTGCTGCATTCTGTCCAAAGTTCATTATGTTTCTGTTTTTCTTGCTCAGGCAAATGAAGTATTCATAACTACTCAGCATCTGGTAGCTCTTTGTGACAATAAAGCCCACTAGTAAAAATTAATAATTTTTTTTGCCTGAGAATGTAACAGTTAATTTAAAATGACTTAAGAACTTTAACAGTTACAGGAGAAAGTAAGAGTATATACCATTATTCTGACAAAATGGCATTTCAATTTCACACACGTTGTCCTTTAATATCGTATGTTAATTTTATTTTTGGTGTGGCAAGGCATGGAAGCTGTTAGTCACTATTTTTGTTGACAATGAAATATTTTGTAAACCAAAGTCACAAAGAAGTGTTATGAAAAATAATAAGTCACATGAAACACATAATAATCACACTATTCTAATACTTCAGAAAACAAATATCTACTTAGGGAAAACAGGTTTGTATTTATTTGTTTTTAATGCAGCCATGACACGGACCATAGACTAAAACTGCAGTAGCATTTACTCTCCGGTGGAGTGCAATTCAATTTTCAGTGAGTTCAAATATAATGATTATGTATCTTATTAATTAGGCACACATGGAGGAAAAAGTAGTGTGCTTTAGTACTTTAAAATTCTACTTCCTTAGCTAGCATTAAGACATGACTATATACAAGCAATTTAAGTAAACTAGATCACTGACCTGGTTGATCAGTGCCAACAAGCTAATTTAATGTAATGTTTCCCTAGATACTTTTTTTTTTTAACTGCTTTGACCAAATTAGATTATTGAATTGACAATACTGGATCACATACTCCTTTTTATGTTTGTCACAACATCTGTTGGAACTTATGACAAAATTTAGAAATATTTGAACCCATCAAGAAGCTACTGAGGATGTGGTGAGAGTCTGTAGGAAAGCAGTAATACGGCTAGGGTTGGCCCTCAACCAATCCGTCCACCAGCCTGTTTATTGCTTTGGATGCTGCTTGTGTCTAAGCATTTGCTTTAAATATTTGATGTAGTTAATTAATGAGTACTTTGAATCTTCTCTATTATAAAAATCTTCTTATAAAAAATAAATGCAAGCAAGTTACAAATGATAGAAGACCAAACTGAAATACAGTAGTTGTCTCCTCAAATACACATCACCAGTTTGTTTACCAGAATATTGCTATCATCTGATTTGTATTAAATAATAGGACTTGTTACGTAGGTAGCTAAAGGCTAGTGTATCTATTGGTCAGTATTTTCTAAGGCACCAGCCTGAGAGTGGTTTAGTATACATGGAGTTCAGGTTATTGGGGGTGTAGCTGGCAGTGGTGACGGGAGAAAAAGGAAATAAGGCTCTGCTACAGGTTTTTCAACTTTCCTCTAGATGTTAGAGATTGATTTTCAGCAGGGAAATTATATGTTTAGCTTTGAATTTTTTAAAGCTCATTCTGGCAGATACGTGGAGCATGGAGTGGGAAGAAATTGGAGGTGCGATTTAGGTGTTTATTGCATCAAACCAGATAAGGAATAAATCATGACAGTCTGAAACTAACGCATGGCTGTAAGAATGGAAAGGAAGAGATGAATTTAAGAGAGGTTTTATAAATGAATATGATGTGACTTGACTGAATACTGTTAGATAAAAGAATTTTTAAATTAAGTGTATTGGGGCGCCTGGGTGGCTCAGTCGGTTAAGCATCCGATTTTGGCTCAGGTCATGATCTCACAGTCTGTGGGTTCAAGCCCCTCATCGGGCTCTGTGCTGACAGCTCAGAGCCTGGAGCCTGCTTTGGATTCTGTCTCCCTTTCTCTCTGCCCCTCCCCTGCTCTTGCTCTGTCTCTCTCTGTCACAAAAATAAATAAAAACTTTAAAAAAAAATTTTTAAATTAAGTGTATTTCTGAAAAATATAATGAACCCATAATTGTTTGGATGTTTAAGGTAAATTTAAAATCTTACATTTTTATTTCCCTGCAGTCGTTTAATTTTTAGCTGTTTTAGGTGTTAGTTAAGATAGTTTTAAAAGATGCCTGTGGATGATCTTCTCAGTGTTGTATTTTTTACGTAGATCACTTGTGCCATTGTATTAAACATAACCACAGCTTTTTAATGGTGAGCACATAGGTAGGTATATCCTAAGCTGTTTTTCTCAATTCATTTGTAAAAGGTGAAAAATGAAACAACTGTTTTCTCTTAGGAGACATCTTAAACCTAATGCACTTTATTTTTTCCAAGATACCTCTCTCTGTGTCTTTCTCTCCTTGTCTCTCATTTTTTTAGCAAGGAATGTGGTACATTAATCTTTCCAGCTTTGGTTTTCTAATTTCAATTATTTCTGTATTCATCAATTCCAGGAAATCTTTCAAATATTATGTGTGTGTTACTGAAGAATTACTCTTGTGCTTTGCATTTGAAATCTTTTGAAAAGTTGCCTTGGCTTTGTCTTACTTTTATTCAATTGAATTTTCTTTTAAACATTTACCATGCACTTTTGCGTCTGATTAGGTCTATTTGCCTGCATTCCACTAACTCACGTGTTCATGTTTGATATATGTCTCACACACAAACCATGCAGCAACAGTAGTAAACACCCATACTGTTTTTTTGGCTCGTTTGCCTTTCTGAAAGTTCATTTTATCTAGGAAATGAGATACTTTTCTATTCTTGTAAACAGTGTTTGATAAGAATCATTCCTTTCTTTTTCATTTTTGTAGATTTCAGGTAACTTTGTTACTATATTGAGTTGTAAATATGGTGTAAACAGAAATTTGATTTCAAATCATTTTTGTTGTAATATTCTTATATATTTCCATTCTATGTGTATATTTTTGGTTTGGTGTGTATTTTCATAGTACCGTTAATGTAAAGAACAATTGGAATGTATTTCCTTTGTTTTCTTACATTTCTTTTTTCCCCTTATTCTATCACTTAGTATTAGGTAAGTATGTAACAATTATTTTCCCTCTCAAAGAGGAAAATAACTTAAACTTCTTTCTAAGATAATAGTAAGAGCAGCTATATATAAAGTTTAAAAGACTTTTTCATAGTATTTTAATGTATACTATCCCTATTGACCCTCATATAGATTTTTTAATTTTTTTTAATGTTTATTATTTATTTTTGAGATAGACACAGCATGAGCAGGGGAAAGGCAGAGAGAGAGAGAGAGAGAGAGAGAGAGAGAGAGAGAGAGAGAGAGAGAGAGAGAGAGAGAGAGAGAGAGAGAGAGAGAGAGACTCCGAAGCCGGCTCCAGGCTCTGAGCTGTCAGCACAGAGCTTAATGCAGGGCTCGAACCACGAACTCTGAGATCATGACCTGAGCTGAAGTTGGATGCTTAACCGAGTGAGCCACCCAGGCACCCCTCATATAGAAGGTTTTTAAGCTGAAGAGAAGCACAGTATATTCTAGAAAGTCTCCTTTTTGGTGGTATCAGAGAAGAAGAAGAAGGGGAAGAAGAGGAAGAAGGACAAAGGAGGGGGGGGAGTGGGGGAGGGGAGAAGAAAGCAAGGTGTGAGGAACCCATTTGAGACATTATGACAAAGTTCCAGGAGGAAAGTTAAAAAAGGCATAAACTAGAGCTGCAGAAGAAATAAGGATAATATTAATAGTCTAGGTTTGTCCATTCTTAGCAGTCAACTTGGAAGAAAGGTGGGCGGATGAGGAATAAAGCAGAGATGGAAATTTTAGGCTATGAACTTGGCCACATGGATGGATGATGGTACTACTAACCATGTCAGACGAATAAAGCTGATAAATGCAGTTTGAGTTGCCTGGGCACATACACATAGAAATGTCTCATAAGTAATTTTCATCATCATCATTGTCATCACCTCCTGAGCGTAACCATTTATTGAGTTATTCTCCTGGCCTGGTACTCCTTGGAGCTTAATGGAGATGACACAACATGTAATTTTTACAACATTCCATGGGGTAAATACTCTTATCTCTCCATGCAGATATGGAAGAAAATACTTAGCAAGGTTACAGAACTTGTACATTCATGTGCTTCAAAGCCAGAGTCCGCTGATTCCAAGTTCTGGTTCTTTCAATACCTCACATTTTAAAGGTCAGAAAAATGGGAGAATAGTGTAGGTTGGTTTGGAGTTACTGGCAAAGTATATTTGGTATCAGTAAGAGCACCCGAAGAAGTGATGTCGGTGGAGAAGAGGCTCGAGGGTAGAAGCCACAAAAACACCATTTAAAGTACAAGTAGGAAAAGAGGAGCCAGTGAGGGCACCTAAGGAGGAACCCTAGCCTTGTGCTTTCTCAACCAAAACATCATTCCTCATTGTGTTTCTTGTAAACATGAACTCTAGACAGTTCGTCATCTTGGGTGTTTAAGAAAATGAGTCTTCTGTCATGATTTACTTATAAGAAGAGTGTAGGATTTGTGGACATTTCATCAAGTTATGTATGTGGCATCATTAATCATTAACATATGGAAAGAGATTATTGGACACTGTAATATTTCCAGGTGAGGGAGGATACTTGGGGATTTTTATACCCTGTGTACTTGTCAAATTGGACCTCGAGTGCTGCCCCATAGAGTTGCTGCTTGAAGAATCTAAATGCTTACTGGCAAAAGAAGGAAAAGAATCACACCTTCAAGTTAGTAAAATTAAAGCTGAAGTTTATTCACTTCCCTGTCAGGTAAATGTTGACTATTTGCTGTCTCTATGAGAAAGGGAAGAAGGGCTACCCAGGCAGTTTGAAAATCCTGGGAATGATTGAAGACAGGTGAGATAAACCATGACAGCTGACATAGGACAAGAATCCCATCCTGGCATCACTTTTGCTTTGGGTGAGAAGAGAGTAGTGTTGGTTATTTTGTACATAAAATATTACTTTGGATTTTCTAAATACTTTTACTTTTAAACATGAGCAGGGGAGCACCTGGGTGGCTCAGTTGGTTAAGCATACGACTTCGACTCAGGTCATGATATCACAGTTTGTGAGTTCGAGCCCTGGGTCGGGATCTGTGAGAACAGCCTGAAGCCCACTTCTGATTCTGTGTGTCTCCCTCGCAGGCTGTGTGTGTGTGTGTGTGTGTGTGTGAAAAATAAATATTAAAAAAAATTTAAATGAGTAAGAAATAACTGGTAGAGAAAGTAAAGAAACGGTTGCATCTATCTCCTTCCATAAATATTACCACTCCTGGGTTAAAACTCTCTTATCCATGCAGTCTTCCCAATCACATTAAGTGGATATTGTCTCTGCAGTAAGAACACACTTTTGGCAGCTGAGGTTCCTTTCTGGTGCATATTAGGATTCTCCCATCCTCATATTTCAGTTCTTCATGGTGTTATAAAGGAAGTGATGTGATACAATTTCCTGTCGAACAATGGGAATAGAAGTGTTCTTGCAAGCAAAGAACCTGGGGATGCTGAGAGGTGGAGTGAGGGGGCCTTATCTAGACCGCAACATTTCACTGGCACCATCAGCTCTGAATCTCACTTCTTATACATGTGATTGTGAACAAAGGATGGAGACTGTTTTGAATTAGATTACTTTTTATATTTCAGTGAATCTCTTTGATTAGTTTAAGAACACTTTGTTAGAATAAAACTATTGACATAAGTCCTTATTTTTTAAAAACATATAAAGAAGTCTTTGAAAGGACTGTAAAAGACAAGCTTCCTGATTATATCAGCATATGTTTTTCTGCTTATATACTTTCATTAGTTCAGTGTGTGTGTGTGTGTGTGTGTGTGTGTGTGTGCGTGTGTGTGTGTTCAAACCACTATTTTAAAGCCAATTCTTACCTTTCATTCTTGGTAAGGTTGAGCCATCTTTGTAGGTAGAAGTTGTCACATATTGCCACTTTCACATGGTTTAATGTAAGAGAATGTCATGCCCTTTTAGGCCTGGGAGAAGAGAACCCTCTTCATATTTTCTCTTTCCAGATTGTTGGCTCAATCCAGGCTTCAGCATAGTTGGAGTGGCAAATCCCACTCCTGCATCTGGTGAGCTGTGCAGTTAGTAGCTCTGACACTTTTCTACATGGCTTCGGCATCCACATCCTAAAAATGTGAGTGTGGCCTTAAAAAAGACTTTTCCCATGTGACCACCAGATTGCTTCGCGATCTGCCCAGTCATCCCCTTGATTGTGTCATCCTTTAAAAATCTGTGTCATCTGGGTATAGAGAATGAGAATGTTCTCTTGCTCTCTTTTTAAATTCTCAGAATTTTCCCTTCTAAACCACAAGAGAATTGGATTAGACTTTATCATGATTTGAGTCCATGTAGTATGTTTTTTCCCCCAAGAATATATGTAATACAAGCATGAGAATAGATAAGAAATGAGGAGGGGAACAAATTCACTGTTTGAGCCCCAGAAATATACCTTTGGTAAATCATATGCAGAGTAGCTGGTTAGACATGGCCACTTTGTTCTCAATAGTTGAGGATAGACCAACATGGTCTCTTAAGTGTCTTTATTTTTGTTTTGTTTTGTTTTGTTTTTGTATCTGAGAGTTGTATAAATGGAAGTGACATATGAAAAACGCTTGCATTTTGATTGAGGGCACCCGGATTTTATGTCATGTCTTACCAGTCTTCAGAACTAACTCAATTGTCCAAATATTTTTATAAAAATGTTTCCTGTTGACAGCATGGCCTTTCTTTTTCCTAACTTTGTTTACTTCCTGCTAGTTAGATGCTAACTTTGTTGGCCATTTAGATGTGCCCACTCCTCGAGACCAAACTCACTCAGCAAGCTTTAATTCAATATTAATAGACAGAATGAATACTGTTTCATGTCTTACCATTGAGCAAATGGGAGAAGAAGGAACCAGAACTCATTTTTATTGAACTGTGCCAGGCCCTGACAGCAATTTCAGCTTCCAAATTCTATTTGCCAAAAATTATGATTTTAACTAACTTATGCAACTTACAGAGTTAATAAGCAGCTTTTCCTCTCAAAAAAGTTGCTTATTCATATTAGAACTCTCATTTCCAAATTAAGAATGGTTTCCTGTAAGGGAAGACTATGCTGACCTTTTTTTTTTTTTTTTAAATCACTCTTCTGTTGTAAATCCTTCAACTGTTTCTCATTGATTTGAGAATAACATTCAATTCATAACAAGGCCTGTAAATGTATCCACGGTCTTCTGTGCATATCTGGTATCTCATCTCTAGTCTTCCTACCCCATCACCTTGCAGTCACTTCCCATTGAATGTTCTGCGAATAACATCTATGATTGGGAGGGAGTTGGGCTTTGGGGGAGTGGTGAACAAATCATGGGCTAGAAGATCAGTCAGAAACCTTGTTTATTCCACTGAAGAGTTCATGAGTGGCAAGGAGAGATTGATTTAAATAATGTGGTGAAACTAGTTAAAAGGAAGTCTTAGCATTTGGTGATAAGATTTTAGAAGAGATCTGGGGCAGTGACTAGTCAATGATGACTCTGAGGCTTCCGGTTGTCTACTTAATGAATGTATTTTCCTCTAAACTAACATGAGTAGGACAAAAGGAGAAAATTTTGGGACGAAGGTAGGGAAAACATGTTTGTTTTTTCTTGTTTGATGAAAATTTTGAGTGTCCATGGATGTATACACATACGTGTATGTGCATTTGTGAATCCTCATGAATTTTTCTTCCACTTATATTCAAATACTAAAGTTGTACTAATTAAGCTACATATTCTTTAAGCGTGGTACCTTTTACATCATTTTATTAGTTTTCTATTGCAGCATTTAAAAATTTTACTTACTTTAGACAACACACATTTATCATCTCACAGTTTCCATGGTCAGGAGGCTGGACTTGGCTTTGCTGGATCCACTGCTCAGGGTCTCGAAAGGCTTCAGTCAAGGTGTTTTCCAGGGCTGGAGTCTTGTCAGAGGCTCATGTGGTTTTTGCCACCACAGACAGTTTATTTCCTTATGGTTGTAAAATTCATGAAACCTTGCTTCTTCTGGACCAAGTGGAGAGTGTAATTTCTAGGCCTGCATTTGAAGGGTCTACCTGCTTAGGACAGTTCCACCCTGGAAAATCTCCTTTTGGAATAACTTAAAATTAGCTGATTAAAGACCTTAATTATCTTTGAAAAGTCCTCCACCTTTGCCATAGCTAATTTCACTGGTTAAAAGCAAGTTACAAATTTTGGTCATTCATTCTCAAGGGGAGAGAATAATTCAAGGGCATGGGTCACTGGGGGCCATCTGAGAAATTTCCCTACACATTATGTTCTATGTTTATGAAATATGTGTGAGCATGTGTTTGTGTGTGGAGGTTAAGTTATAAGTATCCAAAACTGGGTGGCAGCTACGTATCTCTCACCTTTTTATTTGGGATTTTTTCCCCCTGAAGTTTCTCAGGGTCTTCTACTCCCATATTGTTAGATCTCTCTCTTCTGGTGTATTATCCTGGCTTCACCTTTCTTAGACGAGAAAGCATTAAATTTGGCTCTGAGGTTACATTTCAATATACTTTGCCTGTTTTGGCAGCAGGGGTGAGTAAGCCTTTAGTAAATCATTAGTGATCCAGATTGAGCTTCAGTAGTTTGGAGTGAGGCCATGGCCCATATGTTTGATGCCACCAGTCTGATTTTTATAATGGAAATTATATCATTAAGGTAAACACACAGTGTCTTCTTAAGCATGCTTTATTATTCTTTATTTTATATTCAGTTATTCTTACAGTGTGACACAGATAGATATTAACCCTTTTTCCCTCCCTACTCCAGCATGCTTGAAAGAAAGGGGTTTATAATGAAATGGTCACATTGAACTTCTCTTTTGAGTTTCTTTCAATACATTGGGTGAACTTCTTGGAACTGAAGGCATAGATTTGCTATGTGGGTATATATGTATTCCACTTGTGACTACATAAAAGGATTAGAGATGGTTCACAAGATAGATTTTAGGTTGTTGTAATAGAAGCAAAATATAATTGGAATGAAGCAAAGAAGAAAAACACAAGAGTCATTGTAGTTAATGTCATTGAAGTTAACTCTGACAGTTATAGATGGGCCACTGTGGACATTTAATTTGTTCCCATTAATGCAATATATGTGTGTGTGTGTGTGTGTGTGTGTGTGTGTGCATTTGTGTGTGTGTGTATACATATATATGGAAAATACGTATTAGAGAATATATATATATATATATATATATATATATATATATATATATGCATTAGCGAGAACAGTATATTTTCAGGTACTCAATTCTAACAATGTTTTCCATGTGGGACTTCATGGAAAACTCTAGATAATACAATAGGCCTATCATGCTAGCATGTTGGCAAGAAACTGAGATGCAGCTATCATAGGACATTTTCTTATAGAAGCCCTTGTTAGGAAACTGGAACATTGAAGTTGAACTCAGGGTAGGTGATTCAGGTTCTAAACTACTGTGGTCTCAGTAGGTATAGTTCTGGTTATTAACTGATTTCTTAGATAAAACTCAGAATCAGAGGATTGGAAAAACATTCACATGTTTCTTAATCATCCTGAAAATACATTTCTCCCTGAAGGTTTTCACAGCCATCGAAAAGCAAATTTCAAATAAAGCTCTCTGGGAAGACCCTAGAATGTTATATCATACATTGCTGATTGAGATCTGAGAGTATTCTTTGAACCTCAAACAAGCAAAGATAAGGTTCACCTTCCACCAGGAATTACAAGGAAACTAATCATTAGGCTGGATGCAAGTCCACCTTACTTTGTGTCTAGTAAACATACCAATAAAACCCTGACAAGGTTCTGTCATACCTTTCAACAGAGCTCTTTGTTGCTCTCAGTATAAAAACCGAAATCCTTACCATGGCATTCAAGAATCTTCATGAAACACCTCCCTGCCCATGTTGTCAGCTTCATCTTACATCATTCTTGACATTGCTGTCTGGAATTCAACCACACGGACCTAACTGTAACATCTAAAATCTCCCACATTGTCAGATGACATTCTCTTCTGAGCACATGTACCTAATTCCCTAACCTTGGCAGGTAGCAGGCCCTATAGTGTGCTCTCAGAGCTTACTTTAGTTTTATTTCATCATTGTTAGTAATTTACGAGACTTTCTGATTAATGCCTATCACCCAGACCGTCAGTTCCATGAAGATGAGTTGCCACCTTATTTTACTCATCACTGTATCACCAGAGTATAGTAAATGAGCATAATGCACATCAAATAAAAATTTCGCTGAAGGATAAATTACTGTTATTTAATGCCACATCAATTATAACGTTTGTTAACCCTTTGTAGGCTTCTCTATTAGATGCTACAGTTCTTGTTCTAAACAGATTGAGCAATGTGAAGACAGTGGTTTTAGGGAGAACAGGGAAAGTTTGCTATTTCTTAATATATTAACATGTTAGAGTTAGATTTTTATTTCCAAAACTGTAATCTTGTTTGGCTAGTATTGGAAATTATGCTGCACAAAGAATATTTTACTAGGATTACTCCTTTGGAAAGCTGAATTTGATAAACCAGTGTTCCTGGAATATGGTTTGTTTTGATTTGTTTTGTTTTGTTTTGTTTTGTATTTTCCAAGCACTCTTGCCTTCTTTGAGCTTCATGAACCTGTGTTAGCACAGGCAAATATAACTAATTGAGTTAGAGAGTTCTAGAAAGTGCATTGCTACTAATGAAGGTGATTTTTTTTCTATCAGGTGTAAAATCAGGTGTAATGGTTTATTTTTATTCTGACCAGTGGATCTCAAGACATGGTCCTCAGGACTTTTTTAGGCATTCAGTGATACCATAAGTATTGTTATAATAGTACTAACTTTTCAATCTACATTTTATCCATGGAGTGTTCTCCAGAAGCTACATAGTACTAACTTACATCACATTGCAACTGATTGAACACAGGAACAGAGATGAAAATCCAGATGTCCTTTATTAAACTAGACATTGTAAAAATGGAAAAAATGTCACTCTTCTCAGTAATTTTTTTGAAAAAACATTATTTTTCATAAAATGTGTTCATTGTTTTTTAAAAATGAACTAATAAATAAAATGTCTCAGTTTCAAGGTTTTTTAAAAAAAAAATTAAGGTTTTATTTATTTATTTATTTTGAGAAAGGGAGCAAAAGGAAGAGAGAGAGAATCCCGAGCAGGCTCTGCACTGTCAAAGCAGAGCTGGGTGTGGAGCTCAAACTCCCAAAGTGTGAAATCCTGACCTGACCTGCAATCAAGAGTCTGGAGGCTTAAATGACTGAGCCACCCAGGCACCCCCATTTTAAGTTTTAATATGGTAAATATTTCACATAAACAAACAAATCTTTGTGTCTTCAATAGTTTTTAAAGACTGTGAAAAGATACTGAGACCAAGATGTTTGAGAAGCACTTCTCAATGCCAACTAAATGACACAGTGTACCAATATTTACCTGATTTTGCAATCTGTTTTTAGATAGCTTTCTTTTCAAAGTCTTCTAAAAGATTAATTCATCTGTTTATTTATTTTTAAATATTTTCTTTTTAAGTAACCTCTATACCCAGTGTGGGGCTCGAACTTAAAATCCCAAGATCCAAAGTCACATGCTCTTTCAGTTGAGCCAGCCAGGCACCCCAGTCAGTCTGTTTGAAGAAGTAATATAAGCACATGAATAGAAAGATCTTCAGTATTAAAAGATAGTCATAAACAGTAAATCCATTTTTTCCCCTTAGTCTCTCAGGGCTCAAATACACTTTCTAGGTGACACTTCTATTCATGTGTTTCCTGATGGAGAACTTTGATTTATTGACCTAAATGCTGGGATCTAATAGATCCCATTTTGATTCTTACTTATTTCCCTTAACAGTATAGGAAGGAGATTGATTCCTAACAGTATGTGTAGATCTACCACATTACTTGCTATTTTATTTTATTTTATTTTATTTTATTTTATTTTATTTTATTTTATCTTATCTTATTTTATTTTATTTTATTTTATTTTTTATTTATTTTTTTCATCATGATAAGTGTACTCTTTAATCCTCATCGCCTATTTCACCCATCCCCCCACTCCCATTTCCCTCTGGTAACCATCAGTTCTCTGTAGTTAAGAGTCTGCTCCTTTGTTTGCCTTTATCTCTCTCTCTCCTTTTTTTTTTTTTTGCTCATTTGTTTTATTTCTTAAATTCCACATATAACTAAGTTTTTATTCTACCTTGTTACATTGAATAGTTGAAGTGTCATCCACTGTTTAGATAAAATAAAATGAATTTCTTTAGTTTCCTGTTGATGGATGGTCAGGTTTCCATCTTTTGCTACTACCTGGTATTCCGATGACTATTCTTTTACTTAATTACTTGTGCATACAAAGTAAGTATATCTATAGAATTAATACTTGGTGATGGAATTTCTAAGTCAGAGGAATAATATATTTTTAAGTGATAGGTATCACTAAATTATGCTCCAAAAAATCTACCAAATTTTCCCTCTCCTATTTTTACTTATTCCCAGTTTACTTTATAATATAGCACACTATAAAAGTTTTATTTGCCAGTTAGATAAGTGACAAATAGTATTTAATTATAGTTTTAACTTTTTCTTTTTATGAATGAGGTTTTTTTTTTTTTAAGTTGAAGGGAAATAGAACAATATGTACTTTTCTTTTTCACTGGAGCCCATTAGTTTCCAAAAATGTGTACTCATTTCACATACAACATCTTTGAACTATTGCCAGGTCCCAGGAGTGCACTCTTGAAGACCTTCCCCAGCTTTAAGGGCCTCATCTCATAATTCTCTCCTCAGGCCCTTCTTTCTCCACAAGTCTTAATGAAGTCAGCTTCATTTTTGACCTTCTGAAAGCAGAAGAATCCTTAGGATTCCAGATGTAGGTGACCTGTGCCATTTGGTTTGGTTTTCGTTTGCAAATTATCTTCAAGGACTGGAGTCAGGTTTTACTTTCTACTTTATGAATTTATACGTACTTAGGAGGGATTTTTTTTTAAGATAGGGAAACACTGCTTGGTCTCTAGGGGTGAATCATAATTAATGAAGAACTCTGTGTCTGATGGAAACCTTACTCTAACAGATCATCCTAAAACCTCATTAGACATTGTGGACTCCCTACGGACATTGTTGAAGAGACACTTGATTAAGCAGATCGTGACAATTTCAGTTTTGCCTGTCATCTGTGCCCCAGAGACACCTCAAGATCAAGAAGGAGTTTCAAAAGGAAGAAATGGCTATTTATGTTTTAGAGATATTACTGATACTAGAGCTTTGCTATACTTTAATATGTAAATTACATAAATGTTTGATACCTCTTTTTTTTTTTTACTTTATTTTTAGAGAGAGAGTGTGTGTACACACATGAGTGAGGGAGGGCTGGAGAGAGAGAGGGAGAGAGAGAGAATCCTAGGCAGGCTCCATGCTCCACACTGTGCCCAACTCAGGACTCAATCTCACCATTGCAATATCATAACTTGAGCTGAAATGAATGGTCCGACCCTTTAGTGACTGAGCCACACAGGCACCTGGATACCTCTTTCATTCTTGGCTTTATCTGTGATGGAATAAAAAGTTTCTCCCTGGTTCTGTTTATCCCAAGACATCTGTGGAATTTGGAATAGATAAGAAAAAGCATTTCTCATCTGTGATGGAAACAACATTATTCCTTTTGCTACAGTGTGGTTTTGAGACTGAACAATGACGCCTTAGCACCAATGTGAAAATGTTGCTTTGGATAACATAGGTGCTGGTGAAATGCTATAGTCAGAGAGAATTCAGATAATAAGATTTTTAGTAAACAAACAAACAAACAAACAAAAAAGAAGTAATAAATATGAGTCCTGCCTTCTTCAAGTTTTTAGAATGGTTTTCTAGCAAAATGTAGCTGTCATTGCTTAACTTTTTCAACCGCTGTAAATAAATGGCACAAATGATCACTAAGGTAGTGAAGACTGAAAGTAGATTGTTGCTTTAGTATCCTTTCTTACTCATAAACTTGCTTCACAGTAAGTTATTAGTAAAAATTACATTTTTATAGTATCTCAGAGTATATAAAGGACTTAAAGGAATCCAGGTGACCTAACAATGCTGGAGGCAAAGTGCTCTTATGTCTAGCAGACGCATGTCCAAATGAGTTAGTGGATTTTCTGCACCATACCTTACAATTACATGATTTTAGTGTGTCTTTGTTTCTCTAATTCTCAGTTTCCTCCTCTGTGATAATAGCAAAGCTTACTTTGCAATGAAAGGATTAGAGCAGATAATGCATGTGAAATCACAGGCATAAATCAGTACTCCGTAAATACTAGTTTATCATCATTGTTATTAGAATAGGTGGCCACCATCTGAAACCAAATATAAAGAAGTCAAATTTCTAAATTCGTATATGAATATAAAGATCTGATTGTTTGGAGGTAACATATTCACCCTGTTTCAAAATAAAAAGTGATTTATGGAGCTTTAGTCAGAATGTTGTGGTAACATTTGTCTTGGATTTGGCTTTTAGCTGTTAGGTATGGGGGAAGGTTCTTCCTGGCTCCACAAGAGGCTCCAGCAAGGACCCTGAGGAAATGGCATGAAGAAACCCCAGTAACACCTCTGCCTTTCAGTTCACCAATTTTAGATTAATTGGGAGGTTTTATTTTTTAATATTTTTTAATGTTTATTTATTTTTGAGAGAGAGAGAGAGCATGAATGAGTCAGGGAGAGGCAGAGAGGGAGAGAGAGAATCCCAAGCAGGCTTCTCTCTGTCAGCATGGAGACCAATATGGGGCTCGAACTCAAGAACCGTGAGATCATGACCCAAGCCGAGATCAAGAGTTGGACACTTGACTGATGGAGCCACCCATGTGCCCCGCATTTATATTTTATTTTCTGAAGAATTCTAAAGTGTTTTGCACATAAATTGCACCCTTAAGTTTTAAAGGCCACCTACTTTGGGCATCAAGCATTTACCTTATTTTTGAATATATCTTATAAATTCAACCATAGGAAGACAAGCAGAGAATACAAGGCATTTTCATAGAAAGCCTTAGCATGCTTCCCCTTCCTGTTTAAAAGGTTGTTGTTATTCCTTGTTGAGACTATCCCAGAGCGAGAGTGTTAGGTAACCTCGAATGGGGCTTGCTAACTCCCAGGCCACTCGGTGACAATGTTTGCTGCTGCTCTGGACACCATAGTCCCCTGGAGCGGTCTGTAAACATCCTGGTCAGCTCTCAGCAAGGTCCACTGGAGAACCTAGTGGGAGTAAGGTCAGGTTATCACCTTGTATGAGCACATCCTCCCTGCAACCCCACATCTTTCCATCCTTACAAAGAAGTGAGCGCTGCAGGGTGTGGCTGTAATCATTACCCAAAGGGCATGCTCTACAGGCAACAACACGGACAAAAGTACTGCCAGTCTGTTGGGGGTGGTTATTCACATAGAGCTACGTAGGAAATAACACCACCAGAAATAACACATTCAGATCCAAAGGGCAATCTTCTGTAGGCATTCATAGACGTGCGGTGGGCACATGTTCTATACATATTAAGCTGTTTACGAGGCACAAATGCTTCTTTCATCACAATCATTAGCTAACACTGAATAATCATTGGTGAGAGAGTAGAAGAGCAAGTGAAATAGGAAATGGAGCTTATTTTTAGAAAGGTAATACTTTAAAGTGTTGATTGATCAAACAGGTGTTTAAAAGCATTTGTCAGAATCAATTCGCAGGAAATCTCTTTCACATTCAGGTTATAGCCAAAGGAAAAAAAAAATAGCCTACACATTTTACAATTTCACTTGCAAAAGTCATATTTTTGGAGTTGTGTGGGCATTTGACAGTATAAAGATTCTACCAGGTCCGATGAAAGCTTTTAATTGTGTAAGGCTTCAGACCCCCAGCTGCCCCTCTCTGAGCATCCTCTGGACTTCATGGGCTTCATCTGAGACATCTGAGGGGAATGTCCGCCTGCGCATCCACCTGAAGCCTGTGAATACCCTGCTTGAGCCATGAGGTTATTGAACAGAGACCAAATCTTTCTCTGAAGAGCCTCTAAGAAGAGGATATTTTGGTGAATTTCTGCTCCCTGCCAGCTCAAAAGAATGCGGCTGCACTCTGTGCTCTTGCCATGAATGCTTCAGGAGGAGCAGAGACTCACCCTTGCAGGGAGCCCTTCAGGGTTTTTAAACCACATCATCCCTTCCATCCTTGAAGTTCTTTTGGATTTCATCAGTGGCACAAAGGGATATTTTAAAAATAATGTCTATTTTTAAGGACTGGCAAAAGGCCTCCCCTCGTCACAATGCCGACACTCTAACAAACATATGTTATTTTGGGGGAAAAATTGAATCCTAAGCTAAAAAAAAATTGGTACTCTGGGAACTGAAAGATACTTAACATTTGTTACAGTTCCCCTCAGAGCTCAGGTCAATAGATAGAGATGGGTACCAAAATAAGACGCATCTGTAAAGGATAAATTCATATCAACAATGGAGGATGTACAACTATGCAAAAGTAACATAATGCCTACAACAAAAACTAGCCCACTGGTTGTTTGAGTGTTTTGTTAGAGGCAAGTTCATTCTTATCAAGATGAAGCCAAATACAATCGACTCCTCAGTTAAAAGTTGGTATTTAGTGGTATTTGGAGTAGTGATTTATAAACCGTGAAGCCCACAGGAATATTTTTTATACTGAACACATAACAAATTTTTCTTTAAAATATTGTTTTAGGTTTAAGCAGCAAAATATTAATACAATAAAATAATATTGTATTATTCAGATATATAAATAACAGGCCAGAACTATATCTGGCTTTGATAAAAGAAAATATACTTCTGGGTTTACTGTTCTAAACTCTGGTAGTCCATTTGTGAGCATGTGACCAAACACAGAATCTCATGGAATTTAGTGTTAGAAACAGTAATTTAGAGTATGTTCGATGTCATTCTAGCAGAAAAATTAAAACAGAGTAGATTCTCAAAATAGGCAATGTAAAACTTAAAATCATTGAATGTTGCTGCAGGAAGATCATCTAGTGCTGCAGTAGTTTTACCATTGCTTAGGTTACAGATCCCTTTGAGAAACTGAGGAGAGTTCAGTGTCCCCTTCCCTAGAGCAAGTAGACTTTTAAATTTTTCTTGTGTAATTGAAACAGTGGTACAGAAGTTGATCCTAGTGTTGAAAAGCATGGATCCCAAGAACAGAAATGCCATACTTATCACTAAAATCAAGGGGCTCCTGGGTGGCTCTGTTGGCTAAGCGTGCACCTTTGGCTCAAGTCATGATCTCGCGGTTCGTGAGTTCAAACCTTGCATCAAGCTGTTTGCTCACAGTTTGGGGCCTGGAACCTGCTTTGGATTCTGTGTCTCCCTTGCTCTCTGCCCCTCCCCCACTCATGCTTTGTCTCTCTCTGTCTCTCAAAAATAATTAAACGTTAAAAAATTTAAATAACTATAGTTCATAATTTTCCCTTGCCCTCTTTAGTTACAACAACACAGAAGCTGTAAAGCAGCATATTATTTGGCTTTTTTTTTTTGGCCCCCTGGGTTCCACACATTACAGATACGGAAGCTGAGGCACAGAGTTAAGGAACTCTTCCACAGTATTAGATCTGCTAAGATGGAACTGAGATTCAAATCTAGGCAACTGACCTTTGAGCACATGTCCCTAACCACAACACATCCTGTGGCCAAGAGTGCCCACATCTGTGCTCAAATCTACCCCATGGGGTAGCTCTTATTAGTATTGCCACTTGACAGTTAAGTCACTTGCCCAAGATGAGAAAGTCAGGATTCAAACTCAAGAAATCTGACTCCATAGGTGGGAGCTAAACCATCACAGTATACTGTAGACACACACACACACACACACACACACAGCACATGAATATTTACTCTGCATATTATAGCAGGTAAGTGGGGATGCTCACTACTAGTCAGATTATGTATGACTTTTTCCTTCATTTTGTTCTTTCAAATTATTATGTTTTAAGCAAGTATTACTTTTGTATACGAACTTTAAATGTTTTTAAAACTTAATGAACCCATTCACATTAAGTTAAATGAGTTAGCTGGTCAAAACTGCTAGCCTTATTATGAATAGGGACCCCAAAGTAAAGAAACAGGACAGAAATCATCTTGATGGCTTAAGGACATAAAGTCTTGGAAACATCCAGGGACACAAGGCATGATCAGGTGAGGACTATATTCAAGGGGTGGGGATTGCATTCAGGGATGCTCACCTGCTTGTCTTCTGGGCAGTGAGAACAGAGGCCACAAGCCCTGGGCTGCCCACATAACAATAGGGCAAGCAAGCTGCACCAAGTAGACTCGAAAATGAACTGAGAGATAAATGCTAAGTTTGGACTACTTCACAGTTTTACCAAAGGCTGGTGCTCATCAGGCTTTTGCCAGGTGTTCTCTTCTTATAAATCTCTAATTGGCAGGAAAACAGCCTCAATTCACCAAGCTTTAACAGATTTCTTTTTAAACTACCGATTCAGAGCCCCACACCCACAGTTTTCAGTTCTTAAGTTTGAGTATCTCCATTTTTCACAAGGGTCTTGCCCAGGGAACCACAAGACAGAGGTACAAGGACAATCCTTTGCATCCAGGTGGCACCGATGCCCAACACTATGAGATAAGAGTTGGGACAAGGAAAGGCATTAGGCAAGGAACAAGAATGCACATGTTCTGACAAATGAAATGTTTGGTTACTCCTCCCCTCCATTTTTCTCTGTGCTGTTGAAGAGCCACTCAAACTGATTACTTCCCTGCTGGTTTGAAAGGTTGCTTGATTTAATGTAGTGAATTGAACTGGTAGTTTGGGGAATATGGGAAATTCAGTTACCTTACTGAGAAATAGAAGCCTACTTATTATTTCAGTATTTTTGTCTATTAGCTGGCTAACAAATTGGTTTGGATACTCTTCCAACTAAGGCTACTTGGGGCTTTGTTAAAAAAAAATAGGCAACTCAGTAACTTTTTGCTGGGGTTAAAATAATGAATTGATTCCCAAATTTCTACTGATACTGTTGCTAAATTAACTGTAGGTTTATTTTTGAATTTAAAATAAATTTAGAATAAAAAAGAATATTAGGATTCTTTGGAGGACCCTGACTTTATGTTTTATTAGCAATTACATTTAACTTGTTAGGTATAAATTACATATAAACTTGATGTTTATGGTTACTTTGTTATGAAATGCAAGTTAAATGAGAGTGCCAGGTTTCATTTTCAGTTTCTGGTTTGAATGCGGTCTTCTGGAGTTTAACCTATTTTTATTATACAATTGTATACTTTAAAAAGTGATTCATGAGAATGGTCTCTTCATCAATTAACCCAAATGCCATCATGAAACTAATTATTAATTATTACTGCAATAGGAGCTATTAACGTCAGTAAAATGATCATTTCTTATTGTACAACATAGTTAGTAAAAAATAATACTGAGTGCAGTGTGTGTATATGGAACAAGATGATTGCCTACCTTATTGTAGAATTTCTAAGTTAAGAAGGAAGTGCTCCTAATTAAATCTCATTTCATCATTAGTATGAAGACAAATCAATAATGAGTTATTTCAGTGTCTCAAGTTTTCAAGTTTATGCATCCATCTACTTGATAATATCCGACTCCATGGGCCCCACACTCATCCCCATTAATGCATCCTTTACACAGGCTTTTTGCTCTCACAGTAAAAAGCTACCAGAGTCTTTTTAAAAAAATTTTTTTTGAAATGTGACCCATTATTTCCAAATCACTGGGAACATCACAAGCCCTGCTCTTACTCTATAGGTCCATATAAACCATGTGTAATTCTCACTGGTTTATCCTTTACTTTTCTTACTTTCATTATGCCTACTAAGTTGGAGTAACTCATGACTCAGTAAGCTCCAGTTCAATGTCAAACTTCCCATCCTTCCCAAATGCGTAGTCCTTCCAACCATAGTCCTTGTGTGCCCATCATTAGCAGTGGTCATAGTACTTTTAAAGGACCCGTTTGTAAATCTGCTCAGGCCTGAAACTTCATCCATGTTGAAGTCTTCTAGGAACCCAGACCCAACCTGATCAACCTTATCTCTGCACTCTGAACCTCATCCTACTCTGTCACCCTGGACTCTGACTATTCTCTCCATGAGTGCTTCACTTGGGTGGAATCTTACCAAGGTACTGTGAATCACACCATTTTATTACCCAGCCAAGGTAACACAAAATCATATTCTTTTTGCACAAACTGAAGACATTGATTTCAGTTCATTTTTAGGAAATTTAGTTAAAACTTTGACTATTTATCATCCATATTTATATGTGAAGTTTTCCCCAAAAAATCATTAGACATGGTTTTAAAAAATTAGAGAACAATTTTGCCTTTTAAAGCTAAATGACTTATATTCTTAGTATTTTTTTTGGACATTGCTAAAGCAAAAACACTTGCTGTCATTTGAACTGCTTGGAATTACTTTTGGACCCCTCTCAACAGGGATTTCTGTCTGAGCCCTTGTGAGACAGAAAGCGTTGGAGATGGTAGAAATAATATGAATGGATACTATTGGTCCATTAGAAATTGTCTCCTCTTTATTCCTGCACTGCATACTTTGACATCAAACATAAAACTGTCCTTTGGGAAGCAAAAAAGGCAAAGCTGAGAAGATATACTTCTTATGCCTTTACAAAAAAATATCTCAGTGGCAATTATTGGCAAATAGGTTCTTGTTTGTCATGTATTAGCCTGAAATTTTTCTTGAATTGGTTCTTACCAGGAAATGAAAGATGTGTACTTGAAGACAAGCACTTAGTAAAGATTATAATGGCTATAAATTTAAAGAAGCATACTTTCAGTTGCCACAGCAGGTAACAATACTAATGAATTTGTATCAATTATTGCCTATCATCGAAGCATAAATTCCTGTATTGTTTTAGTACTTGTATGTTTGTTTTAGAACCTGCATTCAGTATCAACCAGCATATAGTAAGTAGTCCCTCATGAAGACCCTTATAAAAAAAATCACCCTTTCTTCTGGGGTGCCTGGCTGGGTCAGTTGGTAAAAGATGTGACTCTTGATCTCAAGGACATGAGTTCAAGACCCACATTGGGCACAGAGCTAACTTAAAAACAAGTTCACCCTTTCCTCTCATTTTTTTCACTCAACTAAGTATATGGGAAAAAGTCATGAGCTCTCGCTGAGACTGATATCCATAGAGAAATTGACTAATTTTGTTAGATTACCCCATTAAGGCACCAACAGGATATATGAGATAGCCATTACTGTGGCTTAAAACAACAATCATTCATTATTTCTGACCAGTCTGAGGGTCAACTGATATTCATTTGATCTATGTTGAACTTGTGAATTGTTCTGTATCAGGTAGACTCAACATCTTTGCAAGCTGAGAGTAGGCTATATTCCATTCATCTTTCTCTTACCTTCCTCCTGGGGCCATGGACTTGACTGGTATTATTCTTCTCCTAGAAATGAGAAAGATAGAAGGGGGCCTAACTTATGAGCATTCTTCCAAGGTTCTTAGCTTACATTTCCTAACATTCCATGGCTGAGGGCAAAGTCAAGGGGTGAGGCAGCTCTCTCACTCTTGTTGGAGCTGACCAAAGTTACATGGCAAAGAATGTGGATACACGGAATGAGGAATTGAGTCTAAATGTGATGTCAGGCAAAAAGATAGGGAAGAAGGAGATTCTAGGCTTTTTGGTGCCTCTGTTTCAAGCAACCCACCAGAGTTCAGAGTTCAACTATGAGGACATCAAGAAGGAATGCTAAGGTTAGTCTTAGCAACTTCACAAGTATATAAGCACAGCATTCACCTGTCAGATATCCATATGTCTATGAAATATACTCATTTTGTATGATAGGCCAAGGTAAAACTCAGAAACATTGAGATGTTTTTCTGTGTATGGAGAGTGTCAAATAGAAGTCAAAGCTTTATTCTTTCTTCCCTACCTCCCTTTCTCTTTCTCCCTTTTTTCTTTCCTTCCTTCCTTCCTTCCTTCCTTCCTTCCTTCCTTCCTTCCTTCCTTCCTTCCTTCCTTCCTTTTTTCTTATCTTTTATTTTCTTTTTTATTAAATATTGATCTTTTGGGTATTCAGTTAATGAGGTATCGTTTGATGCTCAGAGATCTTCCCACCCATGCCCCTTAGCATAAGTTTTCTGAGTCTTAGAAATAGGATCTGGCTGATAGACTTATTGGTGCATAAAAAAATTCAGAAATGGGTTCAAGGGCTCCATATTTCCAAATATTACTAGTTCTAAAGTTAGTAGTCAATATTTCATAAAAATAAATATTGATTCAGAAATGGAGTTGCTCATCAGGGAAATAAACCTAGTAGCTTAAGTTATTATTTATTTATCATCCATCCCATGTTATATTCAGAGCTGAAGTTTGAATTGAAGAGAAGTTCAAGTATTCTTTTTCATATATTCTGAAGATATAGCAGCCTTTGATGTATTTTGTTAGAATCTTTAAAAACAGAATAAAGAATGACTTCTCTGGAATTAGGAAAGCCCTAGTAAATCACTCAAAAACCATTTAAGGATACATGTGATTTTCTAGAAAACAATAAAACAAATTATTGTTCATTGTATCAGGCTGGGTCTGGCTGTTCCCTGCTCTGGGCACATGCATGATGTGTAAATTCAGACTGACCAAGGACACAAGGACAAGTGTGGGTCTGCATCTTCAGCATTCCTATCAAAGGCAACCCAATTTCTCTTGACTCGCAGTTCATCACTGACTTTGCACCCTTGCTGGGCATTTCTTGGTTCTGAATTCTGGAATAAGATTAAGAATCTGACTGGCAACAAAGAGATTGACTTGGAAACCAGGAGCTCTTGCATGTGATAGGAACAATGCTGAGCATGATCCAGTTTTTCATATTTCCAAATCTGTGATGCTGAGGAGCTATTATGTAAAATGAAGTACTCCTGCTTTTTACCAAGTAGGTGGGTTGTAGAAAAAAGATATCTTATTACGACTCATTTTCTTTGAAATCTACTCTTTTTTTAAAGAATATTTTTAAAACAGGACTAAGCATTCAAGACTTCTTATAGAAGTTTGGAAATAATGTAGTTTTGATACTTGGAAATGAACATTTTGAGATTTCACATTGACTTCCCCTGTGTTATAATATATTTTTAGGGAGACGCCTGCTTCTCCATTTTTCTCCATGATTTACTTCAGCTGAAATTTCAGCCAGATCCATTATTTTTCTTCTTTGGCACATTATGCAAATTAAATGCAAAAACCAGTGATGAGAGGAAAAGGTCTCAGCGTATTGAGCAGGTGCTACATCAGTAATAGAGTAATGTAATTACAAACTTACTTGCAGCTACTAAGACTGTGTATTCTGCACTATTCAAAGGAAAATCTTTCATGTACTCATCACTACAAGATTTATTCTCCTATCGATGTGTGGGAGATTTATGCATTTATCTGTCCCACTCATTGATGAGAGAAACATACTTCTACAGAAATACATTTTTTTTCACATTAATGTGACATTTAATCCTGACTTTTTTTCCCTCCACTAAAATAATTTCTTGTAGACAGTCTTCTCTTCATCTGTATTATGAGTATGAACATCAGAGTGGCTCATTAAGCTGGAATAGCAAAGACATATCTGTGTGTAGAACCCCAATGCCAAGGAAAAAATACCATTTTTTTCTTTTCCACTATTGATAAATAAAAGCAGTAGCAAAGTTATTGTCAAGAGGAGTGGTAGATTAAATGATCTCTAGTACTGCTTTCAGCTGAAAATGCTATCATTCTTATAACTGGGAAATGGTGGTATTGAACTGGAATTATGAGCTCTGTGTTCAATCACAGTCCATGACTGGACTGTGGTCTTATTTTAGGAGGGATAATTCCCATTTGATCCTTTAGTCCTAAGTTATAATATGTCCTACAGTTGTCATATTTTAGTGAACAAACCAGAAAAACAATTGCCTGAATCATATGTCACTCTTGTTTGATTCAAGGACAATAGTCTAGAATACTTGATGCATAGTTTAAAATAATTATTATTGTCAAGTTCAAATTAAGCCTTTTGTGGATACCATAATTATGTGAATCTAAAAGACGTATTTGTGTGAAACAAATGCCCTTCCTTTTCAAATTGACTATTAAAAAAAAGTTAGTCTCCTATTGAATCTCAGTAATTTCTTCTTGTTTCCTAAGAATACTTTGAGGAAGGGGCACCTGGGTGGCTCTGTCAGTTAACCCACCGACTTCAGTTCAGGTCATGATCTCATGGTTTGTGGGTTCAAGCCCTGCGTCAGGCTCTGTGCTGACAGCTTAGAGCCTGAAGCCTGCTTTGGTTCTGTGTCTACCTCTCTCTGCCCCTTCACTGCTCACACTCTGTCTCTCTTTCTCTCAAAAATAATCGTTAAGATATTTATAAAATTAAAAAGAAAGAATCCATGGAGGATATAAGTTTATAGGTATAGAATGTTCTCATATCAAAGATATCTGCAGTAGACCTAGATCTTGGCAATAATTGTGAATGTTCCTTATTTAACACATAGGTAGATTATGAAGTATAAACTCAATATTTTAGCCCTTCAGGTTTATCTTCAGAACATAATTCTCTGGTCTTTTGTAAAAAGTAATTTTAGTGAAGGAAATTCATAAATTTCCTTGGAAAGTATACTTGGAACTTTTTCTGTAGTATACATGTTTGGATTTTTAGTTTTAAATTTCTTTTCATCATTTTAACTTTCAGATCTTTAAAGTACTTGTTACTACGTTCATCCAGTGGGGCTTGAGAAACCTGACTTTGTTTCAGGCTGGAACCTGTTTAGCAGGACAATCACACATGTCTGCTAACAGCAGTTAGAGGAAGCATGATAGAGTGGAAAGAGACAGGTGTCTAAAAACCCAGCTATATATCAAGTTCTACTACTCAATTGTCGTCTTTGTTCTTGCTCCCCAAAATATATTCCATGGACCATAAGCATCAGTGACACCTAGTTAGAAGGGTGAATCTCAGGCCCTCCTAGATGCACTGAGGAAGAATTTGCATTTTAATAATATTCTCAGGAACTTAGATACATGTTCAAACCTGTTGGGAACTCATCCCTGTAGTCTCTAGCACCCTGATCTTTCCATGTCCCTTTTTGCCCATCTTTAAAAGAGTGTATTGTCTAATCCACAAATCCATTTTGAGGATTAAATATGGGTACATATGAAAGTACTGTGTTTTGTGTCTGGCATACATGGAAGCCACCTTCCCCCTACACACACACACACACACGAGCACGCGCGCATGCACACACACGCACACACATGCGCACACATGCACACACACAAACACGCACACACACAAACACACGCACGCACACACACAAATATATGGATGAAATAGGAAATCAAGAGAAACAGAAATAAAGTGAATGGGAAAAGGTGAATAAATGTTAATGACTGGAATGACAGTTGACATTTTTTTTTAATTTTATAAAATTTAATTTATAGTTGGCATTTATAATTTAATTTTTAATTAAATTTAAAATGATGACTGTCAATTAACTGTGTAATACATTTTTATTGTATAAAATGTATTACAATTTATGTATGTACAATTTATACAATGTATGTATAAAAAATACTTTTTATTTTTTTTTAATGTTTATTTATTTTTGAGACAGAGAGAGACAGAGCATGAATGGGGGAGGGGCAGAGAGAGAAGGAGACACAGAATCGGAAGCAGGCTCCAGGCTCTGAGCTATCAGCCCAGAGCCCGACGTGGGGCCGGAACTCATAGACCACGAGATCGTGACCTGAGCTGAAGTCGTATGCTTAACCGACTGAGCCACCCAGGCGCCCCTACATTTACTTTTTAAAACACATTGCTGATGGGGCGCCTGGGTGGCTCAGTTGTTTGAGCGGCCGACTTCGGCTCAGGTCATGATCTCGCGGTCCATGAGTTCAAGCCCCGCGTCGGGCTCTGTGCTGACGGCTCAGCCTGTTTCGGATTCTGTGTCTCCCTCTTTCTGACCCTCCCCCGTTCATGCTCTGTCTCTCTCTCTGTCTCAAAAATAAATAAACGTTAAAAAAATAATTTAAAACACATTGCTGAGATGTGCCTGGGTGGTTCAATCAGTTAAATATCTGACTCTTGATTTTGGCTCAGGTCATGATCCCAGGTTTGTGGCATCAAGCCCCAGGTCAGGTGCACTGGGTGCCGAGTCTGCTTGGGATTCTCTCTCTCCCTCTGCCCCTGTACCCTGTTCACACACTCTGTTCTCTCTGTGTCTAAAATACATATAAAAAATTAAACTATAAATGAAAAACGAAAAAAAAAAACACTGCTGAGACAAAAGTTAGATTCTAATTTCAGGTGTTTGGGGTGCCTGGGTGTCTCAATTGGTTTTAAGCATTGGACTTTAGCTTAGGTCATGATCTCGCAGTTTGTAGGTCTGACCCCACATCAGGCTCTGTGCAGACAGCTAAGAGCCTGGAGCCTGCTTCAGATCCTGTCTCCCTCTCTCTCTCTGTACCACCCCTGCTCACACTCTCTCTTCCTCTCTCAAAAATAAACATTAAAAAAAATTCTGATTGTAGTTATTGCTTCAAAATAAAGTTCAGATATAGAGTTTTAGAGAACTAACTACAAAAATGGAATCCATAGAAATCCGGAAGAAAATATTCTAAATATGTACACAATCTTGAATGTTTGGGGAACCTTCTCAAAGCACAACTTTAAATGCAGAAATCATAAAATGAAATTTTGATATATTTAACTACATAAATGTTTTAAAATATAATTTACTTAAATGATGATAAAGATAACTAGAAAGGAAATCATAAATTTAAAAAATTATAGTTGATTATTTAAATGTATAAATTTTTTTACAATACAAAAAAAACGAACATAGCACTTTTTAAAATTTTTTTTTAAGTTTATTTATTTTTGAGAGAGAGACAGAATGCGAGTGGGTTGGGACAGAGAGAGAGGGAGACAAATCTGAAACAGGCTCCAGGCTCTGAGCTGTCAGCACAGAGCCCAACGCGGGGCTCGAACTCACGAGCTGCAAGATCACGACCTGAGCTGAAGTCGGACGCTCAACCAACTGAGCCACCCAGGTGCCCCATCACTTTTAAGTGGTTATAAGACTTAGTAGGTTGATACTAATATAAATATGTCAAATAAACATGAAAGAACTCACAAAAGAAATTTAAATGAAAACAATCAAGATATAATTTTTCACTTGGCAGATTGTTGTAACGATGAGGAAGTGCTCATAACCTGTGATGTCATAGCGGAGACATATGTTCTTGGTCAACATATAAATAGCTCCAGTATTTATTGAAAACTGACTATATCAAAATTTTAAATTTATTTATAAATTTTTCCCTCAGTAACTATGCTTTTGGGAATTAATGCTAAGGAAATAACCTAAAGTTGAAATGATGTGAGGTACCTGGGTGACTCAGTCAAGTGCTCAACTCTTGATTTGAGGTCAAGTCATGATCTCATGGTTTGTGGGCTCAAGCCCCACATCAGTCTCTGCACTGAAAGTGGGGAGCCTGCTTGAGATTTTCTCTCTCCCTCTCTCTCTGCCCCTACCCTGCTTGTGGTCACACACACTCTCTCTCTCTCCAAAAATAAGTAAATAAACTTAAAAAAGAAAAAAAAATAATATGTGTTCAGATTTTTATCAAAAGAATAAAGCCATCACAATGAAAACTTCATAGATATGTAAATTATGTCCATATGATACAATATTCTGTGCCCACTAAATCATGTGATGACGGTATTTTTATTGAAAGTAAATATAAAAAAATTAATAATATAAAAATATTCTTATTATTTTGCTAACCAAAAGAAGAACAAGATGAACACAGTATACATATTTTCTTTATAAATATGGAGGGGTATGTATAATATGTATATTTTTAAAGAATGAAAGGTACTACACTAAAAGTGAATATTAATTCCCTTACAGTAGGGTTATTTTTTCCTCTCAGCTTTTTCCTGTTTCTCCTTTGCCTCCTAGATTTTGGCATTGAACACACTCTTTTAGTTTAAACTATTAAAGGAAATAATTAGAGATAACTTGACAATAATCTTAATAGCACAGGGAAATTATTTTATTAATGATAGTTAAATTTAGGTAAAAAATAAATTTTAATGGCAGGAATACTTCACTTTTATAATACTTGTATAAAAAGCTGTTAAGAGTGTTTAGGTCTAAGTATGGGCATAATAGGTAAATTTTATATTCTTTACTCTCTATTTCATAATTTTTATAGTAAGTATTTGTGATTTTTATGATAAAAAAATGTTACTTTTATGACTCCCTTCTAAAGTTAATTTGCTTGTTTTCATTCTCAAGTTGTGTATTCAATATGGCTTCAACATTTCCCATGTAACTATTTTCCAAACATTTGATTTGTCTTGAAATTCAGTGAAAAATTACCCATGAGTTGAAGTTACCCATGAAGTTGAATGCACTCCCGTGTGCATTTAAATTCCTCATCCTAGAACATAGTCACTCTTTCCCAGTACAAAGGAGTCCTTCTTATCACCATTTCCACTATGTCCATGAGGCGTGTGTTTCCACTTTGTTACTATTTTGTCCAGAAAGATTTTTCTTCTATTTCCTTGCTGTTTTTTTTAACATTTTTTTAAGTTTATGTATTTATTTTGAGAGAGACAGAGACAGTGTGAGTGGGGGAGGGGCAGAGAGAGAGAATCATTAGCAGCCTCCGCACTGTCAGCACAGAGCTGGATGCAGGCCTGGAACCTATGAAGCCATGAGATCATGACGGAAGCCAAAACCAAGATGCTTAACCAACTGAGCCACCCAGGCGCCCCTTGTTACTCTTTTTGTACAAAATATAAAGAAAGGTGTTAAGGGAGTGTTAAAGGTAATGGAAGGTTTTAAGGAGAACAGCCTGGTCCAGTTGTCAAGGTCTCTTGTCTATGTTTTCTCTGTCTCTGTCTCTTTTTTTTTTTTTTTTTTTTTCCATCAGTGACATGTAATCCACTAACCATGGGAGCAAGGACCACAAGTTTAGCTTGTGCTTGTCTGGAAACTCCTGTAAATATACTGCTTAAAAGCACTTTTTTACCCCTTCTTTTCTTCTTCTGTTGGTTCAGTAAACTGATGGTTTACTTTAGCCTAAGCAGAGGCTCAGTCTTTAGAAATTCTATACGTCTCTTATCAGTTGAGTACTGCTGCATATGCCCAATACTTAGCAGCTTAAAACAACATAAAATATTATTATGCCCACAGTTTCTCTGGGTCAGTAATGCATAAAGTGCTTATCTGGGTGGTTCTAGCACAGAGTTTCTCATGGTATTACCATCAAGATACCTATCCATGCTACATTCATCTGAAGACTTGACTGGAGCTGGAAGATTCACTTCCAAGACAGCTCACCCATATGGCTGGCACATTGGTGCTGGCTGTTGGCAGGAAGCTTTAGTTCTCTGTCAGCCCTATTCAGTGTCAGAGGGGACAAGGAAGTGAATCCTTGGAAGCAAGGATCGTTGGGTGTCATTTTGGAGGCTGGCTACTAGTGAAAGCCCTCCATGATTCATATCCCTCTCACATGCAAAATATAGTCAGCCCCTTTTGTGGTCCCCGAAAGTCTCATTCCATTATGGCATCAGCTCAAAGTTCAAGATCTTATCTAAACCACATACATTAATTTTCTGTTGCTCTGTAACAAAGTACACAAATCTAGCAGCTTCAAACAACACCCATTTAATTACCTTATAGTTTCATAGGTCAGAAGCCTCAGCACACAGTAGCTGAGTTCTTAGCATAGGAACTCACAGGGCAGAAATCGAAGTACTAGCCAGGGCTACAATCTGCTTCTTGAGCTTCAGGCTTTCTTTCAGGCCCCTTTATATTGTCGGCAGAATTCAGTTACTTATGGTCAGAAGGACATTAGCTGGGTGATTCTGGATTGGGATCTCTCATGGAGTTGTATTCATGAAGTCATCCAGGTTGCTGAATCACTATATTGTGCACCCGAAACTATTTTAACACTGTGTGTTAATTATATTGGAATTAAAAATTAAATTAAATTAAATTAAAAATACAGAAAAGCATTCAAAAATAAAAAAAATTAAATCATCCACAGTTACATACATCTAAAGGCTTGACTGGGGCTGGAAGGTGTGCCTCGAAAGTGATTCACTCACACACTTGTCACATTGGTATTGGCTCTTGGTGGGGAATCTCATTTCCTTTGTAGGTTGGCTGCTTCCCAGGCTGTGTGAATGCCTTCACGACATGGTGGTGGACTTCCACAGCAAGTGAAGTGATAAAAGAGAACAAGACAAAAGCAGCAATGTATTTTCTGATCAGCGTCAAGAAGTACACACCATCACTTTTGGTACATTCTTTGGGTCACCCAAACCAATCCTGATAAGGTGTAGGAAGGGCCAGGGACACCAGGGGGCAAGTATCATTGGAGCCATCTTGAGGCTGGCGACTACAACTCCAATTAACAACCCCGATGAAATAAACACATTCTTTTTTTAAATGGAAGAGAGAGATTTCTGCAATCTATACATTTCTATTTGTCATGCCCACTGCCACAGTATTCAGGTTCTCAGCTCTCTCTTGCACCTCTGCAGTGGCTTTATGATTTCTGCCCTTGTTTCCAATGTCATTCCCTTTGAAACCCTTCAGAATGGTCCAGGTAATAGACACAGTAGGTACCTCCTATTTTTATAACCCTATATGCAAAGCTCTTAACAAGACACTCTAGGCCATAATCTGTGCCCACATCTCTTGCTTCATCTTTTTTGTTCCTTTCACCCTCTAATTATTTTTATATTTCAGTGATAGTTAATCTCTTATTGGTTCCCCAAAACATACCAAGCTCTGACATGTCTCTACTTGCCTATGCTTGTCCTCTTTTCTCTGCCTGAAACAGGTGACACATAATAGTGTCTCTGCATTTCCTAAAAGGGAGGCAGCTACTATGCTAGTATGCTAAATCACACATTGGATAGGGCAATTATCATAAGCTTATATGGTAACTATTATTATTATTATCCTCATTCTGTAAAAAGGCATTCCAAACCCCATATGCATAATGGGTAAAATAGATACTCTACAGAGGAATTTGGAGGTTCTACCATAAATGTCTTTGTTTTTCTCCATGCAAATTGCCTGAAAATACCAAGTTGATTCTAAAATTTTTTTTTTTTTAATGTTTTTTATTTATTTTTGGGACAGAGAGAGACAGAGCATGAACGGGGGAGGGGCAGAGAGAGAGGGAGACACAGAATCGGAAACAGGCTCCAGGCTCCGAGCCATCAGCCCAGAGCCTGACACGGGGCTCGAACTCACGGAGCGTGAGATCGTGACCTGGCTGAAGTCGGACGCTTAACCGACTGCGCCACCCAGGCGCCCCAATACCAAGTTGATTCTAATTTCCTAACCGAATTTAGTAGTGTCTGACCAAATTGGGTTGAATTTTATGTTTTGAAAAGTGTGTGTGTGTGTGTGTGTGTGTGTGTGTGTGTGTGTGTGTGAGTTTTTGTGTGTGTATTGCAGGTGTAGAGTACAGGAAGAAGCTGATAATCTGACCTTTGATGTGTGTGTGTGTGTGTGTGTGTGTGTGTGTGTGTGTGTGTGTGTATGTGTGTGTGTGTGTGAAAAAGGAGGTGTATGTATGTCAGATTGTTAAGGGATCAACACATTAATCAATTTAGTTCTCCAACCTGGGTATAGGTCTTTTTTGCCCACTTTTCTCTTTCTAAACTTCTTTCTGTAGTTTCATGAGCAGCTTATTTATTTCATCATGCCATGTTAAAGTATTTGTTTCACATTTATATAACCCAGACCATTAGAACATCTCTAAATATTGTGTTTTCAGTATTGTTTTCTATATCAGGGGCGTCTGGGTGGCTCATTCAGTTAAGTATCAACTCTTGAGTTTTGCCTCTGGTCAGGACATCACAATTTTATGAGTTCTAGCTCCATGGAGCCTGCTTAACATGTTCCTCTCTCTCTGCCCCTCCTCCCACTTGCATACACACACACGCACACTCTCTTAAAATAAATACATGAACTTTAGAACAAAAAAATTAAATATCATTCAACCTCAAATCATAACAAAAATTGAGATTTTAAAAAAGAGTTGTTAAACATTTTTAATGCACTCAGCATTTCAGAAATGCTATCTTAAATAATTGACCAAAACATCATGAAATTTCGGGGACCACAGTATGAACTCTCTTTTGCCTGTATTTGGTTTAGAGGTCTCACAGAAAATTGAAAAATACATTCATTTCTCTTTCCCTTAGTGTTGGTTAAACCTCACTGGTTGTAATTCTGTAAACTTGACATTTAGAGAATCAGGCTGAAGTTCACTTTGTACTATCTAAAACAGGTCAATTAATAATATAAATAAAAGAGGGGCACCTGGGTGGCTCAGTCGTTTGGGCATTCGACTTCGGCTCAGGTTATCATCTCAGGTTATGATCTCACGGTTTGTGGGTTTGAGCCCCTTGTTGCACTCTGTGCTGACAGCCCAGAGACTGGAGCCTGCTTCGAATTCTGTGTCTCCTTCTCTCTCTGCCCCTCCTCCACTTGTGCTCTGTCTCTCTCTGTGTCTCAAAAATAAATACATGTAAAAAAAATTAAATAATATAAATAAAAGAAAATAATGTAGCTTGCAGGGGACACTCATGCTTTCCAGCTGGCCATGTACATTAACAATGAGCTTAATGAACACAGAGTAGATTCCTACCTGAACTCATTTTCTTTATAAGTTACTCACATTTTACTGGAAATATTAAGCTTCAATTCTTTTTGTTGCTCGAGTAGTTTTTAAAATTTTTATTTTTGTCTTCACAGTATTGCTTCAGTAGGTTAAAATTGAATGAAACAAAACAGTTAAGCCCTTGATCCACACTATCTAATACTCAAGAGATCATCTCTATTAAATAAAGATCTGTTTCTCAAGAATACAATCTTTATTCTGTGTTCCTCTTCCAGATGACCATTTATTGTAAGGAGTTTATGATAATGAGTCTCTTTCTTTTATCCTGCTTTTCTCACCTGCCTTCTGTCAAAAAGTATGAATTTAATACATTTAAGCTTTTAAACATGTATGTATCTTTTGCTTTAGAGATATTTGTGTTCATCCATTATTTTATTTTAAAAATATTTTTGATAATAGTCATCCTAAATGATGTGAAGTTTATCTCACTGTGGTTTTGATTTGCTTCATTCACTTTTAATCTCTTCACTTATTTGTTGTCGTTAACACTGGGATATATTTTCCATTTTTTGTATTCATACTTTATTTTTTTATTTATTTTAAAAAAATTTTTTCATGTTTATTTATTTTTGAGAGAAAGAGAGAGAGCATGAGCAGGGGAGGGGCAGAGAGAGAGAGAGGCAGACATAGAATCCAAAGCAGGCTCCAGGCTCTGAGCTGTCAGCACAGAGCCCTATGCGGGGCTTGAACCCACAAACTGTGAGATCATGACCTGAGCCGAAGTCGGGCTCTCAACCGACTGAGCCACCCAGGTGTCCCTCTATTCACACTTAAAAAAATGGGGTTATTGGGTATAGTTTGGCAATCTGCATTTAACAGCATTAGAAGTCCTTTCTTATGCCATTTTTTTTTTCTCAGTGATCTGTTCCCTTTGAGTAGGAATATCCCTCAGGAACATAAATACATCCATTCGTGATGACATCACACTCCATCCTCCTGCCTTTCATGGGAGCTGTCCCTCTCCATTCATTTTGTCCAAGGTCATAGCATTCCATGATTGTAGTTTGTCCACCAGCTAGACAGAGCTTATTTTCAAAAGGAACTGAACACAGTTCTGGATGTGGACTGGAGGTGATGAGTCTCCATTCATTGATATTTGAACCTTTGTGAACATTCTTTGTGAACATCCTTTTTAGTAGATATATGCACTTGCATAAAGAAATATATTCTAATGTATGTCTGTGTCTATTTTAATTGAATATTGGCATAATGAAAATAATGTATTTTAATAGGAGTTGGCAATCTTAATACAAAGCAGATTCTAGCTTTAACAACAGAAATACTGTGGATGCAATGAAACAAGTGAGTTTTCATAACACCTTCTGTTATTACATTAACAAATTTAAACACTAAATTCACTTGAATTACAATAAACCAAATTAAGGATAAGTATTAGGTAATTTAGCCTGCCAGATATCTCAAGGCAATAAGCTATCAGCGGATTTTTTTTTCAGTTTGTGAAATAAGATGACCAGTGTCTGTTATTTTTTTAAATGAAGGCTTTAAAATAAGAAATATCTTTAAGACATAAACCAATGAGATCTTATTAAAAACATGTTCATAGTTTAGTTAAGCCAAGCTTTCCTCTGGAGAACCACACTTTACAGTGCTCACCAATGGATCTTAAAACATCCTGTTGAGATCATTATCAAGATCTCAATCATATATTATGAAATAAAAGGCTTATAATGGAATATTTGAATCTTTCTGCCCCACACAGGGGATATATTTTTATATTTATGGTATTCACACTAAGAAATAGTGCTCAAAAGCTCAAAATATTATTTGATCTTTGTGGTTTTGGGGCAGAAGAACTGACACTGTATAACTTGGCACAAGTCAATGTTTTCAGGAGGGACTCTCAGAGCAGACTTGTGTCACATTTACCATATGGGGTTATTGGGCTCTGATTATAGAGGTTTTCCTGGTTGTTTGCCTAATTTAGGAATTATCAGTGCTCTCCAGGATTTTTTCCAAACACAGAGAATGTGTTTGGGAGAAAATGGCACCTCAGGAAAAATGTAGATTTGGTATTTTGGAGGTTTAGATGGTCCCTGGCATTTCTGAAGGTACGTGGCTTGTGAAGAACTTCATTGGCAACAGTGGACAGTTCTTGTTATCCCCGAGAACAGCTAATAGTCTGACACAGCCTCACATGACTGATACCCATGGTGTCTTTCCCTATGCACCTCCTCCAGAACACTCCTGACAGCCCACGATGACATCAGCTATAGGCACGCCTGAGGAATGAGATTGAGTCCGGGATAGACACAAAACTGTGCTTTCCTCCATAGCTTCCTAATATATTGGAGATCTGACCTTGAGTTTACTTACTTCAGAAGATTGTGGATAATTAAGCGTAGGGTATTATAGGAATGAAAATCCAAAGATCTTTTTCCTTAGGAGGAGGAGGGTGGGATAGAAGAGGAGGAGGAGGAAAGAGGAAGATGAAATCCAGTTTTGAGAGTTTTCACATTCTAAGCACTAGGAAACACATCTTGCTCACAACACTGATTTCTCTGTGAAAAGGCAGCCCCTTTCTCAATTATGTTTCCTTGAGGAGGGAGCATCATGTTGATGGGTGGTCTTTCTCCTTTCTCACCTATGAAGTTCATGTTCTCATGTCACCACCAGTACCAGTGATTTTTTAATGTTACGGAGAATCATCCAGGTGGATTAAGGCAGAAATTGAAAACTGGAATGCCTTAGCCCACTTACAGATTTTATTTTTAAAATCCTGTGTTTACAAAAATCAGAAGCACTTAAATAAAAATCACATTTTTTTTTTGTTTCTCCTGTAAACATAGCCAGTCTGGCAACACTCAGCTCACCTTTCCACCTGCCAAGAATGGGGCACACTGAGTAGTGGCTTTTCCTTATGACTGATTCCAGTTTTGAGGAGTCCCCACCTGACTGCTCTATGCATTTGCATCCCTGCTTAACCCTTGTAGGCAACCACCCTTCATTTGGATTAGAGGATTTGCCAGAAAAGGGACCCAGTACTCTTTGAATGGTCTTTCTTATGCAGAGCAGAGACTACTAAGCAAACATTTTCTGGTCTTAGGAGCAAGTCTTTTGAGAAGCAGTGATGGCAAATATCTTACTGATCTACTCAATGATTCTGAAAGTGTGAGAGCTAAATCGCCTGTATCATAATTAAATCTGGGACTTTTTAAAAACACATATGGCAGGACCTCACCTCAAACCTAAGGGAATCAGAATTTCTAGGGGAAGGCCTGGGCATCTGAACATTAAAGAAGCATCCCAGGTGATTTTTCTGAATCATAAAGTTGGAAAATTACTGAATTCTTCCTAGATTGGACAGCTCCTCTGCTTGACAGATCCAGTTAGAGGGAACTCATGGGCCTCAGGAAATAATCCCAGCTCACCAGTCTGGCAATGCTGAAGATGCAGAATTTTGTCTTTATCAAAAACCAATCTGTGCTGACCTCTTTCAGTGAGTGTCCAGCAATAGATTAGATCAGGTATGACAGCAGCTAAGGTGGATAAATACATGGTTTTGTATACAACAGAAAGAGGGTTAATTTTTTCCTAGTCATTATAAAAAGGCAAGGAATTTCTGGATCTTTATGTTTATTTTAGCTGCATTGTTATTTGAACTCGTATCTTTAATGTGGAATTAAAATATCACACATATTTGCTTTCATTTCTAATGTCTGAAAGAGGTTCAGCCTGATGTAATTAGCATGTAGGGCATGTTCACCTCTTGTAATCTCACAGATGACTCATCCCTCAACCCCAGCACAGAACTGCTTCTGGGAGCCTGTCTGCTAACCAGGCTTTGAAACCCAGTGGAAAGAACTGTGTGTTTTCTTCAGAGGTAATCAACAAATGAGAAATTACCATAAATGTGCAGTTTGATTCATTCTAATTTTCACATAAAAACTAACAAAGCTATGTAACAAATCATGTCTAAATTCAGGTTCCGTATCTACACAGCTAATGCACACATGAATTATTCAATGAAATTGGCTTCCGTGGGTTTTTCTGAGTCATCTCAATGTGTAGCCAGTCTCAGATAATACATTAAATGTTAACGTTATGGTCGTTTCACTGTATTTTGGTTCCAACTACATTCTATGTTTGTTCGTTAAAATTTAAGTGTGTTGTAGTTCACATGTTGCTTTTCCTTGGATATCCTGTAGGTATTTTGGCCATCAAACAAATATGTTCTCACCTGTCTTAGCTTCAATATCTACCCTTGTTTAGTGTGTTAGAAACATGCAGGTGAGAAAATAGGCAGTTGCTTTCCCACCTGTGATTGCTCTTAACTGAAGAAATAAAAAAAGAGCCAAAACAAATTAGGAGAGTCCCAGGAGGCTCCTTAAAGGAAGGGAACTAAAGCTCAGACCTGAAAGATGAATGCAAGTTGACAGAGAAAAAGAGAATGCATTAGTATTTTATTGCTGAGTATCACGCTCGCACATGCTCAGTGACTTAAAGCAACACTTAGGATCTCACAGTTTTCTTGGGTCAGGAATCAGGCTCAGTCTTAGATGGGTTGTAAGTGGAGTTGCTCACGAATCTGCAGTCAGGTGGCAACCAGGGCACATTCACTTCTGAGCCTGGGGTCTTTCTAAGCCCCTTCAGTTTGTTGGCAGAATTTAGTTGTTTGCCGTTTTAGGACTAGTTGGTGACAATCTCTTTTCAGGAAGGGACCACTTCCTCTTTTAAGAACTTTCTCCTGATTAAATCAGGTCCACCTAATAATATAACCCCTGACCTTTTGGTTAACTCTAAACTCAACTGATTTTGGACGCTCAATTACATCTGCACCTTCCCCAAATACTGTAACCTAACTATGGGAGTGGTATCTCATACTCACAGGGCTAGCCCACATTTAAGAGAAGGGGATTATATATATAAGTGTCCTGAACTTCAGCCATCATTCAAGCCCCCTTTCTTCCTGGGGGACTTATTAAATCAGTTCCACTTATCAAACCATTCACTGGACGTGGAGCTCACCATTAGGGAGAGATGGCTGGAGGTGCCATGTGCTAGTTCATAAATGGTATCACCTGTGTCATATTGCCAAATCCATTATAACTGTAAGAGGTGTTCATTTGGGAAGAAGAGGGAAGAGTCCTTTGAGAGCCAGAAGGGAATTTGGAAATAAGTAACACTGACAACCAAAGCCTTCAGACACATCTTTAAGTTTCAAGAGAGCAGTTAACAGAGAAGAAAAATGTATATTTTTAGAAGTTGTTTGGGAGGTGAAAGGATTTTTCTGAGGGAAGGAGGGCAGAAAATAGGAAGATTGTAGGGTTTTTTTTGTTTTGTTTTGTTTTGTTTTTTGATTTTTGGTGGTTTGGGTTTTTTTGTTTTGTTTTGTTTTGTTTTGGCACTGCAATATCTCAGGGATCTTTGAGTGAAAATATAATGAAATGAAGTTTTTCATCTCCCTTCCTTCAAAAGGAAGCCACATTTCTAATATATGGCAAGATGGCTAAAATAAAAACTCTTAAAATACATATTTTAAAATTAGATTTCTGACCTTCGATAGGGCTTATCATGCTATTTATAATGTAGCAGAAGGAGCTGGTTTTTCAGTAGTTGCCTCATCAGACATGACTCACATTTCCTTAAGCATTTAGACCATATGTTTCCTGAGGTAAAAAAAAAATACATTTTTTAAGGTTTTTCTATTTTTCTATATAATTAATGAGAGGTGAGCAAAACATTATAAAAAATATTTTAAAAGAATACTTTCAAGGGCATCCAATTTACAAATGTTGATTTCTAGAAATTGAAACCATGTTAACTGTTTGGCTGGGGTAGCCATTAGGTACATTCATGAATATGAATTAGAAGTAATCATTATGATGTTAGTTCCACCTTTAAGAAAAAAGGCAGAATTCCAAAAGGATTTAGTAATGAAACACAGATACTACTGAAACATACTTTACATGCGGAAATGTGGAATTTGAGGTAAGGAAGCTTTTGTTAAACTAACTGAAAATAATTATTTTAACATTTAATAAGAAAAACATTATTTTAATTGACATTTGGTAACATTCTTGCATGTGTACAAGCTGTGACTGTAAGATAATGGGACCGATTATTTTGTGGTCACTGGGAATTCAAATGAATTTATTTTTATGATTATTAACAACAGGGGCCATTTTAATTCAAATATCTTTGCATAATACAAAATTATTGCTGTAAAATTCCTAGGAAGTGTATATTCTATTTAAGAGATGGGTTGGTACATATAGAGAAATGAAAACCAGCATCCCAAGTCATCCCTGAGTTTCCCACTTGATGGTCAAATTATTTGACATTTCATTCCATTACTGTTTTTGTTTGTTTGTTTGTTTTTAGAGCCATAGATTTAAGAATAGAAAACAGGTTCTCTACATGTAATAAATTTGTATCTAAGGTAGTACAATGTTTCTCTAACACTCACCTGTCCCCGCATCTCCCTGCCCCGGACTGTTCCTACCTACCCTTCATGTTACCTAGCTTTGGAAACGTACCACCATCCTCCAGTTAACCAGGTCAGAAACCTGGCCGTCATCCTTAACTTGTCCCAGTACTCTTGACCTAATTATCCCAAAGTCCTTTCACTTCTATCTTCTCAATAGTTTATATAGTCCCTCTGTCTCTCTCTTTTCATGAACTTTATAATTTTTTTTAAGAGTGGTTTTACATTCATAGCGAAGTTGAGCTAATGTACTGACATTTTCCATCTATCCCCTGCCTCTACACATGCACAGTCTCCCCTGTAATTACCACTGCTCACCAACAGGGCTTATTTGTTACAATTAATGAACCTGCATTGACACATGGGCACTCATGGTCTATGGTTGACATTAGTGTTCACTCTTGATGTTGTACCTTCTATTGGTTTGGACAGGTGTATAATGAAATGTATCCATCATCTTAGTATCATACAGAGTAATTTTATGCCCTAAAAAACTTTTGCGCTCTGCCTGTTAATCCTCTTTCCCTCTTTCCAACCGCTGGAAGCCCCTTATCTTTTTACTGTGTCTAAAATTTCACCTTTTACAAAATGTCATGTATTTGGAATCATACAGTATTTAGCCTCTTCACATTGTCTTTTTTCACTTAGTCATATACATTTGAGGTTCTTCCAGGGCCTTTTGTGGTTTGATAGTTCATTTCGTTTTAGCACTGATTAATATTACATTGCATGGATGTATGATAGTATATTTACCCATTCACTTCTTAAAGGACATCTTGGTTGCTTCCTAAGTTTTGACAATTATAAATAAAGCTGCTACAAACTTCTCTGTGCAGATTTTGTGTGGAATTAAGTTTTCAACTTTTCTGAATAATCACAGAGAAGTCTCTTTAAAAATTATTTTTTAAGTTTATTTATTTTGGGAGAGAGAGCATGAGCAGGGGAGGGGCAGAAAGAGAGAGAAAATCCCAAGGAGACTCCGCACCATCAATGTGAAGCCTGACAAGGGGCTCAAATTCATGAACTGTGAGATCATGGGCCAAAAGCAAGAGTCAGATGCTTAATTGACTGAGCCACCCAGGTGCCCCAAGTAACACCAATAATTCTCTTAAATTCCACTCCCATCATCTCTGCTCCTAATTCACTTCCCTGACTCCCACTCTTGAACCGCCCCTACACCTCTTCACACTGTCTTATGCTCCACCTTGCAACCAGGGTGATCACTATTAAATGTATTTGTAAATGTTATTACAAATGTAATTGTACAATTACAAATTGTAAATGTACTAGTAAATGTTATTGGTCACTCACCTACTTTTCAAACTTAAGTAGCTTCCTAGGACCTGTTCTTAGGCACATGCACAACACATCACCTTGGCAACTAAGACTCTTTCTTTATCTGAGTCCTTTTTATCCCTGCAGACTTACCTTTCAGTAACCAACCCCACCCCCCCACATCCCACTGTCTCACTATGCACCCACGATATTTTAGTCTTGTCAGACTGTTTGCAGTTTCTTGAATGGGCTTCTCTCTATGCACTATAGTCTGTTTTTGCTTAGAGATTTCTTTACCCCTCACCTTTGCTCTGATTAGCCTCTATTCTTCATTGAAGTCTCAGCTCTCAGCAGATGTCTTCTCCCTGAGGATGTACATGCTCTTTGCCTCTTTTGTACCATGGAATCAGGGCTTCTCTGTTGTCTGCATCCTGGGCATCCCTCTGCTCTTATCTCACTGAAATTTAATCATGTATTCATTAGCTTTTCTATTCTAGCAGAGTAGATTTTTGTACAGCCGGTCACCACACATACTTCTCAGGTCTTAGCCCTATGTTTAGAACACACCAGGCATTTCCTAATAGTTGAAAATTGAGTATGTTTATATAATGAAAAATCTACCTGAGTATTAGGAAATATCAAATCACTATATTGTTATGCAGTATACAAATATATAGAATACATACTAGGAAATTATATAATAGAAAATTAAATCTTATAGTAAGTTTGATCTTAACTCTGACAATTTCTGTAGTATATGCATGTCCATTAGAAATGCCTTTGGCAGGGTGCCTCAGTGGCTTGTTTGATGAAGCATTTAACTCTTGATTTTGGGTCAGGTCATGATCTCACAGTTTGTGAGCTTGAGCCCCACATCAGGCTCTGCCCTGACAGCATGGAGCCTGCTTGAGATTCTCTCTCTCTCTGCCCGTCCCCTGCTCACACTGTCAATCTCTCTCCCTCCCTCCCTCCCTTCCTCTCTCTCTTTCTCTGTCTCTCTCAAAATAAATAAATAAACATTAAAAAAAAAGAAATGCTTTCAGCTGCCAGAAAATCCTAACAAACTTTTAAACAAATAAGGAAGTCCAAAAAGAGTTAGCTGCTGGCTTTTGTTCAGTACAATGTTAGGACCAACATCTCTGTGCTTTTGACTTTTCTCTAATAGCCACAAAGTGGCTACTGTAGCTCCAGCCATTACATCTCCTTTCATTTCAAGAAGAAGGATAAAGGCAGCGATATCTACTTCTGTTTCCTTTATCAGGAAAGCAATGCTATTCTAGAAGTATCCTTCATCTTTCATTTCATACTGGCTATAACTATGTCAAATGTTCATCCCAAATGTAAGAGAAGCTGGGAAAGTTAGTGTTGAGCATTCCCAGCCTCTATATTAGAAATGGGTAAGAGACAATAAGTTTGGGAATAGGTGTGGGATTAGTAGCCAACAGTGTTGACTATACCTTGGGACAAATCATGTTATTTCTCTTTAGGCTCTTCCTTTCAGAGTAAAGAATTAAAATGAATGATATTTCTTCCAGAATCCACTTTCTCTCATTCTACAATTCCCACATGTTCTCTTGTCTATAGTGGGATTATATTCTACACCAGACAGTTGGTCCACGTCTTTCTGGGATATTTCACATTTAGGAAAAGCCCTAATGAGGAAACACATTATTTTTCAAGAGCTCTTTTTGTGATAATGTTCTCCCTGACAAAAGCTGAAAAGTATGCACAATACACAGATATCCTGCCACCAGCCTCACCAGTGTCTCTTCTGTGTGGCAGTCCCTCAGGTTGTTTATGACAATTATCATGGTTTCTCTAAATCTCCTCTTTGCCAGGCTAAATTCCACTTGCTTCAGTAGTTTTTCAGATAACCCCTTCTGTTTTCTAACTGCCCTGGTCAACTGACACCAGACATACTCTCTTCATTTATTTATGATTCATTTAACTGACACTTACTGAGTTTCTGCCATGTGCCAGCACTATTATAGGGACTGGTGAGATAGCAGACAACAAAGCAAGTATGGACTCTTCTTTCATGAAGTCTTTTACAGAAGAGTAGTGGAGGGAGGGGGATAATAAACCACTACATACGCACCCACGCATGCACACACACACACACACACACACACACACACACACACACACACACTAATTTCAGACAGTGATTAGTGCCAGGATGAAAGCAAACAGGGGAGTGAATAGGAGAGTGACAAGGTGTGTGTGTGTGTGTGTGTGTGTGTGTGTGTGCGCATGTGTGCATGTGTGTGTGCACATCTTCATGTCCTGTAGATTTTGCAATCGGGGTGTTTGAAATATCTGAATAAGGAGGAATAATCTGTGTGGCAGAGGAGCTTTTGAAGCAGGGGGTATTATAAGTGAAAGGCTTTGGGTAGAAGCAGCCAGGCTTGATCTAGAAACAAAAAATTATTCAGAGGAGGAGGGTTTTGGGGAACGAGCCAGATAAGGTATAGAGGGTGCCCGTCATGGAGATCATGGAGGTCAAGGCAAGAATTCAGACTGTATTCCAAATTATTGTATTTGAATATCATCTTAAAATGTGTCTGGACAAAACTGAACACACAGCTGTACATATAGTCTTACTGGAGAAGTCAAATTTATAACCTCTTTTTATAATGGGCACTGCATGTCTATTAATGCAGGCCAATATCATGTGACTTTTTGGGAAGCCATGTCATAACTCTGGGCCCACTGTGATTTCCTATTGATTCTTTGACGTGCACTATTCACATGCCTGCATATTACTTGCACAAGAGAGAGTAAGTAGGTGGATGTGATTCAAGGAGTTATTAAAATAATTCACCTCACACTTCCACCATATGAAAAATAATATACAGTCTGAAGCAACCCAGGTTGGGGAAGCCTAAATTACATATTTGAAAGTCAGTCAGTCATTGAAATGAGATCATCTGGATGGTCCTGCAAATGCATTTCTCAAGAGCTTTCCTCCCAAAGCAAACCTGAATGATAGGAACAGAGTGAAGTCTAAATCCCCAAAACAGAAAAGATAAAAATAATCGATAAGTCCAACCACGCAGGTGTCGGGGACGAAAAGACATTGCCGGTACTTAACTTGGTAGGAGCCAATTAAATGTTGGTTTTCCACCTTCTGGGAACCCTAATTGCCTTTCCTCCAGCGGCCTTGGGTTTTACTGTGGACGGTGGGAGTCAGGCCTCAGAGCTGACAGCTCTGGTGTCTACCCGCGTTCCATTTTAATGCCGAGCTGTGAGCATAGATGCTCTCCAAGGCAGCGTGTGAGCGCCCGCCCGCCGTCCACTGGCTCAGTGTTTGCCCGTAAGCTTTCATCTCCTGCTCAGTCGCTCAGGCAGTGGGGCTCCTCAGGACTCTCCTCTCCCATATGGCACTGAGTTTTGTTTCATCCCTCTCCTCTTCCCTACCAGTAGGTATTCTGGAAGACAGTTTTATGATGACATTCACAACTAACATTAAAACCAGATAAAAATAAAACAGGATGTCAATAAAGAACTAATGATGTGTGTCTGTGTAAGCATATAATGATAATAAAAAAGAAGAGATATCCATTTGCAAAGGTACCACTTTAAAGTCATGGGACTTTACATGAAGCCGCTTTATAAATGGATCGACATATGTGAATGTTTGCCTATGGCTTTCAGCCATGAAAATCACCCTGTAGACAGTGGCTTTTGAGGTGAAAGGCACTCTATAGGCACTAAATAGTTTACCAGAACAACTGAGTGCAAACCTGACTACTTTTATGACAGAAGTTTCAGGAGGCCAGCTGCAAGCAATTAAGGGTCATGGAAACAAATTGTTAGACTGGTAATCTGACATTGCCCAAAAACTGGATTTATGAACCAAGGGCAACTAGTAAGAAGAATCAGTGCCAGCCTTGTAAGAGAGAAGCAGACCTCCATCATGGAAGTAGGAAAATGCCTGGAAGGATTTTTTTTTTAATATGAAATTTGTTGTCAAATTGGTTTCCATACGACACCCAGTGCTCATCCCAACAGGTGCCCTCCTCCGCGCCCATCACCTACTTTCCCCTCCCTCCCACCCCCCATCAACCCTCAGTTTATTCTCAGTTTTTAAGAGTCTCTTATGGTTTGGCTCTCTCCCTAACTTTTCTTTTTCCCTTCCCCTCCCCCATGGTCTTCTGTTAAGTTTCTCAGGATTTACGTGAGAATAGCAAGTGTCAGTAAGACCTTGGTGTATGGCCACTTCACCCTGGTGGAAACACCCCTTGCCTGAGGTCAGGAATCCCTCCTGGCCCCACTACTGTCCAGCTAAACGATGTTTGGCAGGGAGCCCTCTCTGAATCTCCTTTCTTCTATCTTAAGTAGCTAGTCCTGGTCACGTATAATTGAAGCTGTGTCCGGCATCATGTCTGGGTTTTGTAGCAGCAGAGGGCATGTGCCTCGGGGATAGTGAAGAGAGGGTGAGCAGGTGGAGCTCTGTATGTTCTCCTGTTCTTCTCCCTGTGTCAAGCAGAACAACTCTACTTTTATCTCTTTATATGTTGAGTTCTTTGTTAAAACAAAGAACTGTCCTAGTTAAAAACAAAGGGACAACAAAAAACTGTACTGAAAAAAATAAACCTGTAGACTTTTCGTATTTCCAATTCTCAAATATTGTATTTCTAACATTCCAATTCTACTATGTAAATGAATACAAGTATCTTTAATGATTAAAAACTTGGCACTATTATGAAGCGGTAACATCAAAGTAATAGAATTGATTGAATCCTAGCAAGTAGAAAATATCAATGAGCAATTAATACTCCTGATAAGCTGTGGCTAATGCATAGTACAAAGAATGAGTTCATTATGTTATAATTTTATTTTTCAAAATATTGATCAACTGTCATTTGTGAGGAGCTATAGTATTCTATCTGTTCTTGCCACAACTACATGGGAACTCTAGAATCTGCTAGTATATCCTTGAGTGCAAAAGCTATATATATTTTTTTTAACTCTTCAAAGGTTGTTCAATTTTTTTCAGATAATCTGGGAGGATTAGTTAATGTTAAACTCTCATTTATTTAGGTATGGATTTAATCCTATGTGTTCAGCATCATACCAAGTGTAGAGGGAGATTCATTCATCATTCAGCAAACGTTTCCTGAGTACCTGCTGTGTACAGACACACTCTGGGTATCTGAATTCATCATGAACAAAACAGGCAACACACATCCCAGCCCTAGTGTAACATGCATTCTAGATGGTAGATTGAAGACTTGGACACTTGGGAGATACCTCTTTCTTGCAAGAAACTTCACATCCAAACGGGAAAATAAAATGTCAACACATTCAGCAATTAGAGGCTGAAGTAGGTTGTGTGGACCCCAAGTGCTATAGTAATTTCAGAGGATGCAGATAGTTGGACTTAGGTAGACCTTGAACAGGAGGTAGAATTTGATAGACCTTGGCTTAGTGCTTGGAACGTAGTAGTTGCTCAGTTAATGAGAAACCAGGACTGACTGGGTAGGCAATTTACACACTGAAGTAATAGGAAGGTAATTTGTGGTTGAAATGAGCCTAAGTGAAGAAAGGCTTGCATTAGAGATAAAGGTTTTGGAATCAGGTGTGTGTGTGTGTGTGTGTGTGTGTGTGTGTGTCTGTCTGTCTGTCTGTCTGTCAGGGGGTGATATAAGCATAACACAGAAAAACAAGAGTGTGAATCTGTCCCAAGATAGTTTGTTGTAGAAAGGACTAGAGGCAGGGAGGCCTGTAGGGACATTTTCTCATAGTGCATCTGTAAAAACATGATGGCCTTGGCTTAGTGGAGGTAGAATGTAGAACAAGGGCCAGTCAGGAGAATCAATCGTATTTGGACATAGGGTATACTGAAGAGAGGATTCAATGAAATGTAGCTGGAGGCTTAATTTTGGGGGGCCAAGAAGCTACCTTCTATTTGAGAGACTGCCTGGCATGGCAGCGTGGTTCATAGGCCATGAAGGCCATACTGCCTGCTCTGAGCCTTGGGGTTCCTGCTAATACCCTTGACCTTCAGCAAGCTACTTGGCTTCTCAGTGACTCATTCTCATCATCTAAAAGATGAGAATGAGAACATAGTACCTACTTTGAAGCATAGGAGTTTGTGAGAAGTAAATAGATTTAAATACCTAAGTGCTTGGCAGACTGCTAAGCTGGGGTTAGAAACTGGGTCCCACACAGGGGATTCCTAGAGGGATGAAAATATTGTGTGTCCTGCTAGGGTTATGGGTTATACTTGTACCTTCGTTTATCCAAATTGATCAAACTTTACACTTAACATCTGTGCATTTCACCATGTGGAAATTGTGTCTCATTTTTTTTAAAAGGTAAAAGAAGCCATGTCCAGAAAGATGAATTGCTGGGTATAAAAATAAAGTTAAAGGAGTCTTTATTTGTAACATCTGCCCGACCTTCTCAAGAATATGTGCCCAACAGAGAGGACATTCCTGTTTGCTTCTTGGAATGCCTTGTGAGTGGAAGAGAATTAATAATAATAGAGACTACAGAGGGCAGATGAGTCTTTGAGAGTCTGTGTAAGGGGAAGATGGATGGGAGAGGAACTGCAGAGACAGCAGGATATGCAATGGGAATTTTACCATGGATCTCTCCAGTGTTTCCCCCATGTTAATACACAACATTTAGAAAATCTACTAAGTCAACCGTGTTTTGGGTGCATCTGTCTCTCTCTGTTTCTCTGTCTCAAGTGGTGGGACTGTGGCAAAATAGTGAATGTGATTTCAACGCAGATGCAGTGCAAAGTAAGAGGCAGGGGTAAGACTTAAAACCAATTCACTTGTTTACACTCTGCCTCTTCATTTGGTTACAATATGCTCTGACCCTCCATCTACATATTCACATCCTTGAGAGAAGAGATTATTTCTTATACCTCTTGTATGTATTTCTTAGCACCAAAATAATTTAAACCATTATTTTCTAATTATAACTTCTATTTTTTCCTCACTCCAAAGAAATACATATTCATTATAGGAAAATTAGGAGATACAGATAAGCTAGGAAAACAGTAATATTAGAAATAAGACCTGTCATTTAGAACACAGTCACATAAATAATAAAGCAGTTATAAGAATGCCAATGATGATTGTTATAATTATGGTGATGATGATGGCAATGGCTAACACTTATATTTGACTATGTGCAAGGCACTGTTTTAAGCATTTGTATATACTCAATCATCACGGCAACCCCAAGAGGTATTATTATTCACTCTTCCCTTTGATTTTATATATGCATATTTATATTTTTATTTATATATTTATATATATTTTATAAGTGAGGAGTCCAAGGCAGAGATGTTTGGTGACCTGGGCACTATCACACAATACAAAGTGGCAGAGGTGGGAAGGGCTCTAACTTCGCAGATACAACTGAATTTCAACTCAGTAGCAGCCTTAGGTGATGGATAATGTTTTCCTCCTTATTTTTCTTTCTAGATTTCTTTCTAGAATTAGCTCACCATGTAGTTTGTGGCAGAACAGATTTCGAATTGAGGAGTTTTTACTCTGAACAGGAGTGCATAACCACAAGGCTCCTAAACAGACTCCTGCAGCTAATTGCTATTGACCTTTATGTAAGTGATCAGCAACTTGTCTCTGTGACCACACCCTGAGCTAGGCGGTCACAAGCCCTATGCCCCCGTGGCATTGCTGCAGAGTGTTCTTGCTGCCAAGACTGCCTTTCCTGTTGGGGAGACAGCTCCTCAGACGACAGTGATGGGCAAGAACAGCCCAGAACAGGGGAAGGAGAAGAATTGATTTTGGTAACATTTAAACCCCTGCTGTGGCTGCCTGGTTAAAGTAGCTGATGAACTGTATACATTTAAAACCGAGTGGACTGAGGAACTCTTTGTGTTAAAAAAGCATGAGGTTTGTCTCCTTTGCAATGAGAAAGAATCTCTTTTCATTTCCAGGATTATAGGGTGCTGTGGGACAAATGAAAATTTGCAAGCACGTGACTTATAGTGTCAGGGAATGACTAAATAAACTTCTTTCTACATGTCTTCAGTATTACTAAAAATTATTCAAAGACCCAGACTCCTTATCCTATGGAGAGTGTTAGTTACATAGTTTTCTGAAATTTTAGTTAAAAAAGAAATGCTTCAGTTGTTAAAAAATAAATAAATAAAAGTATGCTTCAGTGCAGCACCAGATGGAACATTTTGTGGTAAACAGGTTAGCCATTGCCTGCTGAGCTAATTGGCTTCTAGAGAACTCGCCAGCACCGGAGGAGATCTTTAGACCAGGTGACCTTCTCTACATACACACAACACTATTTGTTCTTGTGTCTTTTGCCATAGCCATTTGGAACAGAGATGGGCATAAAGTAAAAAATCTGTGCAGTCCCAGGTGAGATGCTGAAGATAGAAAAATAGCTCTGAGAAGTGAATGGGGCCCAATTTCAGATCCATGACTGAGGAAGGCATTATCAAGCTTGGAAAAGTGGAACAGAGTTTGCAATTTAAATGTAACTAATGCATTCGCTAAAGCTTTCAACAAAGGGTCATTCATTGTGATTCCAGTGTTTAAATTCAGAAAAGCCAATTATCCAAACAAATGACTAGCGGAAACAATAGTACAAATATAGTTTAGAGGAACATTCCTCTCCCACAATGCTTCTTATCTGAAATATGTTTTCTTTCCATGAGTTGAGCTGAGGAGAGTGTATGGTGACATGGTTCCCCTCTGCAAGGTTAATTCTACCAAGGTTTTCTCTCCCGACTCTGGGAGTCAGCTGGTGCTTTGGTTGGTAGAATACTGACAGAGCCAAGCCCACTGGGGCAATACATTCCCAATTATCACATGTAAATGGGATCTGGATTCCAATGATATTATATGAAGTGTCATCATTTCTCAACCTGGTATTTTTTCTTGTCATTAAAAACACTTTATTTATACATCTGATTTAGATGGCATAGGGTATCACATTGTGAGAATATTGACAGCGGTTTCGAGGAGTTTGTTGGGAGGAAGAAAAATGACATACAGGTCTTGGTTTTCATCCTGTGAAGCCCTGAGAGAATAATATGGAAAAATTCTCTCTCAGAGTTCAGTAGGATACCAGTTATAGGAATGCCTGTCACCTTAAATTAGTCTTGGGATTGTTTTCAGCTGGTTCGAAGTTCCTGGCATTTTAACAATCTTGACTTTCCTAAATGTGGTTAATTTTACCTTGAAATCCTAAGGTTTCCATTTCACTGAACTAATTATAGTTGTGTATGTGTGAGTGTGCTTGTGTTTATATTCTTAGCAGGTAGCTAAAGTTATTTTATTTTCTCCTTTGTAGTACACTGTGAATATGTAGTACACATATTCTCCTATGAAGCTATACTTTTCCAAGCATAAGAGCACATGCTACAAAGAATCCAAGTGGGTTTTCTCTTCAGAATCTCCTCTCTCTCCCTCCAACCCTCTCTCTCTCTAATACCAGCACTATTCGTTGCCAAATCTGCATGAAATCCAGGGAAAATGAATCAAGAATAAGGCAGGTATTGTCCTCTACCTGGAAGACCACTTTGTACCCCCATAGCACTCTGAGGAATATTGAATGTTTCACTTTTCTCCACGACAACTATTATATGGGTGCGTGGGTGACTCAGTCGGTTAAGTATCTGACTTCCACCAGGTCATGGTCTCATGGTACATGAGTTCAAACCCCACATCAGGCTCTGTGCTGATAGCTCCGACCCTGGAGCCTGCTTTGGATTCTGTGTCTCCCTCTCTCTCCACCCCTCCCCCACTCACACTCTGTCTGTCTCTCTTTCTCAGAAATAAATAAGCATTAAAAAAAAAAAGAAAAGAAATTATGCCACATTGTGGCCTCAGACTGAACTAGTCTTCATAATGGAGGAAATAATACACCAATTCATTCTAGCAAGATTATTACATTGTAAGCATAGCTAAGACAGACAGACAAGTCCTGGGATAGGGATCTGGCCTGTTACATTCGTAACTTTAATTTATTGTTTTTCCTTCTGTTCATACACACAGAGTGACAGATAAGTCACTACACTATTTGTTACTCGTGAAATTTTCTACCAAGTTTATTCTTAAGCATACTAGGCAATACTATGTCTGTATTCTCTGGTCTTACATACATCACATACATGCAAGATTTTTCTGATGATTTAAGTTGGAAATAACTTGCCCCACAGTTTCAATATTTCAAGTGAAATGACAGTATTATCATTTACTAATTAATTATTAATATAAATTTAAAAGGGCACCTGGGTGGCTTAGCTGGTTGAGCATCCGACTCTTGATTTCAGCTCAGGTCATGATCTCAGGGTCATGGGACTGAGTCCTGTGTCAGGCTCCACACTGAGTGTAGACCCTGCTTACGATTCTCTCTTCTCTCTCTCTCTGTGTCTCCCTCTGTCTGTCTCTCTCCCTCTGTTCCTCTCCCCTGCTTGTTCACATGCTGTCTCTCAGAAATAAAATTTTAAAAGTTAAACATTAAAAAGTATTAATATAAACTTATTATTTATTCAATTTATTCAATGAGTGTGTGTGTGTGTGCATGTGTTCATATATACGCAAGCAATAATCAAATGTAAGCTCGGAGGAATATAAGAAAATAGCTTTGAAAAAATTATAATGCCTGGGACCCTATGGTAAGTCATGTCCACACACACCATTTCCTATATTCTTCTTAACAGCCCAGTTAGGTAACTATCATGTATATAGTGCTGTTTGTGCACTGAAACAATGCATGTAGCTGAAGGGGAGAGTGGGGCTCAAATCCAAGGCACTCCTCTTGTTAATCCAAGTATCTCAGGGGATGCATCTACCCAGAGGGGAGACCTTTTTATAAGATGCAGAGTCCTCACATAAGTTAGTGTTGTCCTGGAAATGATTACGCTTACTTTACAGGTAAGGAAATTAAACATCAGAAAGTTAAGTTATTTCTCAAGAACATACAACCAGGAACTAGCCCAGCAAAAACTCAAACCTAAGCCAGTATGGATCTAAAGACCTCATCCCCTAAAACAGTACCACTTCTTTGAACTAAATTGCATTACATTATTTCTTGGTACAAGGCTCGTTGTGCCATTTAAAATGTGAGGACCATCTGGTTGTGTATTAGAAATGTTAAATCCTTTTCTGAAAGCATGTTGTAATTGGGAAGTGGAAAGGGGCAATTGAAAGAGAGTTATGAGATAGTGGATGGTCAAAGTACAAAAAATTTCTCCTAAAGGACTACGTCCTTTAGACTATTTATGAGGAGAACCCCATCACTTCTGAAATTTCAAAGCTACCTATTTACCTAGCAGGCTGTTCATCAATTACAAGCTATTATTAGTAACTGTTAACCTATGAAATTTTATTTACAGTTCACAAATGTATTTGATTTTCACAGGCTTTACTGGGGAACAATGCCCAGTCAACACTTTCTTTGCTTAAAAAGTGTGATCAGAGAGCGTGAAGCATGACAAATGAATGTTTAGCCTTTGTATTTGCAGATTACAAAGGATGATGTTTCACAGGTTGGTGCATTGATCTTCCTCCATAGTCCACACGGCCTCTGAATTCCATTTACAACTTTGCATGATCAGATGTCAAATTAAAATGTAATCATTCCATTCCCAATAGTTCTGTGTATATGATCTCATTTTTAAACTTTCACTAATGTGGTTATTCTGGTACAATCTATTGTCATCAATTTATGTATGTAAAAATGTCAATACTGTCCAGCTGTTGATATTTCTTCGTAGTAAGCAGCAAGGACATGCTCCCTTGCTACAAGGCCTCTCACTTTAGGAAAGTAAGATGGTAAGTGGAGGCAGGGAACATAGTATTGTCTGTTGATAATAAGTCAAGATGAGCACAATAGACAGTAAAGTTGTCATATTTTTGGTATTTGTGGTGGAGTTTTGTTCTTTGGGTTCCTTTGGTATTATGTAGATTTGTTTATGCAGAGCAAGGTGTATTTGTTGATACAAAAAGGGAGTTTGAATGTGTATTTGATTATTTGAGAGAAATGAACTTGGTGTTATAAACACTTAATTCTATAGAATAGTCTCCAGATTATGTTGATACAGAACTTTGTCATGACCAACTATTGATTATTCTCCCGCAATTATAAATACTTGCTGGTTTCTTGTCAGTTAAGAACTGACATAAAGTTATTTCAGATCTGCTCTGTTAGAATTCTGTTATCTGTCTCTTTTGACTTAAATTATTGACATGGCATATCAGTTGACACATAAAAGAGATAATCAGATTGCATAGACTTATTCTATATAGTATTCAATATTTGTATGTAAGGCTTGGGCACAGTAATTTTTCTAATCCTTCTAAGTGATTTTTCCAGAAGACCACTTCTGACCTCCTCTCCTACAACCCTGCCTAACACACACACACACACACACACACACACACACACACACACACACACACGTCACCACCACTGCCTCCACCATCACCACCACAATCCCCACCACCCTGGCTGTGTGGGCCAAGACTTCTCAACAATGGAGTGTGAACTGCTTGTTAAATTGATACTAGGGGCACCTGCGTGGCTCAGTTGGTTACGTGTCCAATTCTCGATTTCGGCTCAGGTCATGATTTCACGATTTGTGAGACTGAACCCCATTGGGCTCTGCGCTCACAACATGGAGCTTACTTGGGATTCTCTCTCTCTCTGTCTCTGTCTCTCTCTCTCTCAAAATAAATGAACTTAAAAAAATGAAAGAAATACAAATTGACACTGGACAGTGCCTGAAACAGAAACACTGTCACTGTTCAGTAATTCCAGAGAAAAATTATTCTTTAAAATGAGTCATCTTCTCCCTATGTCCCCAATGGCTTCTCAGAAAATTCTCTCTGAACTTCGTTCTTTGACACTTGAAACCTATTTGAAATTTGACTTAACTAAAACTGCCTGTCCCTCTCCACATCTCTGTGGTAACTGCTATTACTCTTTCATGCCCTACTCGATTCAGGGTGAGGAGACTAAGTGGGAGTCCTCCTTCTCCTCCATTGTCATTTGGACATTATTCTTCCCTCTCTTCCTTGGAGTTGATGCTAAGCTGACTGTCCATTCTCTTGTGCTGTCATTGCGTTTCCAGAATCTTCCACATTAGTTGGTCTCTTTTTCCAAATTCATTCACTCTAATGGACACCCTGTTTGTTGCCTGAACCACTTGGTTTCCTGAGCCCTTTGCACAGAGTACCTTTTCCTCTCCACAGTGGCCTGCACACTCTTAGCCTTGCTTCAACTATCATAATACAGAACTCCACTTCCAGAATCACTAGTTCACACATCCCACTCTCCAGCTGTCACTTCTGTTTTCCAATTTAACTATGCCACTTCTCCCTAAGATTCTACTACTTGTCAAGACCTGCATTGACCTCTCCATCAGATTAACCTCATCTTTACTTTCCTTCAGACTCTCACCTCTGCTTTAGTCAGAAGGGACCTGTTTTTCTCTGTTCTATATGTTGGTATTCTAGTCAGATATACTTAGTCAGATTTGTATTTACAGAAATACAAATTACCAAACATCAAAACTGAGGCAAGAAACCATCTTTACATGAATGTTTAGGTTTTCGATATTTCAAGTCTGTTTTTGCAATACACCGATTTTAGGAATTGTTGTTGTTGTTGTTGAAAAACTCATTAATTACATATAAATAAATTTATCTCCTACATATATAGTCTATACATATTCTGTAGAAACAATGGGGATTCTTGACTAGGAAAGGAATGACCATTGCTACTGTAGACGGTATGTAAACTTATGGGGGACACCTGAGTGGCTCAGCCAGTTAAGCATCTGACTCTTGATTTCAGCTCAGGTAATGATCTCACAGTTAGTGAGTTCAAGCCCTGCTTTGAGCTCTGTGCTAACAGAGCTAATCCCTGCTTGGGATTCTCTCTCCCTCTTTCTCTGCCCCTCCCCAGCTCTCTGTCTCTCTCTCTCTCTCTCTCTCTCTCAAAAAATAAATAATCTAAAAAAAAGCATTTTAATCATAACTCATTCTAATTTCTTTTCTCCATGATCTCAACATCTTTCTAAGGATCATACATTGTGGGTGAGTTTCCATGTGGGACCCAGGGCAATTATGTCAGTAGTTGGAAGCCTGGCAGATTCCAGCATAAGTAATCCTTGCCAAGGCACTGAAACATATTCCTTTGAGTCTACAAAGGTTCATGAATTTCTCTTTTTTTTTCAAAAAAAAAATAAATGTTTTATTTAGTTTTGAGAGAGAGAGAGAGGGAGGGAGGGAGAGAGAGGGAGAGAAAGCATGAGCTGGGGAGGGACAGAGAGTGAAGGAGATACAGAATCTGAAGCAGGCTCCAGGCTCTGATCTGTCAGCACAGAGCCCGACGTGGAGCTCAAACCCATGAACCGTGAGATCATGACCTGAGCCAAAGTTGGATGCCGAACCAGCTGAGCCACCCAGGCACCCCAGGAATTTCTGTTTGTGCAGTAGCCATGGATGGCCAAGCTGACCTCAGGCTTTGGCCTGCAACTTGTTCATGTTGTTTGATCTTTGGATCCCATACTTTCGTCTGCCAGACCAGGGATCTTTTCTAGCAGTATAATCTCTAGAATCGGCTGTCATCACTCTGAGCTACCCTAGTGTTTACCTGAGTTGGGATTCAGGTTGATATGTCTTTTCTCTATGAATGGCTGCAGTTGTTATTTTTCTGTGCCTATGTTTCTGTTTTTCGTCCATCTTTGTTTTTTCTCAGTCATACTCTTTCCTGTGCTGACTTGGGTTAACACAGTCAAGGCCCTTCTTTTTATCTGATCTACTTTGCATCAGCTCTACTGGGTTCTCTCTTACCTTGCTCTGGCCTACGAGGCAACCTGTGCTTTCTTCTTGCACCGCTTCTTAAGATTTCACTTTTATTTTAAGACAGTAGATGGTTCAGAGAAAGTGGAACCTTGAGAAGGCAATATGTAAAGCAGATCTAAGAGCTTTAGGGTCAGACAAAGGTGAGTTCAATTTTGGGTTCTAACACTTAGGATATGACTAAGGTCACGCTGCATGATATCTTGAAGCCTCAATTTTCCCATTCTTAATGGGGGCATTGTAATATTTATCATATTACTACAGGTTGATGCTGTGATTACATGAGATAATGCATGTAAAACCCTGGGCACGGAGCCTGGTGCATGAAACATTTAATACAAGCAACTATTGTTGGTGTGTTATCATTATTAAAAGTAACCAATTTTTTCAGAAAATCTTGGCCTTGGCCACAAAGCCTGGAAGACAGTGATATTGTTCATCTCATTTTCCTAGCTTTGGTGATCGCTGGGACAACCAGTCTGCCCTCATCTTGACCATTCTCTCTGCACTTACTTACTTTCACATTTTATTGATCCTGTGAGTTTTCCTCCCTCAAATCTAAAAAGTGCTGTTTTTCTGTTCTGGGGTGTTCTTGGCAGGAAACAATAGTTTTCAAATAAAATGCTACGTCTAAAACAATCTCTCAAGAAAAATAGATTATTTTTGTTTCTGACCTTTTCTTATTCCATTTCAGAAACTAATTCTCCTTCTTTAAGCCAGTTATAAAGCAGTATAATTATGCTGAGGCTTCTAGTCATACCAGTGCTGTCCCCAAAGAGAAGCCCTTTTTAGTACTTTTACAGCTTCTTGCTTTGTGCGCCCTAATTAAACAGTATTACAAGGATGGTTTCTTAACCATTAAAATGACATTTGAATACAGTTTCAGTTCGAAGGATTACTGAGAGATTTTTAAAAATTTATAGTTAGAAAAAGCAAAACTGTTTATCTGCAATCTGAACCCATCAGAATAGGCAATGATCATGGCTCTGTCTTATTCATGAAATACAAATATGTTCTTTACCTTTCTGAGCCAATATATTTGATGTTTTTCAGTTCTTTCTATATTCTTTAGTTGTCAGTGTGGAGTATTCTAAAATGTTAATGCCCAAAGGGCAGCAGCTGGCTCTTAATGAAATGTGCAGATGTTTGGTAAATGCTCTCTGAAGACAATGATGATGGTAATGATAGTGATAACAATGATAGCTAATTGTAAATAATTTTTACCTCTCAGTTTTACCCCCAAATGTCTCATATGGGAGGCATACATATTTATTTAGAGGTTGCAGACATTGCTTTATTGCATGATGGTGGTAAGACAGATCAGGTTGGAATGAATATATTTGTTTTTCCAGGCTTGATTCCTGGACTTCCTGGAAATTACTGATTCTGAAAATCTAAACTTAAGCTTCTCAAACTTTCATTTTCTGTGTCTTATGTTTCTGTTTTGGGTGTACAAATACTGAAGCTACAGAAAGCTCAAAAGATATGAATCATGTCCTGCCCTTAGCAGTTACTGCCATAAGGTAGGGTGGCTAACAGTGTGCTGGAACCAGTAGAAAAGCCTCCCCCTACTATGGTCTTTTTGGGTCCAGTTACAGATGAGAAGATGCTATCTTTCACCCTGTCATTTGAATCCAAATGTAGAGAATATCTGTCAGTTCTCTTTTAGGCACTTCTTGCTCATATGAATGAACCCCATCCTGCTTCTTACACTGATGTCTTGGCTAAAGCTGGCTCTACTTGTAAACAGATACTTATCAGGTAACTAGTAAGGATGAACCCTCAGTAACAGTGTGATCCTGAACAGTTCAGATATATAGACGTAGATATGGATATATAGAGTTTTCATCTGACGTCAGGATTTTGAAAAGAAACAAGCCCTAATGGAGTTTTTCTTTTTTTCTTTCTTTTTTTTTTTAATTTTAATGTTTATTTATAAGACAGAGAGAGACACAGCATGAACGGGGGAGGGTCAGAGAGAGAGGGAGACACAGAATCTGAAACAAGCTCCAGGCTCCGAGCTGTCAGCCCAGAGCCCGACGCGGGGCTTGAACTCACGCACCGCGAGATCATGACCCGAGCTGAAGTCGGTCGCTTAACCGACTGAGCCACTCAGGCGCCCCATCTAATGGAGTTTTTCAAATTTCAAAAGCATGTCTTTCCACGGTATTTTAAAAAGAGAAGATGAACTTTAGTTGAATATATGTTCATTAGATGTGTGTGACGTCAGGTTTACTAGTGGCCTCTTTTGTGCTATTTCTATTTAATTAGTAAGGGAAATGAAAATAACTTTAAAAACTACTTAAATAGAATAGGGAAAAATTGAGCAATTAAGGGACAGTTGTAGAATTATATTATAATAGCAATTTTGTAAAGGGCTTTGAACATAGGCCCTGACCAAATGTTCATATGTATAACGGATGGTTTTGGATTCTTTTTCAATGAAATGTGCTTCATAATAAAGCCATTAGTTTTTGTGGTTAACCAGAACCTCAAGAATTCCTACAAAGAAAGTTACTTTTCTTTCTTTGTGGGATCCCTGACAAATTGAAAGATGGTACTTCTAGAATGTGGGAAAAACAGCCGTGATGTCACCAGAGGCTACTAGCCCTGCACCCGCCAAGCTGGCTTCAGAGATAATTAATCTTGAAGAGAGTGAGGAAAGAATCCACATAATTGTTTAAATGTTATGTAATTTACACAGTTAGGTATATATAAAAATGAATTTTCCCCAAGTTATTCCTTTAATGTAGAAAAATAAAATCTACCAGTAATTAATTGTTCACTAAAGAACCTGATTTTTTAGCCAAACAATTACACATTCTAATACATACCATTCTCAAAGTCAAATTTTTCCTGTTCCTGTAGCCTTCACCCCTTGTTACAATTATTTATGTCTGTGTGTATCATATATAGTGTCTGTGTATGTGTGCATATATTTGTGTGTTTAATGTGTTCCTGTGACTGTATGCTTAATCTCTTCTCCATTTGCTTTAGGGCCGGCCACTACATGAACAACACGAGAAAATCTCTGTAGATACTCTTTAAATCAGTAGTGACAAATATGTGTCAAATGCTATAATTCCTACTACTCCCACATTATAAATACATTTATTCTAGTATTTTTTTTTTGCTTGTGCTCTGAGACTAGTCCTTGTAATCTTTCTCAGAGTGTTGCAGACAGATCACATTGAATGAATCAGAGATTGCACTTGAAATGAAGCCCATTGGCCAATCCTTATATAAATATAGCTTGCTTCTTACTATACGTGTGTTACTTAGTAATTTATCTACTTGGTTTCATGGGATGCAGCCTTCATAGGGTTCTGTTTTGTGGATTCCTTATTTATGTTACATAATAGGATATAGTTTGGGGTTAAGCTAACCTCATCTTGCTGAGGTTTGCCAATGCCCGCCCAGCTGAACTCCTCCAGCTTGATGACCAGGGGTAGCAATCAGTCCCAAATGAAAGAACCAAGTACGGCGGACTCTGTAGAGAAATCTTCAAGAGGATCCCCAACTCCTTTGAGGCATAAATGCATCATTAAAATAAGAGTCCACCTTATTAAAATAAGTCCACTCTTATTAAAATAAGAGTCCACTTATTAAAATACACTCCAAAAGCATTACCGAAAGATCTCTTTTACACATCCTGTTTCGTTTTAATTATCTTTAGAGTCTTACTGTTCCCTAGATTATTAGATCTTTATAAAAAATAGAAATAAAATATTTTCTTTTACTGGAAGTTTTGGTTTTAGATTTATATTTTCATGCTAGTATTTTTCTGCTCCATTCTGCCCTATTTCTAGATTCTTTTTTCCCCCTCTCTTTTCTTTTAGATTTTGAAAGTGTTTTAGATCTTCAAAAAGCTACTCACCATATTTTCTCTTTTTAATTTGGCCTCATATTATTTTTGTATTTCCTTTGTTCCTTTCCCCCCTCCTTTCCATTTTTTTTTACTTCTGCCAACCCTCAAGCATTTAGGTTTTCCATAAAATATGTAGTTTCCTCTAATCTCTATAAACATTATTTGAAAGTAATAAGTTAACAGATACATTAAGACCTCAATTAACTCTCCTAATACAAGTGGAAATGGCAGAGATAATTCCAAGAGCCTAATTTTTATTTTAATGTATTTTTAATATGTACAATTTAGAGTGAGCTTTTATGATATTATTTTTCAGCCACATTATTTAAACGTCTTGTGATGATCAAATTCAGACTGAGTTATTTGGCCATTCAGCTGCCCTTCAATTCTGTAATTCCCCTTCGGAAGTACCTGCCACCTCCTAGAATGAGACCAAACCCTGACCTGCCTTCCCTTCTGTCCCTAGTGTTCTTTCTGTGTCTTCTTTCCCTAATGAGTATTTTCTGTTTCTAAACTAGCATTTTTTCTGGGCACTAAAAATGAGTAAGGGTCAGAAGGAGTTGTGAAATGGGTAAAACAAATATTGGATGGCTAAATTAATCAGCAATATGCTGTGCAGTTTAACTTCAAAGTGCAACTTAGGAATACTAAAGATTAATTTGAGTGTCAGGTGATTAGATAAAGGCATGGTTTAATGATGCTATAATTTTAACACTTTCAGTCTGCTGCAACAGAGTACTTCTTCAAAGATCCTGAAATCATTCTTAGGAAGTCTTTCTTACCAAAAACTGAGTAATTGAATGCATTGGGAAAATATGGCCAGTAAGTTACCCTATTTGTTGACCCATTCCTCATCCTTTTTACAGGACAGGTGTCTAGCTTTCAGTCAGGTGAATATGCGACCAGTCTTAACTACTGTTGCTTACCTCACCTTACCTTTTTACCTAGTGTGTCTTGGGCTTGTCTCAGTAGAAACTGACCTTTTTTTTGAAAAAAAGGCTAAAGATCAGTTCAAGCACAGAGGCTATCAAAACATTTTATCTGACCATAAGTTCAAAGTTCCAATCAGGTAATTTATCTTAAACCTGAATGGGGACTTAACCATATCCCAAAAAGCTTGGATTAAGTAACATTTTAGTTTTTCTGAAACTATTCCAGCTAAAAATTTCAAAACATTCATACCCATGAAACCCAGAACCCAAATCAGCAGTAACACTAAACAACCTAACCCCTAAAAAAGAAAAAAAAAATGGATGAAAATCTATTCACTTTTCTCATCACCCTAACAAAAATCGGACTACCTTGTGTTATCCTAATTGTTATATTCCCAAGCATTCTATTTCCCTCACCTAATCGACTAATCAACAACCATCTGATTTCATTACAGCAATGATTAGTTCACCTGACATCAAAACGAATACTAGCCATCCACAACCAAGAAGGACAAACCTGAGCCCTAATATTAATATCCTTAATCCTATTCATCAGCTCAACAAATTTATTACGCCTATTATCACACTCATTCACACCTACCACCCAATTATCAATAAACCTGGGAACAGCCATTCCCCTCTGAGCCAGCACCATGGTCACCGGGTTCTGATACAGGACAAAAGCATCCTTAGCCCACTTCCTACCTCAGGGAACACTTCTTCCCCTAATGCCTATACTTTTAGTCATTGAAACCATTAGCCTTTTCATCCAATAGCTCACGCCATACGCCTCACACCTAAAATCACTGCAGGCCACCTGTTAATTCACTTACTTGGGGAAGCTACTCTAGCCCTAATAAGCATCATCTATTGCCCTCATTAATGAGGGCATCATCTATTGCCCTCATTACTTTCATTATTCTTGTCTTACTAACAATTCTCAAATTTACTGCAGCCCTTATTCAAGCCTACATCTTTACCCTGTTAGTAAGTCTATACCTATCTAATAACCCACCAAACCTATGCATATCATATAGTTAACCCAAGCCCATGACCACTCACAGGAGTTCCTTCAGCCCTCCTAATAACTTCAGGATTGTTCAGAATTTCTGTTGAATAGTTTGTTTGTTTAAGCTCATCTCCATCAATCTTCTTCCTTGCTATCTGTGATATTCCAATAAACAATACCTGTTAAATGGTATTTTTCTAAGTGTCATGTCAGGAAAAGCTCTTAGATGTCCTAACAGTCAAGTTAATCAAATAATTTCTCTATTGTCTATTTGTATTTGCCACTAATTTGACAGTAGTTTTTCCTCTTGTGGTTATTTTCCCTTTTTCTGTTAAAAAAAGCAGACTTTTCTATCCATTTTCCATTTTCCAAGCCTCTACTCTCTTGGTTAGAATTGACTTCCATCTTAAGTGCCTTTAAGAAACTGGTCTTTATGATTCCCAAGCATTTGGCGTTTGTGTGAAATTATAAGAATTGAAAGAGCCTCTTGGTACTTTGTAGTTTTTCAGAATGTTCAGTTTTTCAATACTGAGTGTGTTTCTGACTTTAGAGATCAGTAAGAACATGAATGAGATTAATTTCACATGAATGTTTTTCATGTACACAGCTTGGAGGTCTTCAGAGGAATGAAGCAATATAAATCTCATATTACACATAGTTTTTGCATGGCTCCCTACTGTAAACTTTGGTGAAGTCTAAAACTTTTTAAAAAAAAATACTGGTATAGTGTGTAAGTTGAGGATTTAGGATAGTTATTAATTTTTTGTTCATTTATTCAGTGATATTATTCCTTGAGTCCTTGGCAATTGGCCAATAGCTGTGGGCACGTGGGGAAGCAAAGGCCTGGACTTCAAGGAGTGAGCTGGCTGCTGGAGAGAGATGTGTTTGCAAAATGTTAGCAGTGCTTTGTTTTATTTCTTGTATATTTCTATCAGGGAAACACAAATTGTTTCCACCCCTGAGTCACAACCACTTCTTGGGAAAAAATTGCCTTATCAGTTTGGTAAAATGACAAGGATTTGACATTCATTGGTTCAAGACTTCCAGTTGGGTAAAGTTGTACATTAGAAACCAAGGGCACATGTGATCTTGTTCTCTCTGTTCTCATTTCTCACTCTCATGACCAACCCCCCTCCGCCCCCGACGGTCCAAGCCCTGAGCACAGGTTTGTTCTCTTTGTCCTCACTCTCCTGGCTTTCAGATGTGTGAGAGGGAAGCTTTGTTTTATTGTACAACAAATGAGTAAGTGCCCTCTGCAAGCAGCCCCCTCTAACTGCTGTGTCTCAGGACTAACACTTGAAAGCAAGTATTCGAAAGCCTGAATCTGGCTGCTGGTCTCTGCCCTGATATAGTGACTATTACAGGTTCAGGTTGTCAAACTCACAAATCACAGTGGATTTTCACTTAGTACTATATTTGCTTAGCTTCATAAAAAGATACAGGATTGGAGATAGATCAGGTAAATCATCTTCATATCGTTTGAGGGTACTGCACCCACCCAAGTACACAGCTTCTTTTGCTTCCTCATAGAGCATGTATGGCTGCCATGGACGAGAGCTAGGTGCACAGGGATCACTTTAACACATGGAAGCTCTGTTCTCTGTTTCTCTGTAACTTTGAGAAACTGTTCCACTTACAGAAGCCCAGTCCTCCATGCCACCTACAGTTCCTCTGCCCAGGTACTGTGCCATTAGCAGACAAGGAAGATATAGCCTCCCACATTTATTTTCACTCTGTCATTTCCAGGCAAAAAAGAGCCCTCTGGGAAGGCAGACTCTGAGATGATTCTCCCAGGCAGGCTAGGTCAGCCCAGAGTTGATTTTAACCATTTGCTCACAATATCCAATCCAGATTTATCAGCAGCAAAGATTATATTTTGATCCTTGTCTGATTGTTTTGTCTTTTTGCCATTTTCTAACCAATGCATCACTTGTGGAGATCTGTGAGAAGCCAATCACATGTCTTTTCCCTCTGATTTCAGGGAAGTTGGTACCCATCAGTTACACCCAATTAACATACATGTATCAGTGTGTATCAGACTTTTTCCATAAGGCCCATTAGGCAAATTAATTGTCTTCCCATGGAGTGGTCTAAAGTGTTACTGTTATGAACCCAGGAGTCGGATCAGAAGTCTTGTCACAGAAATCAAGACAAAGTAGGACACTTCTCTTTTAAGAAGTTTAATGTTGTATCAGAGCACTATCCAAAGTATAGTGAGATCCCAAATAAAGGTGTGTTCAGGGATGCCTTGGGAATACTTGTAGTGAGAATTTAAGCTGAGATGTGAAGCATTAGTAGAATATTCTAGAGAGATGAGCTGAGAAAGGGCATTTCATTTAAGGCTTTAGTAGGTGCCAAGGGAGAGCTAAGAAACAACATAAAGAAAATGTAGACTACAAAAGAAAAAAAAAATCCCACAAATCTTTACTTACATTCTTGAATCAGTCCTTTTTTCTTTTAGGTCAGTAGAAATAACTGATTTATTTAAAACACTTTAAACCTGAAATTAGACATTAAAATTACATCTTCAATCTTTATTGAAGAAGTCCACTGAGATCTCAGAACTCTTTTAGCAATTCTCTCACCCGTGAAATATTTCTTGAGTGCGTACTATGTGTCAGGAACAATTATTTTTTGTCAATACAAGGAGTCTGGCAATTAACACAACGGGCATGTTCCCCGCTCACACAGAGCTTATATTCTAGAGCTGAGCTTTCCAGTACAGTCACCACCAGTCATGTTCGGCTATTGAGCCCTTGAAATAGTCCTAATAGAAATGTTCTAGAAACAGAATGTTCACAATAGATTTCAAAGACTTTGTATGAAAGAGTAGAATGTAAAATGTCCCACTAATAATTTTTAATATTGATTATATGTTGGAATGCTAACATTTGGGTTGTATTAGGCTAACCGAGTTCGGGTTGCATTGGGTTGTATTCGGTTAAGTAAAATATAACATTAAACAGATATATTTTGCTTTTTTTCCTGTAGCTACTAAAAATTTTATACTTGCATAGGTGGTTCATTTGAACCATTCTTATACAGTGGTGCTCTCACTCAAAAGAAAGGACTGAAAAAATAAACTGCCTCACAAATAAATGAACAAGATGATTTCTCATTGCGATCAGTGCTATGAAGAAAATAAATCTGGATGATGCAATGGAGAATAGCAGACCCTGCATTAAATCAGTCAACTACGGAAGGCTTTTCTGAAAAACAATTTTTACTGGCATGTGGATGGTATGCAGGAAGCAGCCACGTGAACTTGTATGGGAAGGGCAGCCTTCTAGGTAGAGGAATAAAGGTCCCAAGGAGTAGCTTGTCATCTTCAAAAAAACACATACCCAGTGAGGTTAAATAGTAATGAGCCAGAGAGTGAGTGGTATGAGATGAGGTCAGAAAGGCAGGTGGAGGCCAGTTCCTGACAGATCTGGAAATGAGATGGGCTGTATTTGAAGTGCAGTGGGAAACCACAGAAGAGTTCTTGGCAGAATGATGTGAACTGATTTACATTTTTAGAAGGACCTCTCTATCTGCTTCAAGGAGGATCATATGCAAATGGGCAAGAAGGGTAGCAGGAAGGCTAGAGTCCATTTCTCTAGTGCTGGCAAAAGATTTTGGCAGCTCTCAGAGTAGAGGTCCAGTAGCGGAGGTGATGCCAAAAAGCAGACAGATATTCAAAACACCCCTTTGCCTTCCAGCTTTCAGAATTTTGCTGATGGTTTGGACAAGGAAAGGGAAGGATAGAGATAGATGAGGATTACTCCTGGGTTTCTGGCTTGAGGTAAAAGTGGTGTTGCCATTTACCCAGACGGGGAAATTAAGAACAGATTGGGGGGATAGGTATTTTGTTTTGCCCATGTTAAGACAGATTCCTATTAGAAAGTTAAGTTAGCCTGTCTAACTTTGGAGTTTAGTGCAGAAATCAGAGCAAGAGACATAAGAGACAACTTAGACTACCTTAAGCTTCCAACATTTCTACCCAAAAGTTGCTAATGTTACTCCTTCCTGGAGTGAAAATAAATAACACGGTCATGACGTAGGGTCAGAAAAATATGTATAGAAATTTCTAGTGTTGCATGGTGGACAGGAGTTCAAGAGGCTGCTTGAGGCTTTTAAAAGGGGCCTTTGGGGAAAATGAGAAGCCACAAACTGGGCGGCTCCTCTCAGCTAAAGCTTTGCAGAACAAACCTCTTTCCTTTTCTTTATTCTTGCTTTTTGTATGTAGTTGGAGATAAAAGCATCATTGTTCATGTTGTTTTTCAAAGAATGAGAAAAAAGGCAGCAATATAAGCAGGAAATCATAAAAGCGGGAGGAATTGCCTTATCGGCCAGTGGCTAGAATCTACGTTAGAGAATTATACAGGAAGGCATTAAACAGGGACACAAGAGAGAAGAGTCGGATTTTATTAGTCTTAGCTGACAAATGAACTCTCTTGGAAAGCTCTGAGAGGCCTGAGCTGATAAGTGCCAAGGCACTGTGCAGTGCCTCTCTGAGGACGCTTCCGTTTCTAGAAGCATGGAAATCACAGCAGGTTTAGAGGTAAAGAAAATCACAGCATGCTTCATTGAAGACACTGATTTGTAAGGACGGTTGTCCATTCTATAAACGCAAGGTGGGACTGTTTTAGATGACAAAGCCATTAGGAAACATCTGTAGCAGAGCCAGGATTTCAGTAGTCCATCACCAGCTGAGGAAAGAGTCTTTTGTGTGTTCTGTTGTACAGGCACTTCCAGACCTTGAGGACACTGCGAAAGGGCCATGGTCTGAGACAGTTGCTGTTCCTTGACTGTGTTGTTTGCAGCTGCCCAGCAGTCATTGAGGAACCTTCACCCCAGGCCTGCCTTGTGCCCTGTAGCAGAAACAGATGGCACACTTATGTGCTTATGCATGGATTGCGTTCCACTCACCAGAGCCAGCTCTGGTTTCAGTCATCCTCGCAAAATGTCTTATTTGGAGGAGGAGCCTTTGAGTTGGGGTGACAGCAAATCAGTCTACTTAATAGCGACCCTGCAAACAGCAAACTGGCTCCATTATTAAATATGCTAAATAAACCTCAGCATTTTATTCACAGTGTTATCTTTTCCTCTCTATTCTGCTCTCACTATTTTTTAACATCTAAGATATCACTATATTTTTTTGAAAAGGGAGAGGTGATAGTAAATACAAATGAAACCTAACCTAGTCTAGTATACTGAAAACTATAATACAAAATCATGACTCTCAATTCAAAGTGAGGTTCATCTATTACCTATCTATCTACCTATTATCTACTTGAATGTGCAAGGAATATACAAAACAGAAGTAGAAAATATATTGCAATAGTTACTTATCAAGATCATAAAAACATGTTTATTTCAATAGAGGATGTTGTCTGTCTTTACTTGGATATTCATAAAGTGTGTTTCCCTATGTCTAATTCTTTGACTATGAAGTTTAGCAATATTTACCCTTTCTATAATATATAAAAAATCATGTTGTGCTATATATGAATGGACTAAATTCTCCTGCTCAGTATCAAATTGGATTAAAAAACAAGTACAAAGTTTATCACTCCAAAACAAATCACACACAAATCATTTTAAAATCATAGAAACTTACTTAAAACTTATTTATATAGATTGGAAATAAATAGACAAAGACATCTAAAGTGAATGTAAACCAAAATAATGAAGAAGTAACGATATTAGATAAGTGGAACATAAAGCTTAAACACCAACAGGATAAAGAAGAAAATGATAAGGGGCACCTGGGTGGCTCACTTGGTTGAGCATCTGACTTGATTTGGGCTCAGGTCATGATTCCAGGGTCATGGGGTGGAGCCCTGGATTGGGGGGGCGGCGGGGTCAGCATGGAGCCTGCTTAAGATTCTCTCTCTCTCTCTCTCTCTCTCTCTCTCTCTCTCTCTCTCTCTCTCCCACTGCCCCTCTTCCCTGCTCACGCTCTCTCTCTCTCTCTCTCTCTCCCTTTCTCCCTCTCTCTCTCTCTAAAATTAAAAAAAAAGGAAGTGATGATAAAAGTAAAATCCTCAATGTTCAGGAGTTGGCTGGTACTGGCTTACAAGAGCCTGTTGTTAGTATTTATTCCCAACCCATGTTCTGTAACATCATGTTGAAATTGGCCATGGTGTGATTATTTACACCATGGAAACTGGCGAATGATACACATCAGGGCTCCCCTCCCCCTGAGCCAGTTGTTAAACATTGTCCAATATACCCCTAGATACATTTGGTGAAATTAAAATTATCCTGAAATGTACGTGTGGTAAACAGTATAGCAATTAAAACTGTAAGACACACACTTATTAGAAATGTGAATAAACTTTAAAGTATATAATCATATTGGTATATGTTCGTTTACTTTTTCAAAATTGTACAGATCAAAAAAATATTTAGTAATAAAACAAATTTTAATGAGATAATCCATAAATTTAATAAAAATATATAACACTGATTATATACAAATATATAAACAGGTGACTTGCTTAAAATGTAAGAATTTTTAATAAATATATAAACAAGCCATGATGGATTCAAAATGGAGTTATCCTTTTAAGCATCAATAACTGACTTAATATGATATGAGAGTTAATCATGTCATTTCCCTCTTAAATTTTGTATTGTGGCCAAACACTAATTTTTATTTGCTTCCTTTGCTAAAAATCAGATTCACTACTGGAAAATGCCTCTTAGATGTTTTTAGCATATTTTATAAATTACTCCAAGCTCTAACCAATTGTAAAAGTAGTTCTCACTGAGACATTAAACACAAATTTAAACTTAGTATTTCAATATTAATCCCTTGAATAAGATATAGATATACAATGGGAGGTGAGTATTACTGAGCCAGGAGGAAAAAAACCTTGAGAATGATTTTTATTTTTTATAAAAAGAATTAAAATGACCCATTAAGACTCTTTCTACATACTCCTTTCAGAGGAAGGAAAACGTTTTCTACTGATACCCTTGATTGCTAGCTGGTCACGTGATTACTCCTCAGAAAACACAAGAGACCCATCTAAAAGTGAAGTAAGAGGGTTTCTTGTAACTTCCTACTTAGAAACCAAGATTGCCCTTAACAAGCTCCATTGGATTCCTTCTACATATACCATCCAGACAGTTTCCTTCCATTCAGCATCAAGAATAGGACAGAAATGCAAGGATTATGTGAGAAGAGGCGTCTGAAGTTCAGAAAAACATTATCCTTGTGAGAGTTGACATGTAATCATTTGAGAATCCCCTGTGGAGAACATTTATTTATGCATCTAGTAGCAGCCCTCAGTAATAACTGAATAAATGAGCCAATAGATAATAAATGACAGAAGTGGGCAAAGGGTCAAAGGTACACATACAGCGGGGCACCTGGGTGGTTCAGTCGGTTAAGTGACTTCGGCTCAGGTCATGATCTCATGGTTCCTGAGTTTGAGCCCCGCATTGGGCTCTTTGCTGACAGTTCAGAGCCTGGAGCCTGCTTTGGATTCTGTGTCTCTCTCTCTCTCTCTCTCTCTCTCTCTCTCTCTCTCTCTCTCCCCTCCCCTACTCATGCTCTGTCTCTCCCTCTCTCTCAAAAATAAACATTAAAAAAAAAAAAGGTACACACACTAAGAAATAGTAATAATGTCCTGGAGAGGTTAGAAAATGGGAAAAGGCCAGAACATGAAACACAGATAAAAACACTGGAAAACATTAATTATAGTTATATAATTATATAAATACTATATAAATATTAATCCACTGTTCACAAAGCACCAGCCCACAGCACCCTTACCATCCCCTGTGAGATGCAGGCATCCTTGTCATTTTTCATACAAGATCATTGCCAATCTGACAGGCCAAGGGACTGTTCAAGGTCAAATGACTATGAAAGGTAAAACCACTAGTTGTTGGCAGTATCAGAAAATGGACACATGTCTTCTGATTGTCAATCTCATGGTTGTTGTAAAATACCACTGTTGTTGGTTGCCTCTAGGGAACTTGCCTCAGAGAGAAATCAACACATTCTGCTACAGTTCTGATTTGCATTCATTTGCCTTAAGACTTTCTAATTCCTGATTCTTTTTTTACCCCCTCCTCTCCCACCCTAATTTCATAGTTACAGAAGCTAAGCTACTGTCCAGATAGTCTTGCTAAAGACCTCACTTAAAAATAATCTTTTTGGGGTGCTTGGGTGGCTCAGTCTGTTAACCGTCTGACTTTGGCTTGGGTCATGATCTCACGGTTCGTGGGTTCGAGCCCTGGTTGGGCTCTGTGCTGACAGTGCAGAGCCTGGAGCTTGCTTTGGATTCTGTGTCTCTGTCTCTGCTCCTCCCCCACTCATGCTCTGTCTCTCTGTCAAAAATATATAAACATTAAAAAAATAAATAAAAATAAACCTTTTCTTCCCTGTCAGATTTTCCTTTGACTTGCAGTGTAATCATCATTAGTGAGAAAGATTTTATAATCCTACCTAGTGCCTAACATGATAATTTCTTCCCCAAAACAAAATAAAGGGATGTTAGATCACCTGGCTTTCAGAGGATAGTATAAAAAATCAAAGAGAACAAGTCTAAAATGTAAGAATAAAAGCCAGTATTGATGGATAATAGACCTGTTTGGTAGGCAGCCTGGTGGTGTAGAAAACTCTGATGATAGTATATTAAAAATAAAATAGTTTTCTGGAATAGAACGAATTAACCAGAAACCTCTAGAACTAGTGGATTTGGAGTCCTCGAAAAAAAAAAAAAACATGCAAAAAGCTGCCAGAGAACTGCTGGAGAGTCACCTATTGATCACACTTGTACTCAATTTTAAACTGGAATGAAAAAGAGAATTCTCAAAAGAAACCCACATGCACAGATTCTGCCCTTAGGAGACTTATAATCTGGCAGGTTCAAAAAAATTTCACTTCACTTTATGTAATTGTAAAAATGCCTTCATAATAGTGAAGTCTGGATGAAAACAATTGTCAATATTATTTACTCATTTTAATGCACTCAAACTTTGTACAAAGCAATTTCTTTAAGAACCTACCAATATGAGACAAATATGGATCCAAGTGGACAATGTCTACCTGTATAATCACATTCTCCAGTTCCATTTTTTATTGCTTGTGTCAACAATGGAGTCAACAGTAAATTCCCAACATCCCTTACAGTCTCCTCACATTCACCTCTTTCTTTTCACTTCTTTCTGTATCCCCACTCCTAACTTTCTTATTTCTTGCTCATTTTTTCCCCATCTTCTTTCTCTTGCTCTTCCTCAAGGACAGCTGAAGGAGCATATTCATCTTGCTGACAGTTTTTGGTTCTAGAAAAGATGTTTTACCACACCCCGACCTATGAGTGAGATATCCAGAACAGCTTCCCAAGAATGTTCTGGCATCTATGAGCAGAAATAATTGGTTCCATCCAGAGAAAGTCTTTGTCACTGAGGGCTTTCCCAGTTCACAAAAGATGGTGCTTAATCACTGGTTTTACCCCTCTGGTGGAGCTGGGAGAGACAGACAAAGTTAATTTCCCAGAGACTGTCCAAGCTAGAATGCTCAGAGAAAATGTAATTGAAGGATACCATTGCTGGAATTCCTTTTCTAATATTCTGTCTCTGGCTTTCTAATAATAATAGCAGTAGTTGTTATCGTAGTAAAGACATCAGTAGTAATGGTAGTAATGACAATTGCTAGTGTTTATTGAGCACTGACTATGTGTTAGGCATTGGCCCATGTGCTTTACATGTATTACTAGCTCATGTAAACCTCCCAACAACCCAGTGAGGTCCAGATGAATATTATCCCTTTCAAAGCCCAAGAAACTGGAGCATGGGGTTTAAGGGCCTTGTCCAAGCTCATACAGCTAGGTAATCATCACTCACACTTTTTCCTCTCTGCAAGAGAAGTATATTTGCAAAAATAAATCCTGTTGGGGTGGCTCATTGCTTCTAAAGACAAGCCCTGGCTTGTCCTGATTGTTACAATTCATAAACCTGAGACAAGAAGCTGCTTTTGAATGAGTCCGAGCTTCATTCAGCTCTCTGCTCAGTGTCTGCTCCTCGCAGGGCCTCCGCTTCTCCATCATTGCTCTCTGTCCTTTTACTCTACTTGGTTTTAATACTGAGCTCTTACCACTGTCTAACCATCTTAGTCTATTTAGACTGCCATGACAAAATACCATACACTGTGTGGCTTACCATAGACAAATATTTTCTCATGGCTATGGAGGCCAAAAGTCCAACACGAGAATGTAGCCTGGCCAGGTCCTGGTGAGAGCACTCTTCTTGGCTTGCAGATGGCCACCTTCTTACTCTGTGCTCACAAGGACTTTTCTCTATGTATGTACTTGGCCAGGGAGGGGAGCTATCAGATTACCTATCTATCAGATTAGGACTTCATCTTTGTAACCTCATTTAACCTTAACTTCCTCCTGCAAGGCCTATCTCCAAATACAGTTATATCAGGTGTTAGGTTTTCATCATATGAATTGACAAGGGGGCACGATTCAGTCCTTAGTATTGACCCAGTCGGTATTTAATAAGTATCAGTATATTCGTTGTGTGTCTTCTCATCCCCACTGTCGTCACTATTACTAGGGATTTGGATTCTTCTTTTTTTTAAAAAAAAATTAAGTTCATTTATTTACTTTGAGAGAGAGATAGAGAGCAAGCACAAGCAGGGGAGGTCCAGAGAGAAGGAGAGACAGAATCCCAAGCAAGTTCCCCACCATCAGTGCAGAGCCTGATGCAGGGCTCAAACTCACAAACCATGAGATCATGAACTTAGCGGGTAACAAGAGTCAGATGCTTAACTGACTGAGCCACCCAGGCACCCCAGGATTTAGATTATTCTTTGTCAAGTTCCCAATACCCAGGACACTGCCCCACCCACGGTAGGTTCTCATTGTGTTAGACAAAAAAATGAAAGGATTCCTCTTCTTCCTACTATACTGGAAAATATCTGTGGCATAAATGAGGGACAGGAAGAACTGATTTTGTGTTATTTTTTAAGTTTACAGAGCCACTCTTTGCTTCTTAGTAAATTCACGGCTCTGTTAGCTGACTGTCTAGGCACACTGCTTATCACCTTTCACAGCCCTTCCTGGGAGGGGACAGAAGCAGGTGGAGTTGCACAACGGGCTGCCACCTGTGAGGCACACCTGAGCAATGAGCATTTGGCTTCTGCTGTTACCCCAGAGCAGGATAAAAAAGCAGGTGGAGAGAATGGTTCACAGTTGCAGAATGACTAGTCCTCTGATCACCTACCCGACACTCACCGCAGAGAAGTTGCTCCCTGCCAATTCATGTTGGCTCTACTTCCAGAGACTAAGCTTCACTGTGCTGCTTTCTTGCTTGTTGTGGATTTAGGAACGTCCATTTGTAAATTCATTTCTAAATGGACATGCTCAGGTTCTGGTGTCATGGAGGGTAGCTTCTCCACCCACAGTACCTCTTACCTCAGGCCTCTAGGTGGGAGGGGAGAGTGTTTGTTAACAAAACTGGATACCTCCCAGGAAAGAGATTCTTCTGGGTTTTCTGAAATGCTAGGGTTTTCCCCCTACCTCTCTGAGTGTGGAACACAGCATCTGTGCACATACTAGCAATAGGGCTGGCTATGATGTTGGCGTATGGTTTAGGTAACAGCCAAAATCTGCACTGAATATCCCCCAGAAGCCTACCGAAGACTCACAAAATCATGTTTATATTACTGGTTATACTAACCACAGCTTACATGGATATCTAAATCTTACTATTAATGTTAACTACCTGATTTTATCTTTCTGATAATTAAAGATAGAAGTTCCACAGGGTCAGGGACCTTGTCTTGTTCATTGTCTTGGGCCTAGCACGAAGTCATAAATACTTGCTGATCAAATGAATTGTCCTGAATCATGCTGCGAAGGGATGGTTTTTTAATCACCATTTTACAGTTGAGAAAAAATTAGTGTGTTTATCAAGTTTATGTAGGAAGTGGCGAATCTTAAAACGAAACCGAGATCTTATGACTCAAAGAACCTTCTGGTGAACAAGCATCTCACCTGAATGTAAGTTCCACAAAGACAAATTATTTGTTTTGGTTCCCTGAATTCCAAGTACCTAGGATAGTATTTATTGTATATTAAATACTTAATAAACACTTGATGGATCAAAGAGTGAATAAAATGTTTGAATTTTATCTTAACACATGCTTCATGTGACACACTGCAATCCGTTCTCTAAGGGGCCTCACAGTCATTATTTGAATACGTTCAGTAAGAAAGAAATCACTAGTGCTTTAGGTATGACATATTTTGTCAGTTCTAAAATGTTGAAAATTATTTTTGTGTACTTGAAATAGTTCACAGTATCTTACAATTTTCACAATAAAATAACTTCCTTATTGATAAAGGAATGGTAAATAGGGCAGGGCTGACGATAGTCACAAGTCTTGAAATTAGAGAGGTTATATCAAGCTGAAGTGAAATTATAGTTATACAGCCAGTTGTGGATCTGTTTATCTGTTCTGTCATTCTGATTACCTTTTCAGGTGCATCAAGTGAGACTGCAATGCTTTGTTGCAATTTGGTTTCACCCAGATCCTTAGCATTCTTCTGGCCCCTGGTCTCATAGTTGCATCAATGATAGCTGATGGTTACATAGCACCAGCCTGAGGCAGCCCCTGTTCTAAGTCCTTAATATGTATTAACTCATTTCATCCTTACAACAGTCCTGTTTCAAGCATGCTGTTATTATGCTGACTTGACAACTGAGAAAACTAAGGAAGAGAGAAGATAAGTAATTTACCCAGAAGTGGCAGGACCAGCTCAGGCCTCAGAGCCCACAGACTGAACCACTGTTTCACGTGGTACACTGTGTACTCATGAATCCTCGTGAATCACACTGGCTCTCCAAGAGCTCATTCTACCCTCTTGTTTTCAAAAACCATCTGCTAATTAGCTCTGAAGTGTTTTCACGGACCAGTACCAAAATCACCTGTGATACAGTTGTAGTATGAATCTTTGCTCCTTTTTGGAAAGATATAATATTTTCCTAATTGAGTTCCCCTGTCAGCTGTCCTGTTCCCACAGCCTGAGTCACCTGCTCAGCTTCTCTCACTTCCCTGGAAAGTGACTTGCATCTATTATTTTTATCCTTTTCATTATTCTTCCTCCATAGGTCACTACTCTTGTATACTCTTCCCCATGTTAAAAATTTCCTGATGGATGTCTGTGTCCTTGAAGATACAGTGTTACTGGGATAAAATCTCTCATTTGCATCATTAGCCAGACTTTATGAAAAAAAAAATCTGTCATCCAGTAGTACGTATGTGTTTTTCTGTTACGTTCCTTGTCCCTACTAATGTCTATCTCTTCAGTGCTTCTTGTTATTTTCTCTGTCACAAGCCCTCCATTTCCCCCATTTACCTGTACATTGTGTCTCCTCCTTAGCACATTTTCAGCTTTGATCTCTTGTGATCAGACTGGGAATTACCTCTCTGAACAAACACAGGCTTTCCAGCGTTGTGAAGTGCAGTGTGTTCCCAGTGGAGAGTCCAAAGAGCCATGCCCAAAGCCAAACCTCCCTGTGTGGCAGGAGATCTGAATTTTTCTTTCTTTGGTATAACTCTGAACTGGAAGCTGAGATGAAAACAGCACTTACATCCCTGCAAGGTGCATGTCTGATACAATATAGTTCCTGGATATGCATCCAAGGTTCCTTTTATTGGTATCATTTGCCTGAAGCAACTCACTAGAAATGGTTGGCAGAGGGTAATTTCATCATATTGCAGATACACTCTTTAAGAAGTTGGCACTCCTCCTGGCTGACCAGGCACATATCAAAGTTTCCTATGTTCACCGTTGTCACCTCTGTGTCCCTTTTTGAAAAATCCTATAGATTGAGTGCAGCCGTTGTCCATCTTGTTCCGTAAAGGCCAGATAGTAAATATTTTAAACTTCCTAGTATGTATGGTCTCTGTAGCAACTACTCCAGTCTGGTGCAGAATGAAAGCAGGCATAGACAACATACAGACAAATGAGTGTGGCCGTGTTGCAGTGTAACTTTATTCATGAAAACAGGTAACAGACTTGATTTGGCCTATGGGTCTATAATTTACCATTCCTTAGTGTCCAAAAGAAAGAAGGGCGAATTAAGGATAGACCCAGAAAAGGAGAAGTCATCATTTCTCAAAAGTCTTGCATTTATTTTTTTCTAAGTCCAGTAACTAAATAAACTCCTGTTCCTAGAGGATGTGAATATCTCATATTAATTTGGGGCCAGAATATTGATGTTATTTTGATCTATTCTTCCGTTTTGTTTGATTTCAGATTTTTAGATTTGATTTTTAGGTACTTCAACTGAGCTTAAATATATTAAGGGGCCAACACTGCCACCCTGAGGCCAAGAGGTTAGTTGCATACAGAGACGTTTATATCCAGGGGTTGATTTGAGCCTGGAGAAAGATTACCCTGCCCAGACAGTGATGCGCCACCCACTGGCAAACTTGAAAGATCTGCAGTTTGATTTTATTGAAGAGTTTCCTTCCACAGGCCTACAGTTTTTGCACATTGCTTTTGTGAGTACGTTGTTTTCTCTCTGGTAGACTCTTAGTCTAATGTTATTGCCACTGTCTGGAGAAAGGAAAGCTGGAAGACTTGAAAATAATTTTTTTTTTTTTTTAGGAATACTTTTCAATTTTTTATGTTAATAGCAATAAATATACCTCATGTAATTATTATTAAGATGGATTTCCATTCCCTGGGCAAAAAGTAATCAATGACAGGTACACCCCTTTGTGAATGTGTATGTATCTGTGTGTGTGTGTGTGTGTGTGTGTGTGTGTGTGTGTGTATACACTCACATGCATGTGCAAGTTGGATAACAAAAGGAAATTTGTTGAGAAGCAAAACATTTAAGTTAATAATGGTGAGTAATCATTATATATAGACTATATATTATATATAGTCTCTACACACATAGACATAGACATATATCTTGACAACCTTATGGGAGGAGTCTATGCCTCAAAGCTACATAACAAAGAGACAGCAGCACCTGTTGGTGGCATTAGTGTAGGAGAGGCCTGAGCAAATACAAAGTTGACTTACTTAGCAAACATTGCCGAAACTCCCTCACTCTTGTCTCTTAGGAAGACAAGAATGATAGTTTTATTTAACAATAAGAGCAACTGAACACCCAAATAGACAGGCCTTGGACCAGAAACAAATGTACAGAAAATCATCACTTATATATGGAGATGAGTCCTTGGAAGCAAGGAAGAGAAAATCTGAACAGCAGACCTTATAAGTACAGAGGAGTATTAGCAGGTCTTTTGGCATTAGAATTTAGGAATATTACATTGTGTCCCAGTTTAAATGGAACACAGAAGCTTGATCTGGCAGAAGTCTTGGAAATGGTTTCTCTTCCATCCAGCTAGGTTCAATGCTTGCCCTTTGACCTCTTTTCTTCTGCATATATTATTGCCAGAGAGAACCACTTGAGGCTGCTAACAAGATGTCTGCAAAGTAATAATAGCTTGTGCTTAGGCCAAAGATAACAGATGACAATTCCATTGTCAGTAGGAATGTCTTTCTTTCTTTCTTTCTTTCTTTCTTTCTTTCTTTCTTTCTTTCTTTCTTTCTTTCTTTCTTTCTTTCTGTGATGCCTTACTTTATAAACTAGATTCTTTAATTTATTTTACTTTTTTTTTTTTAATTTTTGAAAAAGAGAGCATGTGTGGGAGAGGGGGCAGAGAGAAAGAATCTTAAGCAGGAGGCTCCACACTGACCATGGACATGGGACTTGATCCCACAACCTTGGGGTCATGACTTCCTGAGTCAAAATCAAGAGTTGGATGCTCAACCAAATGAGCCACCCAGACTCCCCTAAAAAAATTTCTTTTACTTATTAGAGTACCCTAAGGTCATGAAAGTGAGTCTGTGAATTTATAAACAGGGTTATGCTTATCCTTCAATACATCTCAGTATCACTCAGGAACAAGAGGAAGTATGTTTCAGGGATGGGGATGTACACTTCATACTCATCACCAGGGGTGAGATGGTCACGGTGCAGAGGATTAGTGAAGAATGGGTATACAGAGGGAGAAGGGAAGGCCAAGGATAGAATGCTAGGGAAGGTCTACACTTGGACTCAGGAGAAGATAAACAGCCAAAATGAGAAGAAAATGGTGCTATCATAGGAGGGGGTCAGGGCTAGGACACAGGAAAAGGTGAGATAACTGATTGTAGGGCCTGGACTAGGTCACTGTCCTTCATCCTCATCCCAACCCTGGTGACTTAGGAAAATAATGTACTCTCTGGGCTTAAAAGTCTTCAGTTCTAAAGTCAACGGGTAGGGATCTGAGGGAATTTACAATATTGCTAAGTAGTGTGGAAGTACATTCACAAATAACACATCAATAATCCTCAAAATATTGTGAAGAAGTTGTATTACGACAGCCATGTTTACAGATGAGGAGTCTTGCAAGAATTGTGTTTCTGGTCTGGGGACACATAATCAGGTAGGAGAACACTGAGATTTGAATCCAAACCTTCCAAGTACTAAGGCCACAGTTTTTATTCTGTTCTGTTGCCTTTTGCAGCTGGATGGGAGGTTCCCCTGAGATAAGAGGAGACTCATCTTGGGGGTACCTGGGTGACTCAGTTGGTTAAGTGTCCAACTCTTGATTTCAGCTCAGGCCATGATCTCACAGTTCATGAGTTTGAGCCCCACAGTGGGCTCTGGGCTGATAGTGTAGAGCCTACTTGGGATTCTCTCTCTCTCCTCTCTCTTTTCCTCCCCTGCTTGTGCTCTCTCTCTCTCTCACACACACACACACAATTAATAAATAGGTTCAACAAATATTTTAAAAAAGAGGAGACTCATCTTGGAAGGAGCAAGGGACGGGATGACCACTTCCTGGAAATCTAAGCTTATGGAGAGTGGCTGAGGACAGGAAGGTAGGGTGCAGAATCATTTAATGGTGAGGGTACATGTCTAGCCACATCAGGTTTGAAAAGAGTGATACAGTTTTGAAACATCCATTGCAGTAATGTGAGAGAGAATTCTTTGTGGGTAGTTACAGTTACTACTGAGGACACAGCAGAAGTGAGACAGAATGTGTACAGTAGGTTTGGGTATTTTGGGTGTGTGATTCTCCAGCAGAAATCAGTTGAACAGAAGTGGCTGAACAAAAAGAACAAAAGTAGGTTGGTTGCTAACTAGGAAGAAGAGAACATTGAAAAGATGAAAGCTTAGGAGGCTTTCTGATCCATTGAAAATTCTCCAGCGGGACTCATGCTTCTTTCCACAGACATCATCCATATCATATGTTGTATCAGACAGTTCTAAGTCTTCTGGACATTCTGCACCAAATTCACACATCCCTGGCTTTCAATTCCCCCTGCCTCTATCACTTGCCTTCTCTCTTCTTTCTTCTTGGTTCCCAGCCCCAGCCCTTCGACTTCACTCTACATTCTACATGCAGCCTCTACATTAGCCCCTTTACACCCTCCTCTGAATTCTTTCTAATGTATTATACCACTTTTTCACGTCAACATCTGTCCATTGTGTGTTCAGGAAAAGAGGCCACATGAACAGTGAGTCTGTTTACTTTTGCTCTGGGTATGTTTATCTTATTTGTTCAAGGTCAGTAAATCATTCCTGATTTTTCCACTGTTGCCCATACCCACAAGCATATACAAATGAAAAATGCACTGTTTTTTAAGTGCAAATAAGCATTTAAATTCTCATTATTTTATTCTTTAAATGAGACAAGAAAGCTGATGGGAATACAAAAGAAGGAGGGAGATGGCCAAAATGGCTGGAGGCTCTGCAGACCAGATGGTCAGAGATGGCAGTGACCCTGAGGGGCAGTCAGGGAAGTGATGTAGCATCTAAGGGGTGGGGACTACAGCCTGGCTGGCCCAGCTGCTGAAGAGCTGAGCCAGACCCAGGAGGTGCCTCAGAGATTTTCAGTCTGTACCAAGCCATCTTTTCATTACAAGCTCCAGGTAGAAAGGAGTCATCATTTTAAATTCAGTACAGCACTTAACACATTAAAGAGAAATCGATATATGTTAATTACCCTGTCCTGACTAAAGAGGAAATAAATTCAAATAAAATAAGCCAGAGTCTTTCTGTTCGGCATCCCACGTTATGAATGCCGGCAACTGTCTACATTTGTGAACGCCACTGCTCATGCCCTTAACGGGTAAATGTATTTCTGTAAAAACCGACTGATCTTTTTTATTGAAAGACGTTTTTAGGTTAGTCTTGTTCTGGTTCTTCTTGGAGGGGTTTTTCTAACCTCATGTTTTGCTATTTCTAAGAGGGTAGCGCCCCCTTCTGGCCACTGAAAGGATTGTGGGTAGTGTTTGAATGCTTCTTAACCAGGCCCTGGAAATGAAATTATCTTTTTTGTTTTCTGAAGCGTAATAACCACTTAAAGTTCTACATGACTTCTGGGAAACCCTTTTCTCTCCTTTTAAGCAGATTACAATTTTTATCCAGTGTATATAGTTGTCTCTGGTGTGAACTATCCTTATCATAATAACCAATATGCTTGCACAACTGAAGAGAGTATGCTCTCCAGGCAGAAAAGAGCCCTAGATCCTAGGACACAGCTTTATAGTTTAAAGGAAGTACTAAGCCTGGTTCTCTGATTCTGGAACTAAGTCTGAGGTGGGACACAGCTGTACCAAGAAGTCCTCTTGGTAGAAACAGAATTTGGCCCTTTGTCAAGGGAGGAAAAAAGCACATTTCTTGTCAGTAGTTTAATGACTCAAATTAGCCTGATGCAAAATCCAACATAAGCCCCATCTGCACAGTGTGGAGATGTGCCTCTGAGATGTATGTTCAACCTCTTCAGCACACTGTTATAATACAGGCAGATAATACCCATATCCTAAAAGTACTCCTTTTGGTGAAATTGAGAAAATAGAAATTACACAGGGTAATTTTGACAAGCAGTATGGTATATTGTGGTATCATCTTCATTCTCTTGATTTTATTTTCTTCTTTATTATGTACTCTTGAAAATTGCTCTAACAATTAAAAATTGGAGGTTCAGATTTAATAGATCTTACATAATTAGCTACATGGATTATTTTTATTGCCTAGAAATAAAGACTTTTGAATCCCCACTTCATGGGTCCATATAAGTTGCTTTGTCTTAATTTATGTATGTGTTTTTCTTACTAATTTTGAAAATTATGAAGTTATATATGAAGTAGCTGGAAAAGGAAGTGTCTTCATAGGCTCTAACTCATACAACCATCCCAGCCCTCCTTCCTTCTTAGCTGGGAGAATGGTATCTTTGGTAACCACCAAGTTTCTACTTAGTCACTGTAATTGAATTTCACGTGCAACTTTTTGTCTTCCATGAACTACATGAAACATCACATTTCTAAATTACAGTGTAGACTGGATATGTCACTAGAATGTTTTATAATAGTACCCCCACCCCTTCAGTAAAAAAAAAAAAAAAAAAAGGCACTCTCATACTACTCTGCTAACCAATGAGGCCCTGAGGGTTCAACTACTTTCAAAGTTCTGAAAGAGAGTGTTGGTGCTACCTGTAGGCCATAAGGCTTCTTTACAGAAGTTCTTTGATTGGATTTTGGTGGAATGTCTCTCCAGTGGGCAGCACTTGCAAGCTTTAATGAAATGGGAAGAGTTAAAAAAGCTGGATTTATATGCATAACCAGGGTTTGCTTAGTGCCAAAAAAATACTATAGGAATGGCCAAAGTCTCTGGATATTTATGGGGAAAATGTTCTTTGAAATTTTTGACTCATGAGCAAAATATTGAAAATTCATCTGTTCCCCATAATTTTATCACATACATACATCATGCAACATAGATCAGGGTTTATTGGTTGGAATGAGCCAGGCTTGGGAATTTTTTTTAGGCTCTCCAGGTGACCCTAATATGCGGGCAGAGTATTAACAGGCTCTGTGCAAACAAGAACTGTTTCTCACCTGTCGAGGGAGGTCACATGACTCTGGGTGATACACTTGTATGGTTAAACAAATATTCTAGCCAGTGAGGTGTAGAGACAGGGAAAGAAAATAGATATCTTTTCAGAGAACTAGACTCAGGAACCCATAGGGGAGAACAGCCAATCTGAAAACTGAGAGAATTGTATTGGAATGGGGGAAATGGTCTGAACTTGGAGGGGCTGTTAAGAGGCCTGTCACAACTCTCCTGCAGCTTGGCTTTGCTCTGAGAAAAATCAGAATGGAAGCCACAGGCCTTGGCGCTCAGTAAGCCTAACTGCTAACAGAATGGATTTGGACTTGGCCTGTGCCTCACATTCCAATAAAATCTGTTCTCCTTTATCTGCTTTCACTGCTTGCAGATGAATTACTCACCACCGCTTTGTTGGCACTTGGACTTAGTGTAAACCCTGAAGGGGGAGGTGAAGGTCTAGGGTAGTGGTTGGCGAAGGAATTGTGGGTGCAGCCCATCTGAAGAACTTTTTAGGTTTCAAATTTACCAGCCCAACCTGAGACGTTTTGTTCTGTAGGTCTAGCTAGGGTAAGGACTTGAAACACAGCTACTTTTGAAATTTGGGAGATTATGAGATAAGAATACAGGTGGAGGACTAACTACCACATGTTTAAGTATTTAAAAGTTGTAAATCACACTAACAGACTTAGGAGGAAGCTCACGCCTCCTTCCTTGATGAATAAGCCTATATTATGACATGGAAGGTTAAGTTCAAATGTGGAAGCTTAATGTTTAGGTTCTTTCCCTACCTCAGGGTCAAAGGTTTATCCTCCTTCTTTGAAAAATATGCCTTTATATTAGCTTGGAAGGCTAGGTTCCGATTTAGCATTTTTAAGTCTCTCAGTGCTGAGGGAAGGAGCTGTGGCTCAACCACTCGTGTCTTTCTGTCTGGCTCCATCTGGAACCATGAGTCACCCCATGCATGTGTGGGGACATGCCAGTATACCTAAGTTCCAACCAAATATACATTGTCCTTACCCCCAAGCTTCTGCTTCTCAGGCCTAGGAGTGTGTACATTGGTGACATGTCTGTCCCCTAGAAGACAGATGGAGGAGTGAGAATCAGACCACATGGGCCCTGTTGGCTGGCTTGGACCATTTGATAGGCACTTCCAAGATCTCAGTTTCCAGTTCATTGTCTAAAAGGATGATTCAGGTATATGCCCAAGTCCCACAGATGCCTTCTCACAGGGAAGGAGCAGGGCTGGGGAAGGGGCAGAACACGCCCCCTGAGGCACCTCCGAGGGCAAGGCCTCATTTTGCGTGGTCTAAAGTGGGTATTGAATGCAAGTGACTCAGATCTTGAACACTGGTCTTAGACCCCAGTTCCCTGGAGCACTGATCTCATAGTATTGGCAAGAAAGTGCTTGCCATTAGGACAATATCACTCCAGAGACACCCAGGACAGTCAGGCCAACTGAGGTGGGAAACCCCTGCTTTTATTATCTCTCCTCCCTCTTCATAACTTTTTCCATCAAATTAAATCAAAGAAAAATACTTTCTCTCTCTATTCTAAATGGCATCTAAAAAGAAAGTAGGACTTTTAGTAGACATCTTTCTCATACTTAAGACTCCTGAATTTTAGATTACAGAAATAATAAGCTTGATTCAAAGAGAGGATATAATTTCAAACTAATGAAATACTATAGTACTTTACATTTTGTTGACGATCAGCTGAGAACTTTACACATCATTAAAAACCCATTAGGGCAATGACCATACCATTAGGTCTTCCGCAGATGCCTTAAAACCTTGTTTGTTTAAAAAGGATTGTTTTTGGCAGCATTCCTTAGAGTGAGTGGCAGTGTTGCAGAATGAACCAAGTCTGCAGAAGAAGGTCCAGGTGGTATCTGGGGGAGAGTATGACCACAGCCAGGTAGAGTTGTTCAGCTTTGTGTAACCCCAGCCAGCCCAAGGAACTTGTGCTCCATGGATCTGGAGGACACTATATTAAATTAGTCCCTCCTTTGTTGAAGCTCTTCAGGCTGCTGGGAAATTCAGATATGACTGTTAGGGAAGAGTGCCATGTAAATAGTGTTCTTTCAAGTCCGTAAGCCAGCCCAGAGCTTCTCAACTGTGACCTGTCCTACCATATCACTCAGGGAGCTTATAAAAGTACTCCTGTTAGGGGCGCCTGGGTGGCTCAGTCGGTTAAGCGTCCGACTTCCGCTCAGGTCATGATCTCGCGGTCCGTGAGTTCGAGCCCCGCGTCAGGCTCTGTGCTGACAGCTCAGAGCCTGGAGCCTGTTTCGGATTCTGTGTGTCCCTCTCTCTCTGACCCTCCCCCGTTCTGCTCTGTCTCTCTCTGTCTCAAAAATAAATAAACGTTAAAAATAAATTAAAAAAAAAAAAAGTACTCCTGTTAGGGGGCGTATCCATAGATTCCCATGTAATTGTTCTGCAGTTGCCCGGACATCAGTGTTTCTATACAACTTCCAAGGGACACTAACGTGCAACCGGGGTTGAGTAGTACCAGTTTAATGAACTGGCTAATATCAAAGTTTCTGAGATAATAACGTGGAGACCTGGTAGACTTTGAAGAGAAAGAAGGAGAAAAGGAGGAGGAGGAGGGGAGTGGAGAGAAAGTGGAGGACAGCACCAAGGATGTATTAGATCAAGATCTGGGCCACAACTGGACATGGTGGCATGTGTCCAGTGACTGCCTGGAAGCGTGGCCCAGACAGACTTGGTGAACAAACATGCTCTCAGGTATAGACCACTGGACGGTTATTTGGAGCACTGTTGAAAATCTTGTCTACTCTGCAGATTTGTCTTGTTCTGACCTAGGCAAGACCTCACTGAGGCCAGAATGAATTGCCCAGCCTCACTGGCACATGATCATTCCCACGTCGTCCTCTTTTGGAAATTTGGAGTCCAAAGACCAAACTGCACTATCCACTCAGCTTCGTTCACTGTGGTGGTTGACATGCCATTGACCTCCCTAGCAGTCACCGAGAACACCACCCCGGTATCCAACACGACTTGAAATGCTGAAAGGAAGACATCCTAACTTCTTAAAATTCTAACATAGCATTAATCTTATTCTTACATTTTAAAACTTTCTATCAAAGATAAATAGATACATAGATACAAATAACACCAATTATAAGTGTAGAGATCAATGATTTTTCATAAGGTGAACACACTGGGGTCACCAGCACCCAAAACAAGAGACAGAATGTTTTTAATACCCCAGAAGCCTCCTGGGAGCCTCCTGCCAGTTACTAGCCCCCCAGATACTTAGTGTAAGACTTCTCGTACTAAAAAATAGTGAGTCTCTTTCTTGTTTTTAAGCTTTCTGTAGATGAAGCCATACTTGCTCTTGTGTCTAGCCTCATTAGGTCAGTCTTATGTGCTTAAGATCTATCGGCATGGTTGCATGTAGTTATAGTCTATTCGTTCTTGTTTTTGTATCATGTTTCTATTTTTCTTTTTAAAAAGTTTGACAAAGAACTAGAGATTAAAAATAAAGGAAGAGATGGTCATGACATATGTCTCAAGTATTTTAAGACTTATACAGAATGGAAATTTATTAATATTAGTACCTGCAGTCACAAATTTGCACTAACGTCACTGTTCACTCAATGCTGGTATATTTTCAGTAACTAGTTTTCTGTATTTTAAGAACTCAACTAAGAATGCTGTCCTTTTGAGTGGTTCCCAGGAAAAACAAATTCCTGTCAGAGGTGAAGTATCAGTGACCGCGTCACCCTGTACCATTATAATGTCCCTACTTCAGTACATGTAGATGATATAATGGTCAGTTTTATATGTTATTCCAAGTGTGTTCCAGACTACAGAGAGAATTTTAGTCTCAAGAAAAACTTTACAGCCGTGGTTCTCACACCACTAGAATCACCTAGAGTGTTTGTAAAAACTCGCTGCTGGCCCCTTCCCCAGGCTTCTGATTTTGTGGATCTGGGGTGGGGTCCAGCCATGTGCCTAACAAGCCCCCGGGTGATGCTGATACTGCTGTCTTGGAGTAACATTTTGAGAACCACCACCTTAGCTCTGGGAAATAAAGTTATGTTTCTCTTGATTTCCCCTGTCCCACTGGTGACAACATGCGATTGTTTTTTCAAAGTCCCTGGAATGAACCAGTTAGTATTCTAGTTTTGTTGGGACGTTTACCTTCTTAAATCATTAACACCTACTCTCATGCTCTTCCCTACAATGCAACTCTGCTCATCATTCATTGGGAACACATATTTCATTTCTAATTCATTTACTTGTAAACTGGCGGACCCAACTATTTGTCACCCATTAAAGACATTGAACCCTGTGCATGTCTCCCCCTGCAGCCCCTGACAGGGCGTCCTCCATGCACCTGCTGAACTCATTTGCTGTATTTTCTGCTGACTCCTTGATTAAATCCTATAACTCCTGCTTCTCACCTGTATGTGCTTTGTTCATCTGCTTAAATACCTATCAAATGAAGCTTTGCTTCTTGGTGTTGTAAGAATAGTGAGGTTATAACAATAATCTGTGATCGTATCATGACTAGTCTGAAAAAAAAAAAAAAAGAACCACAACTTTTCATGCTGTAAAGTATGTTTTTCAACTAAAATGAAGTGTTTCTCAGACTTGGCTACACACTGGCATCTCCTAGAGAACTTTAACAAAGACAGTTTTTTTTTTAACAAAATATAGTTTTTATTTTAACCGATGGGGGCTTTGGTCTGGCCATAGACATTGTCAAAGATTCCAGATGATTCTAACACATAGAAAATTTTTAGAACTTCTTAGGTACCTTGTTCTCTTTATGAGTTGAAAGAGTAGCCATGTCTTTTCCACAAGGTTATGTTCAGAAACGCCTATCCTTGCTTTATTTATGTGCCTCCTGTGGATGTTTTCCTTTTGAATTTTGTTTCCATAAACAAGAAAATATAATAAATTACTCTTTACATGTTGCCCAAAATATTTAGATTCATTTTGAGTCTTGGATAAACGCACTCTAAGCTAGAGATGAAAAATAATAAATTCTACTGGTTCCTGCATTTCCTATCTCAATTTAGCAAGTCCGTATGGACTTGTCAGGAAAGAGTTTGCTATTCTTGTAATTCATGACTAGAACAGGCTTGTTAGGAGTAAATGATTCGTTTTGAAACAGTTTTCTAATTCTCCAGAAACATTTTCCCATTGTATAACAATTATACAAAAAGCAAAAGTACCACTTGAATACTAAGATTTATAACAATGTCATGTCATTCTAAATGTAATGACCCTGTGTCGACTGCCCCAGTGGTTTGGAAAATCAAATATATTGATTTCAGTCAAGTGGAGTTACTTGAAAATAGCTTAAGTGTAATCCATTTGTATTAATGTAATCTATCCCACCCAAAAAGTTAGATCTCACCAGATGAAAGACACCCGTAGAATAAGCCTAGGAAATAGCTCTTTCTCAAAAATAATGATATCAGTATGTCCCATATGCAGGCTCTCTTCTATTTGATTTTTTCTAAAAAATTCTTGTATCTCAGAATAATTAAACATAGATAGAAATTTAGTTATGATTTTAATCTTTTTAATATTTATTTTAGAGAGACAGAGAGAGATAGAGCACGAGCATGGGAGGGGCAGAGAGAGAGGGAGACACAGAATCCAAAGCAGGCTCCAGGCTCTGAGCTGTCAGCACAGAGCCCACTGTGGTGCTCGAACTCAGGAGCCTTGAGATCATGACCCGAGCCGTAGTCAGGCGCTTAACCAACTGAGCGACCCAGGTGCCCCTATGATTTATTGATGGGCATTTTAATTTAGAACCATCAGTCTGCACTAATTTAAACTGCCGTGAAAAATATTAACAAGGAAATAGGATTTCTAGAGTGATAAACTTCAGAACACAAGATATGACGGTTGTTCTATTTTTAGTCATTGATTCCATGTATAAATTTGCAGGAAAACTTGGGAGTACAATCACTCAGTGCTCCTCAAGCATGATTAGTAAACAATTTTAGAACTGATTTTTTTTTAATTTTTAATTTAAAAAAAAACACATAAATTTAAGTAGGGGCACCTAGGTGGCTCAGTTAAAGTGTCTGAGTCTTGATTTCAGCTCAGGTCATGTCATGGTTTGTGAGTTCGAGCCCCACATCCAGCTCAGCACTGACAGTGCACGTTTTTTCTCACTCACTCTCTGTCTCTGCCTCTACCCCGTTTGCTCACACTTTCTTTCTCTCTCTCTCAAAATAAGTAAATAAACTTAAAAAAATTAAATGGCACCTTCAGATACCAGTTTATCAACCTCATCATCCTCATCTAAAGATTTAAGACTAATAGAAGCTTTTATGTAGCACATTAGATTTACAAAGTATTTTCATATGCATTTTAGTATATTTTCCCCCAAACCCAGGGAGATTGGAAGAACAACGATGATTTACACATAACATAGTTTTCCCCAGGGAGTATTAAATGACTCCCTGTCAGTTAAATGAATAACTTAGGGCAACACAGACTGCAGTTTGGGAACCACCCAGATATTCTGACTCTGAATTGACTCTGCTATACCAGCTACTTATGGAATAGCTAATTGAGAAAGCTGTGGAGGTTAATGAAGAAACACAGAAATTCTCATACTTACTGTATTTTTATCACTTTTATGAAGTATTTTTATATTTTACAGTTAATTTGTCTTTGTTAGAAAGGTATCTATACTGGAGTTATATTTATATTGTAAACATCACAACTATAAATCTGCATTTGGGACTCTGCAACCTCATGTAGGTAATTGGAGTAATTAAGAACAATCATGCTTGATTCCATATCTGCACTTACTGTTTAGAGTGATCAGTTATTTGTTTCATTATTTTTTTATTGCATTTTCTTTATCACATTTCTTTAAAAGTCTGTGCTTTGCCAGTTCTTGTAGTTCTTGGAAAGGACCACTAGAGGGTAGTCTTTAGTCAGTAATGTCAGATAAGCTCTGGGATCGGAACTTCCGTTCTGACTGGAAACATGTCATATACAGGGAGGCTGTTTTCCCCTTGTGGGAACAGACTAAGGACTTTTGTGATTCCAGAGTCTTCCTTTAGTTTTTTGTTTTTTGTTTTTTTATGACTAAACCTTTTTTCCTTCTATACATACCCTTGCTACCACATACTACTTGTTGAACAAATTTGTCCCCTCATCCTGGTTTTATTTAAATGATGCAGTTTAGGGGTGCCTGGGTGGCTCAGTCGGTTAAATGCCCGACTTCCACTCAGGTCATGATTTCACGGTTCCTGGGTTCGAGTCCCATGTCAGGCTCTGTGCTGACAGCTCGGAGCCTGGAGCCTGCTTCAGATTCTGTGTCTCCCTCTGTCTCTGCCTCTCCCCTGCTCACACTATCTCTCTCAGTCTCTCAAAAATAAACGTTATTATTATTATTATTTTTTAATGATGTCATTTATAAGCCCTGCCTTTGGTGGGGATTTGGTCTAAACTTTGTGCAAGACAAAGTGATTTTTCTCTGGACATTGTGTTCTGGGGAAGCATGACAACAGTAGGATTAGAGACGTGTGCTGCCATCTTGGGGAACAATTGGGAATTTGTATCTGGAAGCACATTTCAGAGTACCCCTGAACCATTCTTGGTCCCAAACTGTTTTCTGCTACTGATGTCACATTGCCAAACTTTTACCAAGTCGTTATGGACAATCCAATACAAGTCTTCTCTAAGTTTTATATAGGCCACCTGATTTCCCTAGCAAAAGTAGAAGAAACAAAACATCATTCACACTAGCTATTTGCATGACATGAACCAAGGGTTTACTATATTTGTTATTAGTCACCTAAGCATGAAATCTGAATGTCAACCATTTCCTGTTCTTTTTTTTCCTCAGTGACTGTTGATTCTCCTAACACAGTAAGTTTTCTTTCCTAACTCACTTTTATAACCAAACTTGTGTTTCAGGTTTTCATTCTTTACACACCCAGTCAAAAAAATGAGATGCCATCCCATTTTTATTCAGTGAATAATGCCTTTGGGCTTCTCACATCCTCCAGGAATTATTTCTGTACAATTTTACTGCATGTTCATACTTCCTTAAAGTCTTCTCATTGTTGAACATAAGCATTTATGTAACATGTCCTTCTTTGCAGTCATTCTCTGCAATTAACAGAACTCCGAGACTGAATCAGACCCCGAAGTTACCACTTGAACTGTTCATCTGCCCAGTGTGGGGGCGGTGGTGGTTACTTGGGTGTGTGAATATGAACTTGCTCAAGGGCCCCATGAAGCTGGGTTCCTCGTTGCTACCATATTAAACTTTAGTTGTGATTTTTATTGTTTGTGGGATATGGAAATTTTTCCTCATAGGGGTCAACTGAGGTCACCCTGTTTCCTAAGATCTAGAAAAAAATTGGCTCAAAGCCCCATGGTACAGATTGTGAAAAGTCCCGTATTCTCTCCAAAGCTTTTAAGAATTTCCAAGAGAGTTAGAGCCCATCTCCCAATGACATCAGGCCCCAAGGCTCTGCCTCAGCAGAATTACTTTGGTTTAGGAATTAGCTCACAGTAGTCATCATGACCTCCATTTTCCACATCACAGAGACCAGTGGTAGAATTGAGCCTCTGCCTCCATTTTCCCAGCCACCAGCTTTCCCTTTCCCCTAGGAAAGGAAACTTATTCACACAGGACAGTTATGTACATGTCAGACTGTACTGACAGTTGGAAGAAATAAAAGCAATTTGCATTCACAAGTAATGTGAAATGGAATGGTATTTAGACACTCATATTCTTAAGAAGTTACCTAGTAATAGGAGCACCTGGGTGGCCCAGTTGACTGAGCATCTGATTCTTGATTTCAGCTCAGGTCACGATCTCCTGGTTCATGAGTTCAAGCCGTGCATCAGGCTCTGTGCCGGCAATGCAGAGCCTGCTTGGGATTCTTTTTCTCTGTCCCCTCCTCACTTTCTCTCTGTGTCTCTCTCTCTCGAAATAAATAAATAATACTTTAAAAAAGTCACCTAGTCATTTCTCCAACTAAAGTGTTAGTCTTCTACCATTTGTCTCAGTCTTCCTCTCTCCCTTCTGTATCCCTCCTCACCCAAACATTTCTCTTGGGAGCTGCACATCTTTCTCACTTAATGGGATTTAGCACTTTACCTCTCTCTTTCTGCTCCAAACATCTTTTAACTCCCAGATCTACCCAGGTGCTCAGCAGAACAAAATGGCGTTTTATTTATTAGTGCCCCCTTCAATAGAGTATACCTTTAGAGTACACTTTTGGTTATAAATGGTTGGTGTGGTTGTGTGGTTACATGGGGTAGAATGACCAAATTGACTTGTCCATTCAACTTATATTTGATATCGAAATTCCATATAGGCAGTCTTAGCCTCCGTTCATTCAACAAATAGTTATTGAACATTTACTTGCAAATAAAAATACAGTTTATTCTCTGTTGAAGACGACAGTCTAGTGAATAAGTAAAAAATCACAAGTGTCCATGTCTGCCTCTAAGCTATAGTAATTCCTGTGAAGGAAGGGTATGCAGTGCTGTGAGAAACTGTAACAGGAAATGTCTTAGTATGCTTGGGCTACCTTAACAAAATGCCATAGACTGGGTAGCTTAACCAATAGACAGTTGTTTTCTCATAGGTCTGGAGGCTAGAACTCTGATATCAGGGTACTGGCATGGTTGGTTTCTGGTAAAGATTTAATTCTTGACTTTCAGACACCTGCCTTCTCACGTAGAGGAGAGGGAGAGAGAGAAAAGGTGAGGATGGAATGGAAAACAGAGGGAGAAGGAGAAAGCTTTCTAGCATCCCTTCTTATAAGGGCACTAATCCCATCATGAGGGCCTTATCTCATGACCTCACCCAACCTTAATCACCTCCCAAAAGCTCCATCTCCAAATGCCATCACACTGCGTGTTAGGGTTTCAGTATATGAATTTTGGAAGAACAGAATCTTTTAGTCCTTCACAGGAAAAATCAGGGAAAATGTTTTTGTTTTTTTTTTTTACTTGGAAAAGATCATTCTGTCTGTGGTATGGGGAATGGATGGCAGGGACAGCTACAGATGTTGGGAGCCAGTTGGCCACCATTGATGGAGTCTGAATGATGGTTGTGTAGACTGGAGTGAGGAGGTGGAGGCAGGGGTGGCCTAGTCACTTAGTCCTGGCCTATTTAATGTCTCTTTCTCTTCAACTCCCCTCTTTCCTACCCACTTCTATTATCCTAGTCTGTAAATTTTATTTCCTTTTCATGTTTTAATTCCTCCCCCTAAACTTTCTTATATATATGAGTGAACCTGACATTCTTTTCCTTTTTTTTTTTTTAAAGTTCTAGGATTCAATTTCTGGTAAGTTGAATACGAGTATCTACCATTTACTTATAGGGCACCTGGTTGGCTCACTGGGTTAAGCATCTGACTCTTGATTTCAGGTCAGGCCATGATTTTACAGTCCTGATATCAACCCCTGCATCATACTTAAAACGTTAACAGAACAAAGAAATTATGTATTTTTTATGTATGGAGGATATAAAATACTTATAATACGGTATATGTATTCTCTGGGGACACTTTAATACTCGAAGCAAGTAGCATTACACTTCAGTGTCTATGTATGATGTTATCCTGCAGTTAAAACTTGAGCTTTTGGCAAATTACAAAGACACTAAGATACCAGGTTACACTTACTTGATTGACAGAAAGCTGAAAGTTTGATAACATACTCTATCAGTGAGGCTCTGAGGAACTGACTGGTGGGCTGTTGGCAGCGTTTACTGATTACAAATGCATATACCCTTTGATTCAGCAGTTCCACCTCTGCAAATGTATTCCACAGGTTACTTTTATATGTTTGTAATGACGTGTGTACAATGTTACTCATTACAAAACAATACGTAATAGTGAAATCTTGAAAACAACATGGTGGCCCATCAAAATGTGACTGGTTCAATAAATTACACTTCCGTGCAGTTGAATAATATGCTATCTATAAATAGGCAAGAAATAATATCCACAAACATTCCATGAGAAAAGGATATTACAAATGGTGTAATAAAGGAGGCTATTATATTTTTGTGTACAAGTGGAGAAGATATAATAATACATATTTATATTTTTATTTACATCAAGATACTTTGAAAGAGTATGCAATAAGATAAAAGTATTTCCCTGTGGGGCAAAGGAGAAACTCAGTCGATTCAAAACAGAGATAACGTATATAAAGCTTCATCTGTGTGCATATGATAGGTAATTTTAATTTTCCATCTGGTAACTATTATGTATTCAGAAGAATACATTTTTAAGTTCCAATGTGTGTTTTTCTGTTTCAAATAATTTTCTCTCACAGCTAAATATTTAAGACTCTAGCTGTTAGAGAAGGACTGCATGCTTCTGAACTACATTTCTGATCCTAGCTGTGTGACCTTATAGCTCTGTGTACCTCAGTTTTTTTCCTGCACCAATGGGAATAATCAGAGTTGTTATTTAATGGATTTAGTGTTTAAATTTGGCAAGATGAAAAATTTCCGGAGATCTGTTGTGTAACAGTGTGAATATATGTAGCACTACTGAACTGTATATGGTTAAAAATGGCAAATTGTACAGTTTGGTTTGGCCGGAAGTAAAAACAAAATTTTCTTCAATGAGGATAACCACAGTACCTGCCTGCGACTTTCTTATGAGGATTATATCCATGAATATGTGTGAAGCTCTTAGAGCAGAGCCTGATATTCTGAAGGAAGCCTGTGACTTTTTTGCCCTAGTCCCTGCTGGAAGGGGTGGTAGTGGGCTTGGCCGTCACCGTTTGAGCTTCCATGAAGTGACTCTGTGTTTGTAGCAGTCCGTCTGTTTCTAGATGAAGTCTGACTGTCTCTGAGCACATTGTAAGACATTTCGCAAGGTTCAGGTGTGATTCTCAAGAGCTTGGAGAGTTAGATATGTGAATGTTGCTAAAAGCCATATTTATATTATAAGAATCCAGATACTATTTCATGTTGCATGGAGGACTTATGGCTCCTGGCGTAACAGAATAACTGCCCAGAGTATTTTCATTTGTCAAGAGAAGCTAAATATCTGGTCCACTTAGGCAAGTGGGTGGCAGTTTCGTGAACTGGTTCTTGAGATTTTCTTAGTGCACAGCGAGCTTTCTCAACAGGTTTCCTCCTCTCCCCTTTTGGCTTGTCCATGACCATTATAACTACCCATCCACGGGCGCCTGGGTGGCTCAGTCGGTTAGGTGTCTGACTCTTGATTTTGGCTCAGGTCATGATCTCACAGTTCATGGTTTCAAGCCCTGCATTGGGCTCTGTGCTGAAAGCACAGAGTCTACTTGGGATTCTCTTTCTCCCTCTCTCTCCCCCTCCATCTGTCTGTCTGTCTGTCTCCTCCCCCCCACCTCTCTCTGTCTCTGAAATAAATCAACTTAAAAAAACACCTACTGATCTAATTCCTAGATTTTTCTCATAACAAATACTACTCTATTTCCCACAAGCCAACAGGAGCTTCCATTTCCATGTGTAGAGTGCTTACCTGTTTTTACTTTGAAAAGTAAAACTAATTTGGTTGATGTTTCATTTTGTTTCCTGTTCCACAAAGCACTGCATTTTAGGCTTGACCCAACAAATTGGTACAACAACTCTGATATGTGTGACAGGGAATTTGAATTTCCATCCTTTCTTCCAATTCTGAACAACAACAGTTGAGAAGGTGGGCGTAGTTTGTCCAAAAGCGGCTTGGCGTTGTGATAGTATGGTCCAATTAAGAGCTCAGCAAACTTCTTTTGAAATATTTCCAAGTTCATGAGAAGAGTAACTTTTTGTACCAACAAAAAAAATGCTTTTTACTTCTCTGGTTAACTAGATAGCTCAGCGGGATATCACAATCTTTCATCTGATATTCACATTTGTAATCTGTGCATTTCATTGCCTTCAAAGGACTGTGATACTCCAGAAAAGAGAAATGGAATCAGTTAGAAAAAAAAGGAAAACATTAAGTGTCCTCTAAAAAGATGAAAAGCAAACAAATAAACTTTTCATTTTTGAACTTTTGGGTGTGTTTGCCTTTTAATTAAAAAAAAAAAGGTATTATTTGCCCTTTATAGTCATCCCAATAGCTAAAATTTAGTCAGTAGTCACCGTGTGGCAAACCACATGCTGAACACCTCAAATACATCACATCTGAGAGTCTACACAACTGTAGCCTTGGAGGGAGCTGAGGATCAGTGAGTGTCAGCGACTTACTAAAGGTCATGCCCTCAGCAAATGACGGAGCTGAGACTCAAACTGGTGACTGAGTTGTTAATCACAGTGCTTCACAGTTGGTATAGCACTATTTATTTTTCCAGTCATAAACTCTGCTTAAATTTCCATGAATAGTAATTTGATTTCTTTCCCTTGCCTGGACTGTAAATTTGTGTAATTGGATTTCTACGGACCTTTGCATACAGGCAATATTTGAAGTGGATTTATCTTTCAAACTTAGGAGTTTAAGTGACTTCCATGATCTAAAACTTCCTCCAGAGAAACCAAACCCTGCTTCCTACCCTGTTATTTGAGTAAAATTCTGATTGCCAGCTGTATCAGTTTCCTAGGGCTGCCCTAACAAAGTATCACAAAATGGGTGGTTTGGAACAAAAGACTTTTATTGTCTCACAGTTCTGGAGACCAGAAGTCTGAAATCAAGGTGTCAGTGAGGGCATGCTTCCTCTGAAGGTACTGGGGAAGGATTTGTTCCATGCCTCTTTTCTTCTCATTCCATCCTAATCTCTTCTTATAAGGACACCAATTGTATTGCATTAGGGGCAACCTTAAGGACATTCTTTCAACTTGATTATCTGTAAAGATGGTATTTCTAAATATTACATTCTGAGGTACTCAGGGTTAGGACTTCAACATATGTTTTTGAGGGGACACAATCCAATTTATAACGTGGCTTCTGAACCAGAGAAATATATGGAAATAGAGGCATGGTATCCAGTGTTGTGGCCCGAGGAAAGTTGCCAATTAGATTGACTGATTGCTGCTATAATATTTTATGTCATACTTGGATTCTATTTTAACAGGTCAGACGCTATATATATATATATATATATATATATATATATATATATATACATATGTACATATATACATATATACATATATATATATTATGTGTATGTATATATATATACATATATATATATTAATTTTTTTAACATTTATTTTTGAGACAGAGAGAGAGAGAAAGCATGAACAAGGGAGGGTCAGAGAAAGAGGAAGGCACAGAATCTGAAACAGGCTCCAGGCTCTGAGCTGTCAGCATAGAGCCCGACACGGGGCTCGAACCCACAGACCGCGAGATCATGACCTGAGCCGAAGTCGGACGCTTAACCGACTGAGCCACCCAGGTGCCCCAGATGCAATATATTTAAAAGATTTTCTTGCTACAGCCATTTTATTAAAGTCTTTAGAAAGGTGATTTCATCTTTCTACTTTTACCTATTTGCCACAGAGATAAATGTCTAATGAGTGATCTGGTCCAGTCTGGCTTCTTTTAGTAAGACCCAGCTTTAGGGCTGTAGATGAGAGGATGTGCCCCATATCTTCACTTTTCCCTCAGAGATCCCCTAATTTTTCATGTTCCTCTTTGCCCGTGGAAATCAATCAACTACCTTTTTTAATCTTCACATACACAGGTTATTCTATGACCCATTTCAGACAAAGCAAAAGCTCTGTTAGATTTTGAAGGCACCACCTTTTGAATTGTGAGCACTTAATTCACATTGATAAAAACAGGTTGACCTTTGACTTTAGCCTCTGTGACTTCTCTAGCTAATTCCTACAGCAAACATTCTTGGAGCACAGCATTCGGCAGAGTCTCACATTGTCTCCCCTCATCCCCACAGCCCCCCAGGATGTGAGACCTAGTGTGGCAACTGAGGAGATGGAGACTCAGGCACACAGGATCTCTGCTGAGTGGACAGTGGGAGTGGGAGTGGGAGAGGGCCCAATGTGTCCCTCCAGGAACCACCTCCCGTGATTCTGCTCCAGGCTCTAGAGGTGCTGTGTTGCCCCTGCCTGGACCGGCCTCTCTGATGATGTTTCACCCCTATCCATCCAGTTCTTTCATTCATTGTTGGTTTTCCAGGCTAAGAAAAGTGACATAGGAGTAGAGTTGACATCTTCAACTTCTCATTTTGCACAATAGATTAGTAATTCAGTAACTTTTAAGATGTCGTTACTAAGAGTTGTTTTACATAACTTAGTTAACTACGTTTTGTTGGTTTTACTATATATTTTACTTGAGGTTTTTACTGTAAAGATTGCAGTTTTAAAGGCAATATAAAAAAATAGAGAAGAGCAGTGAACAGTGCAGGAGGGGAAAATTGGTATAATTACAGTGAACATTTCTAGGTCAGTGGAACATAAGCCCCAAGGGAAAGACTCAAAAAACGGGGCTCTGCAAGCCAAGAGAAAAGAGGGAGGAAGACATGTTCTCCACAGTCCCTGGGAAGTCCAGAGGACTTTGCTGTGCCAGCATCACAGATGATATTTCAGTGAAATGGTTTTCCTTTTGTCCCTTCTTTATGAACATCTTGAAGAGGCATTTATGCACCTTTTCTACTTAAGAATTTTTATCTCAGTGTGACTCATTCCCTTTCTTCCTCAGATATGATTGTTCTTCAGTTGTTCTGAAAATGAAGATGAGGCCAGATGGAGGGTTTAATTACCTCAAAGATAGCTAAAGGGGTGTGTGTGTATGTGTGTGCGCGCGCACACACGCACGCACACACAGCTGTATGTTTGTGTGTATGCCTATGTATCTGTGTGTGCACGTCCGTGTGGCTGTGCATGTAGGCATGTAGGCAAAGCCCCACACTGGCAGGGACCACGTGGTAACCTCCTGCATAAAGTATGAGCTGTTTAGATTCTTATATTTTTAGAACAGTCCACTGAAATATTTAAATCCTATTATCACCATGTATAGCTAAATAGTCACATTTTAAAGATATAATTGCTCTCTGTCACCACATGAGTGAGCCCCTAAGGGGAAAAATAATGTAAAAAAGCCCTTTGTCCAGATTAATCACTGAACAGGCAGATGTTTTTCAGAAGGTATGGATCCCAGTACTCATGACGTGAACAGGTCAAGTGGTTAATCATTTGACCAAAACTTTTCCTTTGCCATTAAAATAACTTGGAATACATTGATAAAGACCATTCCTGGGGTGCCTGGTTTGCTCAGTTGGAAGAGCCTGTGGCTCTTGATCTTAGGCTCCTGAGTTCGAGCCCCACATTGGGTGTAGAGATAACTACATCAACTTAAAACAAAACAGCATTCTTTTCTTTTAGGTAATAAGCCATTATGAATGAATCTTCTTTCCTTAGAAGGCTAGATTCTCAGGCTCAACTCTTTTGGCAACCAACCTAAACCAGTATGGATTATGAACATATTTGGGTTTTTGTTTTTGTTCTTTTTTTTTTTTTCTTTTCTTTTTTTTTTTTTTTTTGCTGTTGTTGGACATTTGTAACTGCCTTTGAAATTTGAGATGGTAAAAGTTAACTACTTCTTTATAATCTCACTACCCAGTTAGAAAGCAAGTCTCAGATTAAATTCTGATTTGTATGAGGACATTATTAATTAGACATTTATTATCGAGCATGAAATAAACAAATCATAAAACCAATTCCATCCTTCTAGCTGCTTGGTCACCATTTTTAAGTTTCACTTAAGGGAAAAACACCAGAATTCTAGGGTTGTTATTTTGTCTTCATGATATATGGAAATTTTCAGTTGTCACAGCTGGACACTGGGTATTTCCCAAGGAGTGCTTCTCACATCATTGCCTCTGAGTTTGTCCCTTCCATGGACATTATACACACACCATTCCCTCCAATTCCTGTGGAGGTTGCCAAGGCTATGATCAGGCCCCTGTCCTACCCCAGCTACCCTTTTGGAGATTTCATTTGACTGTCTGTTACCTTAAATCCATGTTTGTTAGTGGACTTCTCAGTCCTGCAAAATCAATGCCTCCACTGACTTTTCCATTCCTGTTAACATGGTCCTTGTTCTTTTGCCACCTAAGCTTGAAGCCTATCATCAAATTTGGATGAAGCCACCACTTTCAACTCCCAATTCTCCTCAATCACTCTGTTTTCTCAATTATTTCATATCAGTTCCTTTCCTTTAGTCTCTTCTACCCTGATTCAGAGCCACCCCTCCCCCACCTGTCGCTAGATTTCCTTTTCTGTGTTTTCTCCCCCATGCAATTATTTTACATGGTACCGAACCAAATCTTCCCAAGCAACCTGGATTAGGTGACTCTCCTGGCTAAAGACTTTCAGAGAGGCTTTATTTCATAGTGGAAAATGATCAAACTTCTTCACATATTTACTAGGTCCCAACACTCCTTTCCTTCAATGTTTCTTATGCTTCACTATGCAAATTTCTATGCCAGGTGGACTTAGGATTCAGGCCCTCAAATATGTCATCTGTATTGAGCATTCCCTGTTCATTTTTTCTCCCTATCTGTTCTTGCTATCCTCCTTCATTCCATGCCACTGCTGCCAAACACACACACACACACACACACACATACACACACACACACACACACAAACTTCAAAGATTTTGCTAGTATTTCAAGTGCCTGGACTTCGTAATTAAAAAATAAATGAATAAACTTGTTTTAGATGTAGTGTTTCCACTTATTGCTTCTAGTGTGGCCTCAGGCTTGTTATAGAACACCTCTTAGCCTCAGTTTCCACATTAGTACAATGGGAATAATGCCTTCTAGCATATTGCACCTCTTTAATTAAGTCCTCCTTAATTAAGTTCCCTTTCTCTATCATCTTTTCTCCCCAGGGAAGCTTTTAATGACCTCACCACCACAGATTTCCCTCTCTTCTGAGCCCACAGCTCTGGTTTCTCTTATCATGCCTTTGGAAGGTCGTCTTTTGCTTCTTTGAGGTGCCTCCTGTGTTAGTATCCGTTGTGTCCTGGAAGTCCACATCGTGTCTGATACTGGACTATAAATGCTTTGGTTACAGTGCTTCATTTTTGAGTGGTCATGGTATTCCTTGCACTTTCTTACACATTCTCTGACTTATAGATAGAATCCCTGTTTTTGTAGAAAGGGAAAGAGAGAGCTAGAAGGCTTAAGGGAGTTGCTCGAGGTCACTCAGAGAGTTAATGGCAGAAGTAACACTTGAATCCAAGTCCTGTGATGCTAAGCCCAGGACTGTTGCCTCCCTCCCAGAGCTGAAATCTTAGGGGCAGGAACTTGTTTTTGATTGCTTACATTTCAGTAATTAAATTTATATTTAAATGCATTTCAGCATTTAAAATTTTTATTTCTCACAGGCCACAGCCCTTTGACTGAGAAATTTGAGAAAACAATCATAGATACTGCTAACGGAGTAAATAAATGAATACTATAGACAGTATTAATAATGTAAAATAATACTCGGGATTTGAGGACCAATTCTCTACATATTTGGGGGTGGGATACCTTGTGCTTGGCCTCTCCACCATTTACACTATTTCTCTGAGGATTACACAATGTCATTATTCTAAAACACAGAATCATGAGGTTAAAGGAAGCATTCAGTGTCATCAGCTGAGAAGAAACAGAATTCACATTGCAGGTTTTCTAAAGTGGCTTTGTGTGGCTCTGAGCGCTCTGAACTCCACGGTTGTATTCATAGCTTTTAGCCTTTGGCTAAGATCAAGTAGCTTTTGAGGCTTTTAACAACTGATGTTTTCTCCACCCAAGGATAACATATTTAGACTGCATGTGCATTAAAAGTATTAAGCTCCTTTGACAGAAAAGTTTTAAACAATAGATTTGAATTTTCTCAGATGCCATTCTTCTATTGACATTGTTCCTATAAAATGCCATAGTAGATTATTCTGTGATGCTGGACATACTGTAGTGACTCAGCCTGCATACCAAGAACTGTTCCTTAGACAGGGGTGAGGAACATTTTCTTTGTCACAAAGAGTATTGACATCATACTTTTGCCCCCTTGTCCCCATAACATGCATGCATTGTGGCAGGGGTGAGGGTTAGGGTGGAAAGTAAAACTACTATCAGAGAAAGGAACAGATTGCACCTACCTGGGTTGAACATGAAGAGTAGTAGTGAACAGAAGTTTTTCATGACAATACAACAAAATTTCAATTATTTGCCATTCATAGTAGGGTAATAAAAGGAAAGACAAAGGAGGATGATAAGAGGACAGAGTATGGAAGAGGAGGAAACAGAATCGAGGCAGAGGGTGGAATGAAAAACCAGGACAAAGAGAGGAAGAGGAAAGAGAAAGAAAATGAAAAGTAACGTCAGCGGCTCCTGGGTTCTGAGGTGAGATAGTTGGTCATAGGTCAGCAGCTTTACTCACACATCCTGTTATTCACTTTGGGCATCAGAGGACATTGTCACTACCCTTTGAAATTTCCATACACTCTACAATGATTTTGTAGCCCTCTTTCTTTAGTGGGAAATTGCTTATCTGCTCTTATTTTCAATCTTGGAGGGCTGTTTTTTTATGGCTTTATTTTCTCACACAGTCCAGAATGTTTTGAAATGGGTAAAGTTATGCATTTGGTCTTGACTCTTTCTATTTTAATCTTAATTTGGGGCCACTTTAACGATTCCAAAATTCAGTGAAGTGGCTTCTTTCTACAATACTTGAAATATACAATTTTAAAATATTCATTAGCATTATTATCATTATTTTGTCTTTAGTCATTTGAAAGATTATAAGCTTTGATTCAGCGCAGCTGTATTTTAATACAGGCTCTACATTTGGCTAAACTGCCACTGCCTGTAAACCCCTGTGTCCTTGTCTATAGCACGGAGAGCCCATGCCTGCATGCCTCTCATGAGGGTGCATGATACCCTGTGTGTCCACATCCAGGTCTGGCATAAAGTAGACAGAAATGATGACTCAGTTCCTCCCTCCCAGACCCCCTCCAGTGGTATTCCCACTGAGTGAAAAAGAAAATACATAAAGAACTCTTCCTGCCTCTGCCTTTTAATTTCCATTGATCACACTAAATGGAATAATCCCATTAGCTCACAAGATGCACAGCTGTTTTCAGGGCTGCAGCTCTGTCCTCTGAGCTCAGAACAATATAACTTTGGTTCTGGGTAACATTTTACCTAGATCTGATTCTGCTCCTACAAGGATGCTGACCCCAAACTCCTGTTTTGCAGAATACTGAATGACCAGGCCACAGGGTCCAAAACACTCACAAAACCAAAGGATTTCAATTTTAAAATATTGCTTATATCCATTTGGGGCATATTTTGTACTCCCATGAGGAATACACTTATACCTGTATAAAGTTTAAAATACCACTGTATTTTAAATACAATTAAACACATAGTGTGACTTTAAATGAGCCAAAGAAGGGATGCCTGGGTGGCTCAATTGGTTAAATGTTCAACTTCAGCTCAGTTCATGATCTCACGGTTTGTGGGTTCGAGACCCATGCCAGGCTCTGTGCCGACAGCTTGGAGCCTGGAGCCTGCTTCGGATTCTGGGTCTCCCTCTCTTTGTCTGCCTCTGTCCCACTCACTCTCTGTCTCTCAAAAATAAAATACAAAACATTTTTTAAAAATGAGCCAAAGAAAATTGCAATAATTCCAAGTAATAGTTTTTTCAAGAGACAAAACCCAGAGAATCTTGACTCTTAGCACTGGAAGGAACACAGACATCATTAAGTCTAATCACTTATCCGACACAGAGACTGCCGTGATCAGGCGTTTGATAGCTTTTTCCTGGGAACATAAAATGACCTAACACATACTGCCTTTCAAGGAAGCCTGATGTGTCATGAGACGGCTCCAGTCACTTAGAAACCAGTCTTTATAAGGAGTTGTTTGTCTGCTTCTTTGCACTGCCCACCTTTGGCTCTTAATTCTGAGTAAGAGATTTCTACCAATTTTTCTTCCTTGAAATGACCTTCACTATTTGGAACAACTGGTATATCCACACTCAGTATGTTCTTTAGGTTTGGCTTCCCCATTTTGGAGCCCTTTCCCTCATGAAATATTTCTAGAGTCATCAACATCCCTGTTTCTATTAACAGTGTGGCTTGCTGCTTCAGGCAACCCCTCAACAAACTCAGAGAACAGTGAACTGATTGTCTCCTTTGGGACAGTATTTTTACCCTTAAGGTCAGAGAGGTCTAAAATTACACTGGTTTATTTTGGATTTTGTTTTGTTGCTTTTTCTTTTTTATTTTATTTTTACAAAACCTACATCACTACTTACAACAAACTTGATAAATGAGCATTATGAATCTTCTCCTATACCTATATAATGATTGTTTTTTAAGATTTTATTTTTAAGTAATGGCTATACCCAATAGGAGCTCCTGCTTACAGCCCTGAGATCAAGAGTTGCATGCTCTACTGAGGGAGCCAGCTGGGCACCTCCAATTTTTAAGAAGAATCTTCACCCTAAAAATTGCCAGACCTTACCAGCCTGTGACAACAAATGAGATTATGTTAATTTTAATAATGTACATTTCATTAGCTTTAGCCCACATTTGCTGAGGTAGTTTTTCTATGCAATCCAACTAATTATTTCTGGGAGTTCCCAAAGGTGTTTCAAAAGAACAAGCCCCCTTTATTGGAACCCCTGCTCCTCCAAAAGGCCCAGCAGCCCCCTGCACTCCCCAAGGTTCATCAGGTCTTGTTCCTACCCAGGGACCATGCTTCTACTTTGCATCTCCTCCACTGACATTTAACTTTCTCCCTTTGTTCCTAATATTGTACAAAGTTATATTTAACATGTCTCTCTCTCTCTCTTTTTAAGATTTCATTTTTAAGTAATATCTCCACACAACGGGGGGCTTGAACTCACAACCCCAAGATCAAGAGTTGCATGCTCCACCCACTGAGCTGGTCAGGCACTCCCCACTTTTTTTTTTTTTTTTTCAACATCCTTAACTTACAGCTCTCTGCTCTCTCCACAACCCAAAGATTCATCTCTGGCAGTAAATTCAGGTAATGACTGTGTTCCCTTCAGAGTGGCTTTCCCATCTCAGAGTTAAGCCTTTATTACTGGGCTGAGCTTCTGGTGCCCAAGTCCTGCCACTGTACCAAGATCTGTGAAGAAGCCACTAACCGTGCTGCAAATAGTCTTTGATTAGATTTTTTCAAACCCTGTCTTTTCTCCCCCTTGAAAGGAACATTATACCGTGAACATTTTTAGCAAATCATTAAATGTTCTTCAACGATAGAACTTTTAACTCCTCCATAATAACCAGTTTATGGATGTACCATGCTAGAACTTATTTGCCCATTTTTCTGTTGCTGAGGACATTGGGTTTTACACATACTTTGTTGTTTTAAACAAGTATGATTTACCTTACTCCTATTATACTCTTAATTCAGCCTATTTTTAACAATATAGATAATTAAATATCTGAATTATGGCATTCGGTATATATTAGTATCATTCATAGCTTTTGGCTTCAGATATGCATTTTTAAATTTAAAAATTTTTTTTTAATGTTTATTTACTTTTGAGACAGAGAGAGACAGAGCATGAATGGGGGAGGGCCAGAGATAGAGGGAGACACAGAATCTGAAGTAGGCTCCAGGCTCTGAGATGTCAGCAAAGAGCCCGACACGAGGCTCGAACTCACAGACCATGAGATCATGACCTGAGCCAAACTTGGAAGCTCAACCGACTGAGCCATCCAGGTGCCCCTAGATATGCATTTTTAAAATATTTATTTATTTCAGAGAGAGAGAGACAGAGAAAGTGAGTGACCAGGGGAGAGGTCCAGAGGGACAGAGAGAATCCTAAGCAGGCTCCATGCTCAGTGTGGAGCCCAACTCTGGGCTCGATCTCACAAGTGTGAGATCATAACCTGAGCTGAAATCAAGTGGCAGACATTTACCCAACTGAGCCACCCAGGTGCCCCAGATATGCATTTTTAAGATGTTCCTCTAAATGTTGAACCATCACACTGAATTTTAGCTGCTTATAGTCCCAGCTTTTATATTTCAGGCTATGGAGCTTCCATCCTTTGTAGTAAAGTCTCTTGATGAAAGATAGACAGTATATGCCAGAGTGAATTTCATGTTGTAATTTCACTTGTAATTTCAAATGAATATTAATGTCAGTTGCTAACTGATATATTTCCTAGGAATCACTTCAAACCCTCCTCATTAAAAATAAATTGTATAAAGTAAGTTACGGAATTAAAAGAACGTTTAGGTATGGTCTAGTTCTGTGACTTAATTTCAGTCATGTTTCTACCTACCTATCTCTCCCTCCAACAAGCCACTTAGCACCTTCCATATATATCCTAGGGACAATATAAATATGGAGTATAAATTGGAAAGCCCCACGCCTGGCTGGCTCAGTACAGCATGCACCTCTTGATCTCAGGGTTATGAGTTCAAGCCTTATGTTGGCTATACAGCCTACTAACCAAAAAAAAAAAAAAAAAAAAAAGTATGCCCCAGATCCTGTCCTTGTAATGTAGGTTATAAAGGAGTAAATGGAGGTGATGAGGGATGTGATTCCTACTTTCTGGTAGGAGAAGGAAGGATTTCAAAGAGGTGACATTTAAGTCATACTGTTAAAGGAACAAAGAATTCAGCCAGCAATTATGTGGGTGGGGTACCAGACCTGAAAGAACATGGCATGTTTTGGTAAATTTTTATGGCTACAGCATTTTGAGTCCACAGTACCCTTCCTGGTACCCTGAGATGAAGCTGAAAAGATGTGAGTCTGGTAGGGAAAGCCTTTAAGGACCATAAGAAATGTGCATATTATTTACCATGAAACAGAAAAAAGAAATCAAGGTTATTCAAGTAGGAGAATGAGATGTTTCAGAAAGACATTTTTGATAACACTATGGAGGATGGACTATAGGCTGGAGGCAAGAGATAAGGCTTTTCTTTGTCAGTGTGACAGGCTCTTTTATTAATAAAGCACACAACTTAAAGTCACATATATACAAGGTAAAACAGCTTCATCTCATCGTGTCCAAGGTTTTTGGGAAAATGGTACTCCTTTTATTACTGATTTTGTTTTTTTTTACCTGTGGGTGTAGTAGGTTGGTCCTCTATTTACCTTGATGAAATCTTTTAATAGGTATAAAATAGAAAACGTTCAAAATGGCTATCAGGAACCTCCTTCATCTAGGCATTATCTGTCTTTTAGAAGATAACTGATCCAAAGCTATGAAACTCAACGTCTCACCATTGCCATATTTTATTTGGTTGGATGATGTGTCAAGAGAATGCCTCAGGCCTCCTTTGTCCATTAACAAGCCAGTTGTGAGTCACAGTCTGGACATGAGGAAATGTTCGTTTACTTTTTCATAGTCATGGCAATGAGGCTTTTTTATGCCCAGAGTACTATCCTGGCCTAAAGTGCCTATTGAAAGGTTATTTTCAGCCACAAGCAGGGGGCAGAATGTCAAAATACAATTCTAAGAGCTCCCTCTCAACATTCGGATAGCCTGAGGAAGCTGAGGTTTTACAGCTGCCTGAAACCCAAAAGCTACACATGATGTGGCTCAGCACTGTTAATTAGCTGCTTCAGGATTCTTAATGCCCTATGGCTTTGGAAACACTTGTTAACCCGCAGAGGGAGAAGAGCTGGAAGCAGTTGGACCGAGGCCTGAATTTATTATAATTCAACTCAATAACTACCTTACCTTTCCAAATCCCGGTTCAGAATCTGTTGAAAATTACAGTTGATTTAGGTTGTTCTCAGATACATATCCTGACAGAAGGAGATTGCAGTTCAAGGATTCTTGAAACCACAAAAATGTGAAGAACTGCAAACGAGAATTGGTTGATGGTGCTTTCCACATGTGTATTTTCCCGGAGGCTAGAAAACAGATGCCAGGGGAATGGAGAGGGGAGCCAATTGATGAGGAAGGGCATATGTAGAGTGCCAGGAGTCTGCATTTCTAATCTCCGGCCAAAAGAAACACTGCCAACTCCCAATGCCATGCTCCCACCGTTCTTACTGCTCAGAGCTGGCACTCGACAAACCTGTAGTGCTTCTCCTTAATGTAATTCTCATGACATAACCTGACCAACCACATGAAACCTAATCAAGAAAACAGCGGTTGTCATTGGCAACAAACACAGGAGTTGCATCACAAGAAAACCCACATTTTACTCCACAGAGCAGAAAGCTAGAATATAAACTGCAAAAATGTGGCACTACCCTTTATTAAATACATAACACTAAAAAACAAACAAACAAACAAACAAACAAACAAAACCAAAAAACCTTCATCGGAAATTCCACATCAAATTTTAAGAAGAAAACACGTGTACAGGTTAGTTATGTTGACAATTTTCCCATAAATGCTATTACAAACTATTGTGTCTAAAGCTGGTTCTTTTTTTAAAAATTTTTAAAAGTGTATTTATTTATTTTGAGAGAGAGAGAAACAGCACATGAGTGGGGAATGGGCAGAGTGAGAAGGAGAGCGAAAGAATCCCAAGGAGGCTCTGTGCCAGCAGCGCACAGCCCACTGTGGGGCTTGAACTCACAAACTTTGAGATCATGACCTGAGCCTAAGTCAAGAGCCAGACACTTAACTGACTGAGCCACCCAGGCAGGCTTAAAGCTGATTCTTAAAACAACCACCTGTCTATCTACTGAGCATGGACAACAGCAGCAATTTCCTCCTTCTCATTCTCTTAAAAAAAACACCAAGAAAGTGAAAGGGCATTTCAGTAGCTCGCCATCCTTGGTCTAAACATACTGAGTCAGATTCCCTTCTAGAGACTAGGAGAGGTCAGTGATCCCGTCCATTCACACATAATCCCAACCTGGAACTTAGTAGGTACTTAATAAATGCTTGTTGAATGAATGAATGAGTGAATCAGTGAATGAAGTGCTCATTGTTACGAATATTTTTCTAGTAGGAGTTTTCAGTAGGAGAAATTTGCTGTCTTCACAAATGAAAACTAAATATATTTGAATAGTGAAATTATAAGCAGTCTTTCCATCTCCTGAACCCTAGGTTCTCAGATGCACTTCCTTTTGTGCTTATGAAATGAGAGAATGGGCTTTAGTTACAAACTTGTGTATTTACACCTGGTATTGCAAACTGGAAATACCATGCCACTGTTTAAGACCAGAATGTCTTTATGCTTAATAAAGTTTTTCGAAATGTGGTGTCCGTTTCAAAGTAGGTTTAGTTTAAAACATTAATTTAGTGCTAGAAAAATAGAATTGGTGTATTGTTTAAATTTTCAGTGATTAAGATTGTAAAATATTTGTTCTTGAAACAGACTCCCCCCAAATACTGCTTAGTTACCATATTAATAATAACCCAAATATGTTATAAGATATTAATTAGCCTAATAAATGAAACTAATTAGCCTAACAAATGAAAAAGGTGACACCTGGTTTACTACCATACAAATTTTAGAAATGCATGTTTCAACCCATTCTGTGCCATGCCTTTTGTTATATCCCTGTCAGGACCTGTAGACTTTTACTCTTTACTTTTTACTCTCTGCTTTTCTTTTAGTCAGAAAGAACTAAGAGGATTTGGAGCCTCCTTCTGCACATTTAGAATATCATTTGTACTGACCTTAATCTTTGGTTCTGAATCCAAGACTTTGATTTACAAGTGTAAATGTTAAAGCACAATCCCTTTTCAAAGTGTTGTAAATTTTTTAATTTTGGAAGTTGCTGCTGGGCATCATAGACATGCACTTCCCTGTTCTCCCAGAGAGTTGTGAGTTGTTGGTGGGAAATCCTATTTTCTTCCCTGATTTGCTGTTACTGATCTCTGAGGTGGATAAATTCTGTTTCAGTCCTAGGTTAGCTCCTTTGTGAGCTCAAATGAGTTGTTTGGAACTTTTTGATTTATAACATGGAATACCAAGAAAAAGTTTTAAATGCTTCCCAGGCCCATTAAATGTGGCCACATATTAAAATGTATTTTGTAAATACACATATATGAATTACAACTCGCTCCAATTTAGTCAGAAATTTATATCTGTGCTTCCATAAAAAATGGATTTTTATGTTAGAACATGACAGTGAATTGAAAACTGGTATAGGAGCCTGAACAAGGAAAACTTAAGACAGAGAAGACATAAGAGCTAAGGTTATGTAGCCCAGGGAGGAAAAAGATGATCTAGGATATCTCTGATTAGTAGGTAGTGCTTCATCACAGAGGTGGAACGCAGATGTGTTCTTTTACTTAGGACAGGGAGGAATGAATGGCCTTAATTTACAGATGCAGGTTCTGTTTTATACCAATATTTCTCAACCTGGGGTTATTCTCAAACTTGGCTGCACATTGAAATCACCTCCACTTTTAAGAAATGCTGACGCTGGGTCCCACCCTCAGAGAATCTCATTTATTTGGTTTGGGACACGGCATGGACCCTGAAATTTCTAAAACTCTCCAGATGCAGTTACGTTTGAGAGCCACCATTGTGTAGATTGAACTTTACCAAAATTAGGCTCACTCTGGTGTCTGAGTTTCTCCTCATTATAGTTTATTAAATGGGTTTGGGCATTGTTTCTAGCAGCTCCTGGTTAGTATGAATTGTATTACTTTGGATGGGGTTATGCATTAACACATTTGTATTGTCATCTAGGTGTTAACATAGTTTAGAAAAGACAATAAAACAAAGCAAAGTTGGGGAAGGAAGAAAAGTAGGACTAGGGAAACACCCAAAGAATTAGAAGACTTGCATGGTGTTCAGGGGCCCAGTATAAACCCATGGAACAAAAAGGAGATGTTGGGTCATCACCTTACATCACATAAGTTGAATTTAAATTCATTGTCTTTTCTTCTTGGTTGTAATTACCACATATCTCTAAATACATTGTCACAAACGCCTCAAGGATTATTAGAATAAAATTGCTTATACTTTACCATTTCTTAAATGAATGCATAGATTGTAGCGCTTTGGTGGAGAGGATGCTAATTGGGGTATGTATCCAACATAGAATGGTGAGGTGGAAGGGACAAAGCAATAGTGGGTCTTTGAATTCCTCTACAATCTGAAGACAACATGATTCTGTACCTGTAGGTGCTCCAGCTCTGGGTGGGATGGCTGGTGATCACTACAGTAGGTCATTTATGTGCTTGTGAAATATCGAAACATGCCATAAATTAATGATGAACCTTCTCTAAAGTTTTCCCATATCTCGTATATGGCTTGAATCCAGAGGCTCATAATAATCTGTAGATGTTTGTATCCCCTTTCATGGCTTGTTTAAGCAAACAAAATACTGGGTTTGTCAAGTTCTCTCTTAAAAAGTGGGACTTAGATTTAAGAATGATATTAGCAATATATATCTGATAAAGGCCTCATATCTCGACATTATAGAGAACTTTACAAATCAATGGTACAACCCAAATTTAGAAAAATCACAAATAAACAGGATTTCAAATGAAAGGATATACAACATTAGCGTTCCAGGGTCTGCCTATACTGGCTCATAAGCACTAATTTTTAAATATTCATAAATTTGGTGAGCTAATTGTTACATACATCATTGTTTAAAATTAACGTACATAAACTTCCAATAAAGTAAATTATATCTGGGGTTCCTGGGTGGCTCAGTTGGTTAAGCGTCCGACTTCGGCTCAGGTCATGATCTTGCAGTTTGTGAGTTCAAGCCCTGCGTCAGGCTCTGTGCTGACAGCTCGGAGCCTGGAGCCTGCTTCAGATTCTGTGTCTCCCTCTCTCTCTCTGCTCCTCCCCCACTTGTGCTCTCTTTCTCTCTCTCTCTGTCAAAAATAAATAAACATTTAAAAAAATTAAAAAGATAAATACATAAATTATATCAAAAACAGGTAATACATACTCAGAAGTTATCACTCCTATTTATTTTACTACATTTTATTATCTGCTCTTAAGCCTATTTGTCTGCTGTATCTGTATGATGGAAACAGCACATATTAGTGAGTGACTGTACTTCTCTTCCCAACTCTGTTCAGTGATGTCATGTTGGTTGCCTGAAATTGACTATGAAGTTATTTATATCAAGGAAATCAGTAAGTGCTACAAATCAGGGGTTAATTGTTTTGCTGACAGTCTAGACTTAAGAAAGTAGTACAGAGAAATGTTAATAATACAGATTAAAATTAAGTGTGCTATGTTTGCAGCCATTGTATTAGAACACAAAAAAAGTGAGGGAACTTTCCTATGGAATTTTAAAACCGTGATCTGATGCAGCAAAGAATTGACCCTAGTCACTGACAAATGAGTGAAATCAAATATACGTGTTTGTTGCTTCACTTTTGTCTTACTTGTTAACGTAAACCAAATTATCAAGCCACAGTCATGTAAGAACTACACTCTTGTCAATTGCAACCTCAGTTTGGTTACATATACAAGAGTTCAGCAAAAAACCAATGAATGCATTCTGTGGGAATCAATTGGCTTTATAGAATTCAAAATTAAAGGCTATTGTGTAGTTTTTATTGTTTGTAAATTATGTGTTACATATACTTGGTATAGTAAAATTTATAATAAATTTTACGTGTCTATTTTTCCCCAGAAGGTTGTTAAACATTTACAATGCCACTGCCAACCCATATGGAAAAATAGTCATCACTTGCAAAATGCAGTTTTCACTTGCAAAATGCAGTTAAAATCATAATAAGATATTACTATACCTTCATCACAGTGGCTAAAATTAAAAGAACTGAAAATACCAAGTGTGGGCAAGGATATGGAGTATCTCTTCTCACACAGTGCTGATAGGAGTTTAAATTGGAAAGATCACCTTGGAAACTATTTGGCATTTTCTACTGTAGGCTAAACATACACTTGCCTATGATACATCTATCCACTCCTGGGCATATACTCAACAAAATGAGGGCTATGTCCAATAAAATATATAAGCAAGAATATTCATTCCAGCTTGATTTATAACCGTGCAAATTGGAAACATATTAAATGTCCATCACTGGTAGAAAGGATACATAAATTGCAGTGTATTCAAACAGGGGCATACTTCAGAGCAATGAAAGAGATTAATGTTACAGACAAGGTGAGAATACTTTCTCAGTCATTAGGTTAAATGAAAGAATCCAGATGCAAAATAGTATATACTGTTTGTTTCCGTTTGTATGATGTTCAGGAACAGGCAAAACAAATTTATGGTGAGAGATCAAAATAGTGGTTACCTCTGGGAGGAGTATTGACTGAGAAAAACATATTCTATATCTTCTATATCTTTATTTGGATGTTACCTACATATGTATGTCCACATTAAAAAATCAAGATGTACATTTATCATTTTTGTATTTAATGTAAATTTAGGGTATATGTTATCAAAAAAGTAAACATTCATTTAAAAAGTGGCCCCCAAGACTGACAACAATTTCCCAGTTTGGTCAGAACGCAGTAGGATCTTACCACTTACATGTGAATTTGTGAATGTCTCCCTCTGGGATTGGGCACTGCCCATGCATATGCCACAAATCCACATGCTACAGCCCTGACCATTGCACTCCACATAATCTGCTTCTGCAAATGCAGCTTTTGATGACATTACTGTTTTCCTTTGCTTCTGTTATCTCTTTCCATTGATTCTGTTAGAGCTATAAGATTAATAGCCATAAATCTGAATTGCTGTTAACATTTCATTTGAGCTACGGGATTTTGCATTTTTCTAAATTCCTTTTAATGTTGTTAAATCTGATCTGCTCTTCTACGCTCTGAAGATTTTCTTTTTTATTTTCTTTTAAAAAAATATTTACCTTTTAAAGCAGATTTGTTCTTGGGGTTTGATTTTATCATCTAGGACTGTGGCTTTCAATCGTGACTGATCATGAGACTCACTAGAAAAGGTTTCCTGGACCTAACTCTGCTGGTTCTAATTCAGTATTTGTGGGGTGGGGTTCTGAGTTCTGTTTTAACATTTCCCCTAGAAAATTGTAATGATCAGTTTGGTTTGGGAAACTACTAACCTACCACTTTAGCCATCCTGCCAGTTTTGTGTTAGAGTCAGATATGGTAAACATTAAATGCATATCGTAAAGTCTGTATCTTAAAATGCTTATAACTCTGCATATGATGGTCGTGACTGCCTTTTGGGATTATGTGGACACTGTTACTCCACATTTTTTGAGGACAATTGCCCAAGTTTTTATGAACCACTTATCCATCCATCTAGCCCACTTGGCTCCCTTGTGCCCACAAGTATAATCTGAAAGATCTTGTCAAATGTCATTATGAAAACCAGGTAAAATATGACACAAGATACTCATTCCATTATCTATTAGCACAGTCGCTGTCTCCAGAAAGGAAATGATACAAATTTTAAATAACCTAATTTGAATCCTGTATATTGGTGCCTACATCATAGAAGGTTCATGGTTAATTGCTTGAATAATTTATTCAAGAGTTTGCCAGGGATTAGAATGAAAACTTCTAATTTTTATTAATCTTCTGTTCTGTCTTTTGAAGATAAGGCTTTAAAACATTTCTGCAAGTTGTCTTTTATGATTCCCAGATCTTCCCTAAGCAGGTCGCCAATACTTTTGGAGAATGAGTAGGATGGGATTGCAATGAACATTCCAGATAGGTAGAAAAGCATAAATATTATGTGCGCTTACACAGCACATGTACTTGGCCTCACATATTTTTTTTTTTTTTATAATGGTTTCTTTTTTTTTTTTTTTTAAATTTTTTTTTTTTCAACGTTTTTTATTTATTTTTGGGACAGAGAGAGACAGAGCATGAACGGGGGAGGGGCAGAGAGAGAGGGAGACACAGAATCGGAAACAGGCTCCAGGCTCTGAGCCATCAGCCCAGAGCCTGACGCGGGGCTCGAACTCACGGACCGCGAGATCGTGACCTGGCTGAAGTCGGACGCTTAACCGACTGCGCCACCCAGGCGCCCCTGGCCTCACATATTAATAAGTGTTTACTGATATTATGTAAAACCATTCCTGATGACTTCTTCCTGTTTTTTCAGCAACTACCGTAATTTTTACAAGTAATATTTACCTGTAAATATGGGGGGGGTGATGTGTTCTTAGGAGCAGTACATTTCACCAGTGAAGGGGACCACTGTGGTCATCTGTTTCATCGCCATCATATTCAGTTAAGGAAATCGAGACCTAGAGAGTAGAGGACTTGCCTCAGGCCTTAGAACAGGTAGTAGTAGACTGAGAACTGGACTCCTAGTCAAGGACTCTTTCAGTCACACAAAAATGTTTACCTGAGGTTGCTGCACTGATACTATTGTCAGACCAGGATCCAGTGAATTGACAATGGTCCTTATCTAGACCATTAATTTTGCTCAAGGAAAAAAATGCCATGATGCAGTATAGAGTCTTGGTCATGCATTGGAAAATTCTATGCTGATGTATAAAACAGGGACTAGGCAAGAAGGATAAATTCTCAACACAATCTATCTTTATTACAGTAAAAGCAATTTAAAATGTATTTTACTGAGTAGTGCCAGAACATTACTGAAAAAAGAAAGTTAATGCTTTTTCCTTTGAAAAAGCCCTCCATAATGTGTAGATATTGTCATATTAGAGGCACTCCAGGGAAATGCTTGGTCAACTAAAATTGCTAAAGAGCAAAAATTGAACACTGACTTGGAAGTAAAGTGAAATATATTTTCCCACTTCTGTGAATTTTAATGGTAGCCACTGATGCACTGCTTAATTTCTTCCACCCTACAAAAATAAAAGATATTCTTGAGGGAGGAAAAAAAAAGGCTTTGACAGCTAGTGCAGGGAAATTGATGGCAGTAGAAGGCTGTTTGAGAAAAAAATGTGGGAACTCAAACACTGTTGGTGGGAGTGTAAATTGAATCAGCCACTTTGAAGAACAATTTGGCAGTTTCTATTAAAATGAAAAATGCTTATACCTTATCATTTAAGAATCCTGCTTCTGTGTACCTATTGTAAAAAAAAAAAATTCTTGGGATGTGTGCCCAGTGAGGAGGTTGTAAGGCTGTTGTTTGTATGTAACAGTGAACATCTGGACACTTGAAGGTTCATCAATAGGGACATGGCTAACAGAGCTGAGAAATGACCATTCTGTGTAATACTGTGTCTCAGCTAAAGATAACAAGGGAGATCTTTGTTGAATGAAAAGAAAACAAGTTGCTGAATGATCAGAATGATCATTAAGTATGACACTGTGTTTAAAAACAAAAGCCTCGGAAAACAGAAGTATATGTTCCTCTAGGCACATAACTTTCATGACATCACATGGAGATCTAGAATTTTGCTGTCTAGTATCTTAGCCACTAGGCACAAAAGCCTATTTATATTTAAATGAGTAAAAATTTAAAACATAAAAATTCTGTTCTTCAATTGCATTAGCCACATTTCAAGTACTGAATAGCCACATGGGCCTAGTGGTTCCTATAATGGACAAGAGAGTCTGGAAAGAGAGACACAATTGATCATAGGGTTTCCTGTGAGGAGGGCCAAGTTTGGGGATGGTGGTCTATAGGACCTCTAGATTTTTGGGTAATTTTGACAATTTTTGCAATGAGAATAGATTGTATATTACATGGATAATTTATAAAAGTAATGCATTTGTAAAATTGCAGACATGCCTCGTAATGCTATTTCTAAAACATTTAAAATTTTTAATGGGTAGATCAGTGTAAATTGATTTGGACACACAGTCCTTTTAGTCTAACTATCTAAAATGCACAACAAATATTAAAACAAGGTGTACAAACCATTAGCTCCCTTCTTCCCTTCCTTTAACACATGTCTTCTGGGCACACTATATTTCAGGCATTTAAAATACAAGGATCACAAGGCAACCACTGCTCAGGTTGAAGAGTCTTCACTGTGGGCACAGCCGGAGGATTTCTTTGTCATGCATTATTTTTCCTTTGTAACTGATTAAATAATTACTGGCTGACTTTATGCAGTACTTACATAATTACAGAATATAAGTGGTGGTTCTTAAACTAGTTAAAATATGTATTTATATATTAGTGTAATAAGTATTCATAGTTATTTTATTAGGGCTGAAAAATAATAATTTTGGGGAAAAAACTCATATTGTTCTCCATAATTTAGCCATCATTCGAGCATTTCCAGGTCAGAATAACTTCTTTGAAAGCACTGGAAAGAAAAGCATATACTCGCTTATACAGTTATACATAGACTTACTGGAGGATTAGGAGTATTGGGTTGATGGAAGCACACTTTCTTGATTAAGATTTTAGATGATAGAGAGGTCAGTAGTGGGGTGGTAAATCTTGAGTATGAGTGTCCTTGTCAATGCTATACACACAGGAGACTTGACTAAAAGCTTCAGCTAACTGTGAACACAGAAAAGAATGAATCTGGTGTCCTCAGATACACAAGGATCAGCATCTCCATTATGTCCATAGAACTTAACACATAGTATTGATCCAGTTAAATGCTTTCAAATGAATTAAATTGCATCCAGAAAGTCATCTATAAGTCTTAGGTAAGGTTTGTCTTTTAATTTCAATTAGTAATGTAGAAACAGGCAAAGAATTTCACCATACTTGCAAGAGTGTGTTTTTCAACTTCTTCTTTTTTTTTTTTTCTTGCCTCACCTTAAAAATGCGGATCTAATATTTACTTTTAGAATTGAATCTTTTATAGTGTTGTGCTCACTTGAAAAAATAGTTTATGGTACTGTTATGTAATAATGCTTACTTAGAAAAAATTGTTTTTTACATTTTTATTTATTTTTGAGAGACAGAGCGCACGTGGGGGAAGTGCAGAGAGAGAATGAGACACAGAATCCGAAGCAGTCCCCAGGCTCCGAGCTGTCACCACAGAGCCAGATGAGGGGCTCGAACTCATGAATCGTGGGATCATGACCTGAGCCATAGCCGGGCGCTTAACTGACTGAGCCACTCAGGCATCCCAATAATGCTTACTTTAAAAAATCCGTTATTTATTAAAATATCAGCAACAGGGGCACCTGGCTGTACTCAGTCAAGAGTACATGTGACTCAATCTTGGGGTCATGAGTTTGAGTCTCATGTTGGGGGTAGATTTTACTTAAAAAATAAAATAAAAATCTCTTCCTTGAAAAAAATCAGCAACAAATTTAAACACTACACCAATGGCTGGATATAAATTTGAAATGGCATCACCTGGGTACAAGTTAATTGCCTTCATTTGCTAGATAGATTTCAATTGCTATCAATTGCTACTTATTCTAATCCCTGGAGATTTAAGAAGGGCACCATGGACCAGTATTACCATCCCCTGGGAGCTTTGGAAATCCAAACTCTTGAGCCCCACTCCAGGCCTACTGAATCAATCTCTCTTTGGTGTGGTCTCCAAGTGATTCTTAAGCAATTTAAATCTTGAAATGCAGTTGTTTGGCCTTGTGTTGCTTTTGTGCACCTTCTCACCAACAGTGGCTTCTAGATGAGGATTTCTTTGACTCCTTAGCCTGCTCACAGCCTTCTAACTACCATGCTATCAACAGAGTTGCCATTTAGACTCACAGTCCAGTTATTTCACAGTCTCTGCTAAAGTTAAGGCTTTTACAAGAGGAGGTACACCGGTTAAAGAGGAGGGTGGACTTAGCCTCAGGCTCAGAGCAGGCTCCTGGTTTTGCTGCAAGCATTCTGTTCCACTGCAGTTCAGAAGAAGAAAAGAAAAGCATATCAGAAACCTGGGAAGGTTAACATTATCTATCAGCTGTGTTCAAAGACAGGTTTGTAGTGAGCCAAGGTAAGGATTCTGATAATACCCATCTCTGGACATGCTGGAAGATGCAGGTGAATTCAGAGCCAACCAAGTTGGCTTTCATAAATCATATTAGCATATTACAATACTAAGAGATCTTATTGTAAGGAAACCTGTTTAATTATATTCAATGTAGCCCCTTCCCCTTTTTTTTAATCGCAAAAAGCTTTCTCCCCCATTCAGTGCTCATTAAAATTGAGTAAAATTAGTCTGGTGAGATACACTTTGTGAAAGATGAGTGCAGAGGTTTCTCTTTTATTAAATAATAAGTTAGGTCCTGAAATGTTAGAAAATCTGACTTATGTAATAGTGAATATATGTCGCTCTGTAGTTTCATTATGTTAGAAGTAAAACAGTGCTTTGATTCCAAATATTAAATTAACTTAGGCATTGCTCTCCCACTCTGTCTCTCAAGCTGTGACTCAGATGTCAGAATAAATTTTGTTACCTAGTTCGGGAAGGAATTTTCACAAGTTTCAGGGCCATAAAAATATTAGCAAGGCACCTGGTTAGTGCAGCACCCTCTTATTTTCTTAAACACTGAATATATCTTTTCTGTTTGTCTTTTTAAAGCATTATCTGTGGAACATACTATCACTACATGCAAATAGATGAGACCATATTTCCTCAGGTTGCGCTTGGGATGATTTTTCTTAAATGGCAGCTGAAACTTGTAATCAAAGACAGCCTCTGATTTTTCTTTTTCATTTTCTTTTTTTTAGGTTATAACACCTTAGGAAAGTTATAGGACTTGTAAATAGAAAACTGAGTTTCAGAGAAACTGAATAAACTTGTTCAAGTTAACTTAGCTAGTTAATTACAGAATTGGGAATAAAACTACAGTTTCTGTGATGCCTTTTGTAAAACATGCCCCATAAATGACTAGGTTAGAGAAGGTTCTTTACAGTTAGATATGAAAAGTATCACACTAAAAATACGATTTGCTTGTGAGGATTCATTGGCTAAATATGTTAAACTTTAGAAAACAAATTGCCAGCCACAATTATAAACCCCTGAATTATGGACACTTTCAGTGAAATATACTATTTTGTCTCATAAAAACCATGTCCGAAAAACAAAATGACTGAAACAGATGTTATGTGTCAGGGCTAGAGGGAGGCTTTCCAGTCATATTATGCTAATTTGAAAAAGACTAAAAATCCTTATCCTGGGGCTAGTGGTGGATGTGTACAGAGACTGCAAAAGAGATGAGGAATTTGTGCTCCTTGGTGTCGAAGTTTTGAATAGACTACTACTGTATGATATTACTCTGAATTTAGGATACATGTTGAGTTTTGTTCATTAGCATGTGTGTTTATGTGGACAAAAACAGCAAAAGACTCTGAAGGTCTGATAAGATGAACAATTTTGGGGAGTTTGGATATGTTTTGTTTATGAAGAAATACCTACCGGAGACTCAAAAGTATCATTGCTAATGGGCATTGGTTAGTTTTTTGAGATATTTTTTCTTCAATACGTTGAAATAGATATTTTGGGGGCGCCTGGGTGGCGCAGTCGGTTAAGCGTCCGACTTCAGCCAGGTCACGATCTCGCGGTCCGTGAGTTCGAGCCCCGCGTCGGGCTCTGGGCTGATGGCTCGGAGCCTGGAGCCTGTTTCCGATTCTGTGTCTCCCTCTCCCTCTGCCCCTCCCCGTTCATGCTCTGTCTCTCTCTGTCCCAAAAAATAAATAAAAAACGTTGAAAAAAAAATTAAAAAAAAAAAAAGAAATAGATATTTTGTAGTGCGATTAGATTTGCATTAAGTTATATGAATTCATTTTGCTAAGAGTACCTTTATTAATTTATTTGACTTTATTTTATAAATCTAAAGGCAGTATAGTGTAGTCATGACAAACAGAGACACTGGACTAGGGCTCTTTGGTTTAACATTCAAACTCTGTTACCTATGGGGTGTGTATGACCCTAGGGAAGTTGGTTAACTTCCCTGCCTCAGTTTTCTCAACTTGAAAGTGAGGTAATAGTACCTACCTCATTGGAATGATTGTGATGGCCAAATTAGGTAATGATGCTAAGGGTTTATGCCTAGGGCATCTTTGTTTTGCACTTACAGCTAGTGACTTTTTCAGTCATTCATTATGGTAGGGGATGGTCTACTACACATATAGTGGGATGTAGGAGATTTTTGTCAGCAAGATGAAGGCAAAGTGCTTGGCTCTTCCAACCACAGAAAGAAGACCCAGAAGTGGAGAATGTTAAAATATGTTAAAATTTTAGTAGCCGTTAAAACCTATGGTTTTTATTGAAGTTTGGCTAATATTTAGAGAGGGCATTCTAGTGTATCATTTTAGCATACTAATCAGGAGTAATTCTATTCCAGAACTGGAAGGTTTTATAAGTGAATGAAAGAGTGTTCCCTAAATTGTAGTGCAACTGTTTTCTCAGAAATAAAGTAACATGCTGTGCTAATGTTGCTACTATAAATTGTGTCCTATAAAATATTTTTTCTTTTAAATGAAATACTGACTTACTATTTCATTAGAGGTATCTCTAACATTGAGTTTTGGTCTAGAGGGAAAAAGCACACTTAACATTTAATCTAGGAAAAAAATTAATCTTTTTTTATTAAATTGAGCTGGGACCAATACATTGTATGTTTAAAATATAGCTCTCATATAAATCAAGACAGATATATATATATATATATATATATATATATATATATATATATATATTGTGTTCAATAAACCCTAGATACTCTTTTTACATTCACAGACTTTTGATGATTAATTAGATGAACCACACTTAGTTAGATGGAAAATATAATTGATTATGTTAAGAAATATCTGATCTCTTTTTGACTTCCCCATTGACTTGAATGTTCCTTACAAATATTGGGTCATTAGCCCCTTTCTTTCCATTTCTACACAAATTCATATTGAGATGCAACTATTAAACTAAACAGCCTTCAAGATTCCTCCAAATTATAGTACACTCTGCCACCAAATTAATCTTATGTAGATATCTCTATTATTTACTTATATCCCAAAGAAATTTTACTAATTTTTCCATAGGAAACAGTCTAAAATCCAACATTTCTTGCCTCCTCATGATAATCTACCTCCTCCAAACTATCTTAAAATTATTCTTCCATAGGTACCTTCTTTCAATGTCAAATTCATCTTCTGTTGCTTCTTCAAGTTACATGGTCGAGATATATATGTTACTCCTCTAAACCCATGAGGCACTGTTTCTATTATTAGTTTGATATTTATCATTCCTTCTCTTTATTAGAGGGGTTGTCTGTATCTCCTGTTCTCAAGTAGGTATTTTATTGTTTTTGATCTCTGCTAATCAGCCCAAGAGTAATAAAATTTTAGTGATGATGATGATTTGAAAAACCCTGTTCCACCATGTCCAGATGCACTTTTCAGTATAAGGATGATATAATTTTATCATCAGAGTTTATAATGATATAAATCCTAAATGAAAAATAATCACAATGAAAGTTTAAAGTGAAATAATTTAAGAATATAGTATTTTGCAAAATGGAAAACTACCATGGAGTTTAATAAAAGCTCCTTTGTATCAAAGGAGTACAGACATATAGATGAAAAAACACTCAGGAATTCCCCCTCAAGTTGCCCTTCCTAGAATACCGTGCCTTTGTAAAAATTTCGTGACTTGGCAGGCTTCACTGGTTGCCACGGTTATGTCCTGAGTGGAGCCAAGGGCAGAAATTAGTGTTAACTGGACCAAGAGCTCAGCACACTAAGATTTTTACCATGTTTTATAAAAATATCTGTCATCAATTTTAAATACTGGATCGGCTTTCTTTATTGGGGTGATTTGGTACAGAGTTTAAATGAGTTTCTTTGTCCATAGACAAAGAAATCTCAGTTCTGCACTGTTGAACTATATGACTTTGGGCAAGTTATTTAACCTCCTTATGCCCTCATCAGTAAAATAGTGGTACTGAAATAATAGCCTAAGAGTTATTGCAGGAATTAAATGAAATGAAATGCAAGATACCTGGCACATAGTTGATATCTACCATGTATAAATTTCTGTAAGTTCCTTGTATCAGCTTGTGGCAGGCATCATTTATTGGGTGTTGACTCTATACCAGGCAGTCTTCTCAACAGTTTATATCATGGGTATTAACATATTTAATTTTTGCAGGGTTCTTATGCAATGGCTGTTACTATTATTCAATTTCACAGATGAGGAACTGAGCCACAAAGTAAAACAGTATCATAGCTGGGGGTCAAAACAAGCTTCCTGTGGTGGGGGCATGCCTGGGTGGCTAGGTTGGTTACACATCCAATTTTGGCTCAGGTCATGATCTCAGGGTTCCCGAGTTCAAACCCTGCATCGGCTTCCCGCACTGATAGTGAGGAACCTGCTTGGGATTCTCTCTCTCCCTCTCTCTCACTGCCCCTCCCCCACTCACACTCTCGCTTTCTCAAAAATAAAACAGAATAAAATAAAAGTATATAGTTGGGAGAAGCATATGTTGCATTCTGTAGTCATGTGTAAATCATTTTACTTTATCCATCCTTTTGAATAAGCTGCAGCACAGCTCCCTTTCAGTTGTGGGAAATCCAGCCTTACGTGTATCTTACCTACACAGGGGCACATTTTTCAAACCTTGTACCAGAGCCCGTACACATCTTGTTTCTTATTTGTTTTGCTGCCTGTGAATAATTAGTTAAGTGAATGTTATCAAGAAATCCGAATAATCTAAAAAAACAAATTTTGAAAATTCACAAAAAGGTATTTTGGAAAATCTTTATGAAATTAAGAGATGTTATCTGCTGTTCTAGGCGTGGGTAACTTTATCAAAACATTTCGCCCACTTTCAAATTTCCACTTGTTAAAACCTGAGGCCTTATTTGGCTGTCATTTGCAGTACTGTGTTTTTCAGAAAAGTTTCTGGCAGCTAATTTGAAAGACATTTTGTTAAAAAGAAAAAAAAAGGCAAGCTGTATAGCATTCCTGTTGGAAGAGTTTCCTTGACCCTCTGCATTATTATAAAGAAAATTGCCAGTTTATCCAAACATCATCCACCTTTGGTTATCTTCAGAACTTTCCAATTTGTACTTCCTAAGGCAGTGATTTTCAAGCATGATTTTGAAACACCATATGGTTTTCTAAGTTTTCTGAAGGGGGGAATGGCAAAGAATTCTGAAAACAAAATTAATTTTATTTTCAAAAGGCATCATGAGTACCATAGATTTTTTGAGGGATTTAGGAGGGTAATTGTAGATGTTAGGTTATTGAACAAATAATGATAGGAAATGGGAACCTGTAAACAGGCAGCCAATTCTGCGTCTACATTGGAGTCCTTTAACATGCCCCAAAACAATGGGAGATTTGCAGAATGTCTTAGTTCAGTTTTAGTCCATGTTTATCCAAAACCCTCAATGAAATTTTTTATAGGAAATTATTATATCTTCCATTTTAGCTTAGTTATTATCATCAACAAAGTGCCTAATCTCTGAGCATCCACATGACATGCCATTTATGAGACGACGAGCTTGTAAATAATTTGCTTCTCTTAAGTGAAGGTTACCGAAAGCAAGAACATTCTGAAGCCTAGAATCTCCTGAATTCAATGAATTTCCCATTTTTTGGCCTATATTATTCTTAGACATATTGATTACTTTATTTGGTAATTGAGAATCACTTTTCTGTACTTAAAATCAGACATTAAGTATCCTCAGCTTCGAGGCTCTCATCTAGGTACTTGAGCTATACTTTGTCATGTGAATTTTTTTTTGCAGTTTATCTACTAGAGTATGAACTCCCAGACAGTGTGGACAGAATCTAGCTAATCTTGAAATATCGCGGAGCACTTCATATCGTGCCTAGCACAAAATAAATGCCCACAAAGGTTTGATGAATGGAAGTAAGCCTTTAGATAGTGGGAAATTTTTCTACTGTTGGAGAGGGAGGGGGAATGTCAGTTTGCTGCCTGCTCTTTTTTTTCCCCTCACTTTATCCAGTTATCTTAATTTTTTATTCTACAAACTTGAATAGGTTTTACATCTACTGACTACTGGGCTTTTTTTTTTTTTTTTCCTCCTCAAATAGTCTTGCTTATTTCTTCTTTATGGCTATTTGCACCTTCTAGTTCCTTACCTGTAAGGCAGGTTTTTTTTGCCTTCCTTTCCATCAATTTTTGATCCTTCCAGCTTCAGGCTTTACTCCACCTCAGCAATCCCTCATCACTTATGCATACCTTTTTCGTTGCATTTTTCTGCACCTAGATACTATTGGTATTTATGTATTCTGGTGTCTTCTCCTGACTATTGACCAGTCCTATCCATTAACTTATGAGCTCTTTGAGGGAGAGCACTGCATACCTGTTTTGCACAACTCCTAATGCAATGGTCAGTCCTTCCACATACTTTACATAAATTGGCTACTCCTTTGGTAGTATTATATTACTATATTATATATATAATATATAATATATATTATATATATATACCATTTACATATACCATATAATATATATGCCATGCATATTATATAGTATCTTATTATATATATATACACATACATATTTATACATATATACATATATGTATATATAGTGCTTAAAGATATGGAGAAATGGAAATCTTTAGTTTGTTTAAACTAAGGAAGCATGCCACTAGCCTGCCATTTGAGTAGAGATGAAATCTTTAGTACTGGTGAAAATTCTTTAAGAACAATCATACCCCGATTTTTAAAAATTTGATATTTGCATACAGATTTTCTGATTAAGTCATGGAACGAATGTATGGCTCATTAAATTGTTATAGGTATACCAGGTGGTGGCCCTGTGTTTCTGTAAACAGAACCTGAGTATCCTTTCCTGTAATATTTTAAAGGCAAGGAATTTAAATTTAAGATGGAATAACTAGGGAGGGAAGGTAGGAGAAACTTTAAAAATTGACCTATTAGTAATCATAGAAACCAAAAATCAAAAACCAAACAAAAACAATTAAGTAAGTTCTCCATTCTCCATTTTATCTGGATGTATTTCCTAACTCCTTCTTAAATCATTGTGTTTTTAAAATAAGAAAAAATATTCTTAGGTCCTGAGAAAAGTGATTTGCTTTGAATCCGGAACTGTCTGTAGCATTGCTAGACTACTGGCACATCTCTATGCAGAGGTTTGGGTTCCCTGCCAATCCAGTTTAATATTTGCACTTCCAATGTCCATATAATGGGATTTAACAGGCTTTATTACTTGGTTACTTGCTTGAATTGTGGTAACACTTTTTTTTCCAGTAACAAATTAAATAGGCAAGGAATAATTTCTTCTTCTTTTTTAATTTTAAACCTCCTTTGAGTAAGTTTGTTGAAGCTATGTTGATCACAAAAGAAAATCTTAGACTGAAAGAAAATTAAGGAAATAACTAGGTAAAGCTAGATTTATTTTATTCCTATGTAGTTGACTACATAAATTTTTGTATGCCATAAGTAATGATGGAAACTTGAAAATCAATTTTAGCTACTCTTATGAAAACAATGTGTCCCTCTGGAAGGTCATCAGTTTAAATCCAAAGAGACAACAAATACCATTCTTGGATGTAAATACTGTTGTTCCATGCTTTGAAAGGGCCACAATTAGCAAGGTTGTACAACACAACAGCAAGCTGAAATGTGTTCCATATGTGGTATTTTGAAACCTTTTGTTTTAGTTTCTAATTGGAGAAAGAGAGTCCATTTTATTCCCTTGGGATTTGTCTTCTAAGGTGCACCAGATTGTATTTAGCAAGCAGGGAAATATTCCTCCTTATCTAGCTAGTGCTTGTTTATTCTTCCCTTATAAAAAGCAAAGGACTAGCAATTTTCTTTTACGAACATGGGCTGAAGGCAGATAAATAGCCCTTGCGGGAGAGGAAGGTCAAGTTCAAAGTTTTTCTTTCCTTTGGATTCAGGAATAAGCAAATGGAAAGACTAGCCAAACAACCGAGCAGCAGGCATCTGATGGTTAAGCCCTCCCCCCAGGACTTTTTATGTACATAAGCAGAAGTCACTGGAGCAGCTGCGGCGCATTAGTTCCAATAGTTTAACAGGCTGCTTTGTAGCGCTGACAAAGCCGTGCTAACGCAGTGGCTTCCCTCCATGTTCCCCTGCCCTGCGAGCTCGTCAGTGATCTTTGGCAGGGGATCCGCAGAGGAGGGGTGACGTTTAACAGGCTTCCGCTGAGGAGTGCGCTCGCCTCCTCTACACCCAGCCCCATCTCCACGGAGAGACTGAGGCAGGCGACCGAATGATCTAACAGCAGCTGGATCCAATCTGCTTCCCTGGACATTTCCCCGGACTTGTGAGCGAGGCAGTCGCTGGAAAGAGGCCAGGGAACCACGTTGCCCTGGATTGTTGCCAACTGTACAAACTTGACCGGGAAAAATGGCTCAGCAGACGACAAGCCCGGACACCTTAACAGTACCTGAAGTGGATAATCCGCATTGTCCAAACCCCTGGCTGAACGAGGATCTTGTGAAATCCTTGCGCGAAAACCTGTTGCAGCACGAGAAGTCCAAGACAGCAAGGAAATCCGTTTCTCCCAAGGTGTCTCCAGTGATCTCTCCGAGAAATTCCCCCAGGCTTCTGCGGAGGATGCTTCTTAGTAGCAACATCCCCAAACAGCGGCGTTTCACGGTGGCACATACGTGGTAAGGTTTGCACGGATGACCGGAATTGGTGGCGGTTCCCCCTGGGTGATTTTTGCACCTCCCGCCTTTCTCTTCAGGGGGTGGTGAGGAAGAACTCTCATCGTTCCTCACCTGGGATTTATCACAAGCGCTCTACCTTACCAACAAATCCCACAGCTGTCCCAGTTAAGGCAGGAATCCTTGAGATTGGGAATCTTTGAGGTGGGTGGTTCTGGAAGTTCAAGTCCTATTGCAAGTTCCTACAAGAAAATTGGATTCCAGATGTCAAATAAGAATGCAGTTTTACTCCCATACGGATGTGGTGGCGTTTCTTTGATTTCGTAAGCTAATATCCCTGCCAGGTCCTGCAACAAACCTAGGAAAGAAAGGACCAGAAAGGAGAGGAGGAAAATCATAGTTAGCTCTCCTTTCTGCATAATCCCCAGTGGAACAGATATATATATATACACACACACACACACATATACACATATATGTATATGTGTGTATACATATACACACATGTATATATATGTACATATATATGTATGTATGCACACATATTTACATATACATATATATTGTAGTGTGTGTGTGTGTGTGTGTGTGTGTGTGTGTAATGGTGTGTCCCCTAAAACCCATCCTTTGTTACTGACTTTAATGTACTTACAATCTCAAACGTGTCTTGCCAAAGGAAAGAAGAAAGGGTTTAGGAATTCTGGGCAGAAAATTGCAGGTTGCTACTTGGTATATATTGTAGTGTTCTTTGAATTTGGATTCTTCGAATGTTTTGTCAATATTTTTATTTTCTTCATGAATATTGTAATCTTCTTTATAAATGGGTGGGTTTGTTTTATGCATATTTTTCTTCTAGTTTTTTTGATGATTCTTGATATTTTCCTGCTCTTGTAAAACCAAATATTAAAATATACCACTGTGTAAGCTTATTATGGCATTTTACCCGAGAAGAGGCAATCCTTAGCTATGATTAGAGTAGGGGGTTGTCTGTGATGCACACTTGGCATATTTTAGGTAGTAGTAGGTTCTGTACACTCCCTGAACATTTTGGTAAAACGAATGTTAATTGTGATAAAGAAAATAGCTATAACAAGAAAAATGAACCTGTTAGTTGAGAAACAGAATGATTTGTATACAGTTTTTCCATAGAAAACCAAAGAGCATGCCAGGACTGGAAAACCAAATCAAACAAAAACCACAAGCAAGACTTCTAGGAAAGGAGCAGTGAGAAGTAGAGAGAATAAAAATCTAAACTAGCAACATGGCCATGCCCCATTAATATCATAGATGGAAGTAGATGATAAGGGAGATACATATCCTGCCCAAAGAAATGTCCAACCTCAGAATTTTGATTTCAAATAGCTAGGTCTCTCACTGGAGAAGTGTTCTTGTTTCCTCTAGGATTTTAACAGATGGCATTTCTAAGTGCAATCAGATACAGTGCTAATAAGAGGGGTAAGAAAAACAGTATATTTTTTAATCTTGAAAAAGAAATTATGGAAAAATGACTTTTCTCTGAATAAGATGTTGAAAAAAAATTGTCAGAGATAAGTGGTGAGTGAAGGACATAGCTACGCACCGGGAGATGCTCTGAGACAGAGAAATGGCTGGAGACTAGAGCAGCAAAGCTGCTTGAATTCGTAGAGAGGCCGGAGCAGGGTGCCAGAACAGGAAGGCGGGCTCCCGTTCATAAAGGGTGAGGCCCAGGATTTTGGTATCCAGTGTCGCTTTTGGTTGAGATACTTTCTTAAAATTATAGTTCCTAAATTGTACCCATTGTTGAATGAGTAAGCCTCAGCTCAGCTTGATTTCCAACTGAGTGAAGCAACCTAGAGTTCATCTGAAGGTTATCTGAGCTCTTTAGACATGTTGAGATGTAAGGAAGGCAGGAAATCTCATGAAAACAGGCTTTCTTCTGAAATTTCTGGCACTTCCTTTTCTGGTGCTGTTTGGGGAAACTCCAAGAGCACAACTTTCTGCCAATATTTCATTTTGGTGTATCAGGTCTCAGTCAGAGCATGGAGGCATCAAAAGAGCAATGAAAATGCAAAACAAAAATCATACTGTCACTTCTCAGTAACTCAGGAGGAAACAATATCTCTTGTGGACTAAAAGCATCCAGTAAGGGAGTTGGAAGGAACACCTCACATCCTCCATGTTGGTTCAGTGATCCCCAAGACTTTTGTAATATCCACAGACATCTTCTAACAAATGTCATCCACCTGTGCTTTCATAAATTGGACTAAGCACAATGCAGAGTTAAAAAAAAATGATTTCAAACTGTTCATATATGTATATATATATATATATATATATATATATATATACATATATATATATATATATACATTTTTGCTACCTAAACTGCTCCTATCACCACCACACTCTAATCCTCTGCTCCTCCTAAATGAGCTGATCAGCTACTTAAATACACACATTATGGGTTCACCTAAGAATGTTGGTTATTGTGCCTGTTATTCCCATCCTTACAATATTTTTAATTTTAATTCCTACTGAACCTGAAGTGTTTAATTTGTATGTACTGATGAAAAAACTGCATAAGAGCTATTCCTTTGTTTCAAGTAATTTGCACTCTAGTTGAAAAAATAAATCCAATTGGATGGCCTCTGTTTTAGTTAAGGTAATCAGGTAATCATGTTCTACAACATATTCTCCAAATCTTAGTGGATTGACACTATAAATGGTTATTTCTGCTCCTGCTTCTGTGGGGAGGGATGCTAACCCTGGGGCATTTCAGGGTCTTGAAATCCTACCACCTTGCAGTTGCACTGTTTGTGACACATGATTTGTAAGGTTATCAGTGGAATCAGGGGGAAAAGAACATGGAAGATGGCATGTGTCAGTTTTTATGAGGCAGGCCTAGAAGTACACATGCCACTTACACTAATGTTCCTTGGTTAGAACTCAGCTCACTGACCAAATGTAACTGCAAAGGAGGATGGGAAATCTATCTCAGCTCTGTTTCCAGGAATAAGGTGAAACAGACCAGGTGAACAGCTAGCCTGTCTCAATCACAGAACATTATGGCTTTACCCTTTACCTTTTATACCATAGTTGAATTCATGGAATGATATCTATGATGACCAGTCCTTTAACATCTCTTCACACTTCCTGGATGAGAGTCATACAGAGAAATTCTGTTTTTTGTCAAGTCTGTTGATTGGGAAGTTCTTGCTAATAAACAGCTGAAAACTCCTTCCCTGTAATTGTCATGCTTGGGTCCAGAATCTGCTTTGAAAATCCCCCAGCTTGACTCTCTCTTCTCTTCCATAATGTAGCCCTTAAGATAAGAGGCTTGGAATGACCTACTAGAGACCTAGGACCTTGTTCAGCTCTTCCTGTATACCCAGAAATCAGTATTTTCAGTGTTAGCCTGTCTTGTTTTCTTAAACAAATTCTTCTCTTTTCTTAACTAAACATCCTAAACTATTTCACCTTTTTGCACTGTATTTACCAGGTTGAGCCTGGTTATTCTTATCCAGAATTCATTTGGATTTTCACAAGTAGCCTCCTGAGTTGACACAATACTTCAGGTGCTCTGTGACGCCTACGGAGAGCACCTAAGCAGAAGCCAGACTACTTGAATTTAAATTCTGACTTCCCATTTACTAGTTGCATGATTTTGAACAAGTTACTTGGCATATGCTTCAATTTCCCTATTATCCAATTTTCTGGTAATAGTAATAGTATCTATTTGGTATTGTGGTTTTGTTATTTTTTTAATTTAATGTTTATTTTCAAGAGAGAGGGAGACACAAAATTTGAAGCAGGCTCTGTTGTGATTTTATTAAGAACAGTTATGTGTAGATTAGAATGTGTTGTACAGGGATAGATGTTGAGTATCATTATAAGCAAATACTTTCCTTATTAGGCACTATTTGCCCATTATTCCAGCCTTGATCTTCCTGGATCTTTAGGATTACATTTAATTTTTAGATGATTATCCTGTCATTTGTTTGTGAATGGATTGGACTAAAGAGAATATATGCAAAGAGACCAAGAATTCAAAAGAATGATAGGTGTGTGTCAACTTCATGACTGTGGAAAAGGAGACTAAATGACTGTTTTCATGACTCTGACTAAAGGGGAGATGAACCATAGGACTTAGCGCCTCTTCTTTGCCTACTCCCGTTACACATGTTCTTCACATCCCTCTGCTCCTCAGAGCTTCCTCCTGTTCCCCCAACTGGAAATGATCTGCTGCTTCTTCACAATCTATGGCACATCTTACTTCCGCTTTTCCTTCAGTGCTTATTCGTAATTACGTCACTAGCTAATATTTATTGAACAGGTTTGTTTTTGTTTTTGTTTTGGTCTGGTGCTGTGTGTTAAACTAGAATGCTTTGTGTATGTGCTTTTTACCACTCTGTTTTATCATTTTTACTTAATATCTAGTACTTTGTAGCCTAGTGATTATAGACAGGACATTCTGCTTTTATCTCAGTAGGGGATTCCCTCTGATGTCAGCAGAAACTCGAAGGTCAGTGTGATCTCTGGTGAAGAAAACATAATTTCTGTGTAAATTTATTTTAGGAAAAACAAACAGGCAGGTAAATCTTTGTTTTTCAGGTTTTCATTTTAATTTACATTGTGAATGAAGAAAATTGTTCTAGAGTGTGTGTAAGTGAAATTATGAATTAGGATTTCTTTGGTTAAGAAAGCATCTAGGTAATATTCAAATTTCTTCTCTTTGTAATTTCTGTGTATGCATGTGTGTTTTTTATTACAACATCCAAAGGTAGAAGAAGCAGTTAGTAACAACCTTGAACAACAAAATAACTTTTGTAGGTGTATTTGAAAGGCAACTTCCAGGAGACTTTTAGGAAATCTCGAAGATTTTTAGGGAGCTAGATAAGTGCTTTTGGACATATTTTTGGTTTACTGTAAATTTCTCTTTACCCAGCACTGGCATTAGATATAAAATTGCGCATGTTTAAAAAGTAAATATTTGCTCTCTTGAGTCATAATTTCTTCAGCAACTGTGCTTGTTTTTATGGTTGTTAAGAGACAAATATATTATAAATTTTCTTCAAGTTACAGAAGGGAGAAGAAACCCTTTATTATCTATAAAGCAGAAATCCAGCCATTTAGAGAGTTTGTAGTGCACACGTGTGCACGTGCGTGCGCACACACACACACACACACACACACACGAGTAGGTTTTCAAAGCCAGTATTTAATGATTCTATTTGAGAACTCTCTCCCTTGTCCCAGTTCTCCTACATTTGCCGATGCAACTTTAAGGTTGTCTTTTCTCTGTCTCTTGCAGTAAGGATACCCAAGAGACAGGCATTACTGGTGTTCTCCCAGGAGCTAGGAACTCCAGAGGTGGACTGTGGGTGTTGTGTGATACTAGGAGGTTGGAAGGAAGTTTCTGGGGAAATTATCTGGGGATCACAACAGGAAGTACTGCAGGCATGTTGGGTGGGGCCAGTTGGCTGAGTCTTTAGCTGTGTCCCTGGTGTAATTGGCTTTGTGTCTTCAGCGGAAATCTTGGGGGCACTGCAAGTTAAGGGTGTCTGTAGCCTTTAAAAGGTATAATTAGCCTTTCTTAAAAACCCTAAGACTCCAGGAAGATATTCCTCTTAAAGAACTTATCAATTGCCTTGCAGTATTTAAGAAATTAAAAAGATAAAAAGGTGACAAACGGTTGCTGAGGAAAAGTGAAAAAAAAATTGAACTGACCTGGTGGTTTATTACACATATGTGCTTCCTGTGACCTTTGACATTTATGTTAAAGAAAAGACATGAAGTGTATCAACACCAGCTGAAGACATTTCTACTAATGGTAAAAATACTTCTAAGAAAAAAAAAAACATAGTCTTTCTTAGAAACTTGGCAGAAATGTTGAAGGAGAAGAAGAGAAAAAATTAATCTTAGAGTTCATTAAAATTATTTTTAAATCATGGTTTTAATTTTCAAGGTTATTCTTTATATACATATCCTTATAAATAATAAGTTCCTCCTGTGAGGTTAAATAATTAAATGAGCTTCAGCACTTTTTTTTTCCTTAGACAGGAAGCTACCAGAATTATTCTTCAAGTAGCAGTTTCAGGAAGAAGTTTTATTATTACCAGTGTAGCAAAATTATGTCACTGTTGTTTTTTTTTTAAGTGGATTTGCTTCTGAAAGAATCATGTTTCTAAAACTATGATCACTTTAGTATAGTTGAAGACGGGTATTTCTAGCTTCTCTGGCCACTTATATTTGACCTTAGTTACTCAACCTTTTTGAATTGTAGACTCTCTATTTATAAGTCATATGGTTATAAAGACATTTGATATTTACAAGTCAAAAATTGACTAATTAAATTTACAAAGTGATAAACTATAGTATATTTAAGATAAGTAATTAGAAACAAGTTCCAACTTGGTGGTATAAGTGAGTGAGATAGATGCCACGTGGGTAGAAATAGGGACAGAATTTTTTAATAATTCTGTGACTCATAAAAGGCTGCAGGGCCTTCAGAATGAAATTTTTGGTGGTATTCCCTCTAGGACACAATATGGAAGCCATGATTTGGGGTAGGGAATATGGAAATCTATAGATAATAATAAAATTCTAATTAATTTTTTCTTTTATTGCATCTTCAGTTACATACCTTTTTAATATATCAGTCTCTTCTATACATATGAAATAGAAAAAAACATTTCATCTTCAATTTTAGGAATAAAAGCTCTCTGTTTCATAGAAAGTACTTATGTCAAAATGAGATCTTGAGTTGGTATGAGAAGAATCACCTGACTTCATTCTGGAATAAAAACTTTAGGTTCATAACATAGCTTATAATCAGAGATTTATTATAACATAGTCACTAATGACTAGCTGTCACTAATGTGAGCTCCAGCTACATGCCAGGTACTTTATGTATACTAACCTTTCAAAACAAACAAGTATTGAATTGAAGTATCATTAGCTGTATTCTCCATATGCAGATGCTGGGGCCCATAAAAATTGTTCTATAACCAAGGTCACACAGGTCTGCAGCCATGAAGTGAGTTGAAGTAGAACTTGAGCCAAGGTCTGCCTAACTTTCTATCCTGTGTTCTTTCAGCATTAACCTCCCTTTGGGCTAAGAGTCACATTCACATTTATTACTCTACCCTGAATGTATACTGAAGCTAAAACAATGGATGTTCAGTGATTTTACAGAGTGGTGGTTAATTAAGAGAAGGGCAGGAGCAGAATTCTTTCTTGGTGTAGAATCTTAGTTTATTTGTTTACACATGTGGCTTGTATGAGTGTAGACATCTTTTTTGTGTGATAAAAATGTATGTAGGAGAAATACATGTCTTTGGTAAAGGAGGGCTTCAGATTTAACAAAGACCATTCTAATTCAGAGTAGTTTTTCAAATAAGACTGACATAAAAACAAAACCAATCAGAATAATTTTATTTTCACTGATTCAGAGGCAAAGTCAGGAAAGGCTTGAGTTGTAAAGAGAAAGATCAAGTCAAAAATCTATTACGGTTAAGTTCCAGAAGAGCCAGCTGGAAATGATGGTCTACAGGCTCAAGTCACTAAGCAACAGAGCAGCAAACTGCTTGGTAACCAGAGCTGGCCTGACTCACAGGCTGGCTGCGAATGACCGGATAGCTGGATAGGAGGACCAAAGCCCATCTTACCTCAAAACAGTCTATTCATCCGCCAGCCTTCATGTCAAATCCCTCTGTTATGGAACAGTCTCTTTGACTTAACAAGATATGTGCTTTTAGAATGGAACTATCTCTGGGACCAGAAATAAATGCTGTCTTTCCTCTTTAAAATGACTTTTCTGAGATTGTCTTCTTTGGGTCAGGATATCATTTAAAAATGTAAGGTCTAATGAAAGAAAATAAATGAAAACATTGGGATTAGTGGCTTGACTTTGGGTTTTCATGAGCCAGTGTGTACAGGGCCAAATGGCCTGACTTCATTTGGTGATAGCTGCCCTTGAACTCTGAGAGCACAATGCGTTGCCATTTATTTAGCACTTTAAATCTTATGCTCTCTTTTATTTCATGTGAGTGATTGAACTGTGTAGCTGAATTATTCATTCCTAAGATGTAGCAATCTTGTATCCATTGGAGGTACTAAGTACCACCTGTATAATATGCATTTAATAAATATTTGTTGTTTAATTGAGAAACATATCTTCTATTACTGTGGCTCATATGCTGAACAGCTGGGTAGATCCATACTCTTCCAGTCTAAAAGTCCTGGCGATGTAGTGTTTGACTGCCATAGTGGAAAGAAATTTCAAACTCAATGATTAACCATTTGTATGGACTTTGTCACCATGACTTTGTGTGTGTGTGTGTGTGTGTGTGTGTGTGTGTGTGTGTATTCTGGGTTTGCACACACCTAGACTGGTATAATTGGACTTTAGGATATGTGTATATGAATCAGTTTGTATAGTGTCACAGAGTTGTCAAATATATGCATTTTAATAATATTTAGTGTATACTTTGAAAATAAATTATGCTTGTTGTATTTCTGAAAATAAACTTATTTAAATATATTTATGATTCTTAGGAAATTACTGAATAACTAGCTTGTTAAACTGTGATGACTAATCCTTATCTCTTAGAATTCATAGTGGTTAAATTATACAGCAAGACCTAAGCTTATAAAAGAAATGTCAAGATTTTGAGGAGAGATTTGAAAAAAAAAAAACAACACCCTTTAGAATTCCTTTTTTAGGATGACAATTTGGAGAAACTTGAACTGGCAGAAACTAAGCACCACTTCTCCAAAGTAGATCTTCAGAATAACTAAAATTGAATAATAGAAAATCTTTTTGAATATATTTATCATAGAAATGTTATTTTAATGTAAATATTTTGTCTCTAGTTCAATCTGTATTTATTTTTACATTGTGGTAATTTCAAACCAACCAATTTCCTTTCCATTACCCTTATGAGATAGCCCTCTGATCAAATTAGCTTTTATTAAAATAAAGTGGTGTCCTCTGTATATTATTATTAATAGGGCGTTTTTTTTTTTCATTGTCTTGTGTAGCTGATTTCACATTTATGTTCATAAATGGTGAGAGTGTTTTATTGGTCTGTTGAAATAAGCAACTTTCTGACTAATAAGGATACTTGGATTATCATTTCTTCTTGTTTACCTCCTTTAGGTTTATAGTATTTGTTTTCTCTGCTTTATTCTGTGCGGTGTGATTTTTTTTATGAGTCTCTATTGAGTGAGTGCCAAATAGGACAGCATGTGATTTATGGGTTGTAATAACTAAACCATATATGAATTGGAGGCTGATGACGCACAAGGCGGAATGCTATTGCTCTCCTCTGAATGGATCCTGGCTTTCTTTAATAAAGCCTTCTTATTAATAACAATAGCAGTGTCATTAATAGTCTTATTATTACTGTATTGCCTTCCAGGTGAAGGTCCATCTGTGAATCATTTGTACTGTTTTGCATTTAATATTTTTTAGTGGATTTACATTTTTATTCAAGGCCCATATGTTAAAAAAAGAAGCTTTATAGTATTACTATAAATTGGAACTGTGTCATTGATTGTATGTAGAGGATGATTGAAACAAATTAAAATTTAGCTGGATTTTATGACCTGCTAAAGGTTCTGAGCCTGAGGTCTGCTCTCTGTGTGTTTAAAATGACAGGTAGCAAGTATTACAAAGATGTAAAAGTCTTTCTCCTTAAGATAGTAAGAATGATTGAAAGGGATTTGGAAAGGAAATAGCCTTCTCATTATTAAGTTCAACACTTAAAAAGTCACTAAACCACATCACCTGTGCCTAAAACTATGTGTGTGCAACACCAGACCTCGTAATATCCTGACCTAGTGGTACCCGAACCATTGATACTTCTGTTCAAAGAAGGACGTTGGTTCTTGTAGGCTCTTCGGATCCGAATCCCTTAGGTGAAAGTAAACACACTGAATTTAGATTGTGTGACTCCAACTCCCAAGCAGAAAGTGAGGTGTTGGTATCTCGTTTTACCACCACCCTATACTTACTACCTAGTTGGTAGCTACACAGATGGAAAGAAGCGTGGATATGTTCCGTGGAAAGTACATACCTTCTAATGGCAGCTTTCAAGCCAAAGAGCACAAACATGAACATTTTCAAAGAGTGTAGGATCTTCATGCAAATAAGTGAAAGCTGAGGTAAGTGAGGAGTCTGATTTTTTTATACCTATGTAATCTTCTGGAGAACTTATTTAATTCTAGACTAGAACTCTCTTATAGGACCGGCTTTGTAATTTGCAAAGCCTGGTATAAAGTGAAAATGCAGACACACTTGTTCAGAAGAATATTAGGAATTTCCTGACAGCAACAGCAGAACATGCAATCCAGCACAGGGCCCGCTGGAGAATGTGGTCCTATACAGCTGCTCAGGTCACCCCTGTGAAGTCAGCCCTGCACCCACAGCATATCTGAACTGGGGCCCCAGAAGTCACATTTATAAGCAGCTGGAACTATCCTTTGAGAAACTGTCTTAGAGGAGCATCTTCATTGTTCACCTCCTTCTCTTTTTACATTATTTATAGGGACTCCAGAGGACTCATATACTTTGGAGTAAAAATAAAAGTTTCAGTGGTAGTCAGCAGTGTACTAGCTCTAAATTAAGGAGGAGCATCGTCTTCCCTTTATCTTGAGGGTTTTCGTCACAGATGGACAAGTCCATATATAAATAAATTAAAAGCAGCATTGCCTTTGCATTGCACTACTAGGTATTTATCCAAAGGATACAGGATTGCTGTTTTGAAGTGGCACCCCAGTGTTTATAGCAGCACTGTCAATATATATATATATATATATATATATATATATATATATATATATATATGTATATATACATACACACACACACACAATGGAATGTTAATCAACAATCAAAAAGAGTAAAATCTTGTCATTTGCAACTACGTGGATGGAACTAGAGTGTATTATGCTAAGTGAAATAAATCAGAGAAAAGACAAATATCATATGACTTCACTCATACGTGGAATTTAAGATACAAAACAGATGAACTTAAGGGAAGGGAAGCAAAGATAATATAAAAACAGAGAGAGAGATAAACCATAAGAGACTTAAAATACTGGGAACTGAGGATTGCTGGAGGGGTACGGGGTGGGGGGATGGGCTAAATGAGCAAGGAGCATTAAGGAGGGCACTTGTTGGGATGAGCACTGGGTGTTATATGTAAATGCTGAATCACTAAATTCTATTCCTGAAATCATTACACTGCATGTTAACTAACTGGGATTTAAATTTAAAAAATAAAATAAATTAATTAACAAATAATTAAAAATTAAAATCAGCAATGGCAATATATTACTACCATGCTGATGCTGACCCCTCCTTGAAACTGTTTCATTCACGGGTTTAGCTCCTGTTTCTGTGAGTTCTCTCTTTTCCTCCTTCATTGTCTGCATTTCCAGCACGTTAAATTGAAGTGCCCTCCGGTTATATAATTAGCCCTTTGGCTTTGTTTCAGTATGCTCCCTGCACCAGCAGCCTGACTTCTGCCCCAGCTCCAATTGCTAGCTCCATTTCACAAAATCCAGCTCTTAAGCCTGTCTCAAGATCTGTATGTCTTCTCTGGACATTTCCACTTAAGAAATCTACTTTCACCTCAGAGATAATGTGAAAAACTGAGCTCACTGTTTCCCCCTGGAACCACTGCTTTCCCAGTCATCTTTGACTTCTGCTTTGCCCTTTCTCTGCCCAGCCCTATAGATTATTTCATCTGATATTTCTTGCTTTTCTGTCTTTTCCTGATTACCACTACCTATTTTAGCATCAGCCTTATGTTTGGGTGAGTTCAAAACCATCCTAGCTGTCTCTGTGCCATAAGTCTCTTCCCCTTGAGGATGTACTATCCACGCTGCGTCATTACTTATCCCAAAGTTCTGCTTTTGCTTTTCACAGTTTATAGTGGGGGTAAGCAAACATTTTTCGGTAAAGGGGCATATAGTAAATGTCTCAAGATTTGTGGGCTGCCATCTCGGTGTCATCTACTCACTTATGCCACTATAGTGCAAAAGCAGCACAAGACATAAAATGGGCATGGGTGTGTTCAATAAAACTAGTTACAAAAAATGATAGGAGGGTAGATTTGGCCCACTGGCCATAGTTTGCTAATCCCTGGTCTGCAAGAAGAAGTTCATACTTCTCAACTTGGCCCTGAAGTCTATATCATCAGCTCCAAACCTGTCTCTACAAACCTTATCTGGCATTGTTTCCTATGGATACTTCACAGCATTTATTTGGGAGCTGAATCTTTTTTTTTTTTTTTTTTTTTTTTTTTTAATTTTTTTTTTTCAACGTTTTTTTTTTTTTTTTTTTTATTTTTGGGACAGAGAGAGACAGAGCATGAACGGGGGAGGGGCAGAGAGAGGGAGGCACAGAAGCGGAAACAGGCTCCAGGCTCTGAGCCATCAGCCCAGAGCCTGACGCGGGGCTCGAACTCACGGACCGCGAGATCGTGACCTGGCTGAAGTCGGACGCTTAACCGACTGCGCCACCCAGGCGCCCCTGGGAGCTGAATCTTGAGCAGAGCTTCTCAACCTTGACAGTGCTGACAATTGGGTCCAAATAATGCTTTGTCATGGGGCTGTCCTGTGTAGTATAGAATGTTGGGAACATCCCTAAAACCACCCAGTAGATGTCAGTAATCCCACCCTGTTATGAAAATCCAAAATGTTTCCAAACATTGCCAAATATTCCCCAGTTTGGGAGCGTGCAAATTATGCCTAGTTAAGAACCACTGGTCTAGAGGGTGAGCTTTGTGAAGGGAGAACTGAGTTCTACATTATTTACTGTTGTGTCCCTAGTGTGTAGTAGTCTTGTGATGCAGAAAGAGGTCTAGAAATGTACTGCCTGCTCCAACTTTCCTCCCCACTTACTGTGAGTTCTTAGGTGTATCATTTACTTTCCACAGACCACCATTAAGTTCATCTGTAAAATAGAACTATTACTAATTCATATATGATTCATAGAATTATTTAGAAGTTCAAATGATATACTTAATGAAAGGATCTTCGGAAAGAGTTGAGCGCTAATCAAGCATAATGTGAAAATAGTATGGGTGGGACACTTTGGGTAGTCTGAATCTCTTGAAATCTAGAAGTTTAATCACCTCACATACTGTGTCTACCTCATGCAAATCATTTTATAGGATGCTCTTAGGGCTTTGTCTTTGCTCTCAAGGATTGCAATCTGATAGGGGATGGAATGTGATTACTTAAGAACTTTAAAATAGCAGCCATAATTACAAAGAGTGGAGGGCGTTTACAAGAGGCAGAGGTTGTTTCTAGAAGTGGGACTCCCTCAAGATTCGAGATGGAGTATGAGATGGCGTAGTCATAAAGAAGGGCCTGAGCATTTAGTTAGGTTGCCTTATTTAATATTCACTACTACCTAATTAGATGTAGTTTTAATTATCATATTTTTAAAAAAGAAAAATGGGGCCTAGAAGGGAATTTGATATGAACAAAAAGCATGGAGGATCTGAGTAGAGAGGGAAATGGAGTGAAATATGGAAGGAGAGGAAGTGGTAGGAGGTGAATTCTTTGCACCAAAGCAACAACTGAATATCTACAGGGAGTATTGGGGGGTCAGGTGAGTTTGAGTACAGTTCAGAGTATCTCTAGAGAAGGTAGACCATAGAGGTTAGCCGGAATCAGGTTTTGAAGGTCAACTAAGTCTCTCTCTCTCTCTCTCTCTCTCTCTCTCTCTGTCTCTCTCTCTCTCTCTCTGTCACACACACACACAGATTCTTTCTCTCTCTCTCTCTCTTCTATATGTGTGTGTGTGTGTGTGTGTGTGTGTGTGTGTATATCTTTTTCCTTCTTTCTCTGTCTCTGTCTCTTGCACACGCGTATGCACACACACACACGAGTGATTTATATGCTTAAATGAAACAATGAATTTTATCTTTCTTAACAGCTTCACTCCAAATGAAAGGAAGTGACATTTTGAGTTATTATCCCATGCTAAGCTTGCTAACCCTCAAGTGTGTGCATTGAACACTCTCACTAGTTGGAATGTGAGAGTCAGTCCAATTAGACCAATCTATATTACCTTTCAGTTAGTTAATATCCTACTCCTTCTAAGATAGTCCTACTGAAATAGCAGAATACACAATTGTGTTTCCATTCAAATCAGATGTGTCAATTCCACTGGGGGCACTTGTGTTCTAATGCATAGAACAGAGACATTATTTATGTGACACTGTGCCTGCCTTTTCAATACATTACAAAAAAAATGTAATACTTAGAACACATTTAGCAGTTCTAATGGTCTCCACACAGAAAACCATCTTTCTCTGAAGGCATTTTCTCTCTTTCAAGACTGGTTCACCATGGTAAAAGTCAGGAGCTAAATATCCTGCTATCCTTTTATTTATTTAAAAATGATTTCTAAGTGTCTATACTATCTGTCAGTCTTCTGGAGATAAAGTACTGAACAACAACAACAAAAAAGAGTTCTGCTCCCTTAGAGCAATAGTCTAGTGGGGGGAAGACAGCATACAAATAAATACTTCAGTGGGTCAGAGAATGACATACATTAAAGAAGAATAAAGCAGGGTAAGAGAATAGAGTTTTGTATAAGCTTTTTGGGGAGGACTCTCTATAAGGTGACATTTGAGTAGAGATTGGAGGGAGGTGATTATGTGATTATCCAGGAGAAGACCATTTCAGGCAGAAGAAATGAGAAGTACAAAAGCCCTGAGGGAGGATGTGACTGGTGTGTTGAGGCAGGGGGACATTCTAGAGAATGAGGTCAGAGACATAGAAGGGAGCGAGATCATGTAGTGTTTTGAGGCTGTAGTAAAGGATTTGGGAATTTGGGGGGAGTTTTCATGGTGACATATCAAAGAGAAGAGGGTTAATGATGCAAGTGTCTGACTAAGAAGGGCACAATCTGTTTTAAGTTTTGGAAGAATCGTTAGATTCCTGTGTAGAAAATATGGATGTGGGGAACAGGTAAAAAGAGGGAAACTATTGCAGTAATGCAGGTGAGGTATGATGGTGGTGCATAGTAAATCATAAAAAATGGTCACAGTACTTTCTGAAAATAGCAGAGAAGAGCATGAAAGACACTTCTTCTCCTTTAGGGGAAGTGTTACACAAATGTGGAAGGGAAATTAGATACCACTCAGAGGGCAGAAGTAAAGCCATATCCTCAATAGGCAGCCAGTGCTGTTAGCGCAAGAAGGTGCAGGAGACAGACAAGAGGTTTAGAATATGAGAGATTGTACTGATGACAGATGAGAAGCACTAGAAGTTACAGTGGAGGGTTTGGATTTGGGGGAGGGGGGCTGGTTTAAGTCAAATGAGGGGATTTACAGAACCATCTGAGGGTGAGAGGTGGGTGATGAGCAGTATCCTGGCAGTCTTGGGGTCCTTTGTCCTGATGATTGTGAGTCAAAGACAAGGATCTCATCAGAGGCCTGCAGTTAGAAAAGCACAGCTCGTCAGCTGGGATGTCCATTCTCTTGGGTCTGTTTTTAAAATTCTCTCAGGCTCTCTAATTCACCTGTAGTGCTTTTAGAGAGATGGAGGGGGGAGGCAGTGGACACCAGGCTGGCCAGGTCTACCTGACAGTCTTCACTGAACTTTTTGTCTAGAAATGCCATGCTGCTTCTACCTCTAACCATGCACTTGTCCTCTAGAGATGAGAGAGGTGAGAGAAGATGCATAGAGGCAAGTGGGAAGTTGCTAGTTTCCAGATGTATGGCCCTGGGGCAGATTGCCAAATTGAAATTACCGTTTTTTTATGGATTGGATAAAAAAAAATATTATCCTTCTTTTTTAATGCTTATTATGTATTTTTGAGAGAGAGAGACAGCGCGAGAGAGCAAGTGAGAGAGTGGGCACATGTGCACAAGCACGGGAAGGAGCAGAGAGAGAGGGAGGAAAAGATTCCCAAGCAGGCCCCACGCAGAGCATGGAGCCCAACACAGGGCTCTGACTCATGATGGTGAGATCATTACTTGAGTCAAAATCAAGAGATAGGTGATTAACTGACTGAGCCACGCAGGTGCCCCTCAAAATCCTATTCTTAAGCATGATATTATAATTAGGTATTGAAGAACCGAAATAAGTTCTGAAAAAATTTGCATGCTTGCCACAGCGTTTCATACATGTCATTGCAATGATACTGCTTTTATTAAATACATGGGTTTTCTGCATAGGCATAAAATATTTCTAAAAGCAGGACTAAGCCACATTTTAACACTTATACAGGAATGGTTTCATGATGCTCCGTGTAAACAAAACAAATATGAAATGGGTACAACAGAGCTTTCTCTTTGAAGTTTGAATTATTGGTTTGTGTTGCTTGCTTGCAAATTTATATTATGTGAGCTAGCTGGCTGTTACCAAGAAATACGATCTTTTATGTCTTAGGAGTGTGCCCTGCAAAGCAACATGTACAAACTTTTTTTTTCTTGCCCTAAGGGAAAGGGCGAGCCCTGGCACCTTTTAACCTGTAAGGATTATGTAGCTCTTGCTGGGATTGATTTGTTGGCTTCTCTTCAAGAAATGCTCCTGGTATGTGTTTTATGTTCTGACAGAGCCATGGCTCTGCTGATCCGCACGTCACTCCCGTGAAGACGTGGGCATGCCTTTGTGCATTTGCTCTTGTAGCCTGGGAAGCATATTTCAACACACCATCCAGAATTGGCTCGAACATGCCTGTCACTCCCAGCTGACTCTGATGACGCTCTTGCCAACGTAGATTTGCATCAACACAGTTCTTTACTGGAAAAAAGTTCATTCAGAATATACAGGGTGGCCTATTTAAAAGAGGCATAGCATCAATTTGAAGTGGTCTGTATTTTAAGGGAAGCATTGTAAGAAATATACTGTCAATTGAATGCTCCTCAGAGCACAGAATTATAGTCAGCATTACTCAAGACTTCCCCCCACCACTGCTGCCAGAAATCATATGTCATTTACTTCTAAAGAGTTGCTTATTCTGAAGAAAATACCTCTGTTCCAGACTTTCTTTCTCAGCATGCTGGATATGTACACATTTCTAGTCTCTTCCCTTTCTATGTACATAATCCTAATTCTTTATTCGTTAAAGCATGATATGCTAGAGCTGATGACATGTGATATGAGGTAACAACATTGCTTATTGCCTGCCCAAAATTCAGTTTGGCAATTCAGTGGATAAACACCTTTTCTACTAGAACAAAACTGTTTGGCGTTTGTCCATCTTTCTTTTTGACTCATCTTCAATATCCTAATGAATGTTTGGGATAGGCATGTCACTCAGATGCATGGCTCTATAGACAGGAAACCAGGCACTCAGAAACAAAACCTGTTACCATAGCTATTCAGAAAAAAAATACAAAACTGCCTTTGTTGTACAAAAGAAAAATTCAGTATCAGTGGCATATGACCTGTGATTACTATTATTATGATCCTATACTACTCACCCTTCATTTTTGTCATCCTAGTCTATTCTAAGTCATTATAGTAATGGATACAACTGAATGGGTTTGCAATTTTACCCCTTTTCTCATGACAACCAAAAGCATTTTCAATGACACATGCTTTGATCTGCCTGCTTTTAAGTCTCTTAAGCAGGGCAGCTCTAGACAGCTTCCTCTCAGAAGATTTTACTATCCTAATAGACCTCATCATAAATTCTATATTTATGCTTGTTTAGACACATCAAAGTCAAGCTTTATACCAGGGGCCACCTGTGAAGTTAAGGTCATCAGCTTCTTGTTGTAGCTACTGGTCACTGTCATGCCTACCAATAATAAAGTTTGACCTTGAAAAGTGATTAAAAGTTGTGGGCTACAATATAGGAATATTAAAAAAATGTTCTGCCATGTTGTTTCATCTGCTGTGTTTTGTCTAGAATTCATATTATTGTCACAGTTAACTCCAAAGTGTTCTATGCTGTTTGCATATAGTACAGAGGGAAAGAAAGTATGTGGAAATAAAGAAATATGATCTTTACCCTGTGAATTAACACATGAAATCTATAGTTAACAGAGCCAAGATGCAACACTTTACACAGATGAGTTTGTAGGGCTATCAGATGGGAGGATTGGTCAGAATTTGAGTGGGCATAAAAGGCAATCACAAAGAAACAGTTGGCCCAGCTTCTTCAAACATTGTCCAAAAGAGAGGAATGATTGGTTAGCAGAATGACATTAAACATTGCACTGTGTTAATGATCTTATTAATAACCTCTTAAATTTATCTGATTGATCACATATTTATCTATATATTTTGTTATGGTTCCATGTTCACAAAGTAATCTTCTGATTATAGTCTTCATTGTTACACAGGACTTTCTAGTGATAAAGGGTCAGATGGTTGAGCATTTTATTTTTTTCTCTTTTAAAAAAAATGTTTATTGATTTATTTATTTTTTGAGAGAGAGAGGAGGGGGCAGGGCCAGAGAGAGAGGGAGACAGAGTATCTGAAGCAGGCTCTGTGCTGACAGCAGACAGCCAATGTGGGGCTTGAACTCACAAACTGTGAGATCATGAGCTGAGCCAAAGTCAGATGCTTAACCTACTGAGCCACCCAAGTGCTCCATAGTTGAGCACTTTAATCTGAGCAATAATTGTAGTGCTCAATGAAAAGAAATCAATTGGCATTTGGATTCTGTTCAGAAGTTCCATGAGCCTGTACAATATGGGCTTGCTTCTGAGAGGAGGGTTTCCTCTCATGTGCTGAGAGATTTCAGTTTCTGAGTCTACAAAACTCATTGCCAGATTCTAATCCTAGTCATTTATCCAGGGTATTGCTGATCCTCAAGGCCTTTTGAGAAAAAATCTGCTAATCTACTCAGTTAAAACTCTTCTCCCCTGCCATGTCCTGAATATTTTCACTAGGAACCATGCTAGCACTAAATACACATTTTAAAGCTGTAATCACAGTAAGAATGAGGAAAAGGTGCAACATTCCATTCACTTAATCTCTTTCCTCAACAGAGGCTGTTTGGTGAGACAGTCATGACTTATGCTTTGAAATTAATTTTCTGACACATCTAACATTTAGCCCAGGATATAGTTGGCTATTTGTTTGTTTTTCTGAGGGTATGATGTCTTACAGAAATTGGCCAGCTATTCTAGGAAATGTGTTCAGTATTCACAGACAGTGATTGGATTTTCTGGACCCTTTTTTTCCTCTGCTTTACTCCCTCTCAGATCCAGTAACTTAGAGGGCACCCTGAATGTTACAGCTTTCACCTTCCAAAGTGATATCTTTTAGGGAGTTTCATATTTAGTAGGGTTTTTTTGAAAACCAAGGAGCCTTTGTGACTTAAGTACATGCATCTCAACTTGTGCAATTGCAGATTTTTTTATGAGTTTGAGATCAACTACATCAAGAATTGTGGCAGTGTTAGGTTGTTTCACCTCAGCAGCTTCCCCTGAAGTAATGTCTTTTCAACAATATTTAAGGTGTCGTGGTGACATGTTGACTGTTGAGACAATGACAAAAATATACAGGAAGAAGTGATGTAAAAGTGAGGGACATTGTTGAAGCAAAGTGAAATGTTAATTCTCAGACAAATGTCCCCTAGAGACGGGCATTTGAATTAGTTTCCAAAACCTGCCATCACAAATTATCACAAATGTAATGACTTAAAACAAGTGAAATTTACTCACCCATGGTTCTCAAGACTAAAAGTCCAAAATCAAGGTGTTTGCAAGCCTGCAGTCACTACAGAGGCTCTAGAGGAGAATGCGTTTCATTCCTCTCTAGTTTCTCATGGTTTTGCTGGCTTCCTTGGCTTATGGTTACATTGCTCCAACCTTTGCCTCTGTTTTCACAAACCTTCTCCTGTTTTGGTCTGTGTGTGTGTGTGTGTGTGTGTGTGTGTGTGTGTGTGTGTGTGTCCTTATAAGGACATTTGTCATTGTATTTAAGTCTCACTTGGATAATCTAGGACACTCTCCTCATCTCGAGATACTTAATTACATCTATAAGAAACTCTTTTTCCAAAGGAAAAATTCACAGGTTCTGGAGTTTAGGTTGTGGACATATCTTTTTTTGGGATCACCACTGGGCCCATTACAGCATCTAAAGATAAACCTTCTTGTGAGAGTCCCTGAGAAAGCCCTCCAGATAGCATGAGGTCTGAGCCACACCCACATGGAGAATCCTTTCTCCCTCTTGCAACAGCTCAGGGTTCCAGTTTGAATAGCTAAGGCAACAGGGCTACATGGGACAAGAAGCCAATAACACTAGGTTTCCTTGAAGTAAATGATGGCCATAGTCACTGGATGTCCAGTTATACTGTGTTGATATTTCTTCCCAAAGGCTCAGGAAAAGCATGAGATAAAGAGAAATAGGAAAATGTTATTTATTTTGTATCCTTTGCATGTACAACTCTTTTCAGAGAGAAAGGAAGGAAAACTGTAGGCCAAAGAATTAGAAAAGGAGAACAATGGATGTTTTTCCTATTTTGTGAACGTTTGGTCCTGGTCTCAGTGACTAAAATTAGCAATGAAAACCATAAACGTGGTACTTGGTTTATAGTAAAAATTCCTATAAAACATAGTGGTGTGTGAGTCCCCTTATGCCCTTCCTCCGTGCTGTTAGCTTTCCATTTGCTGTCACTAGAATAGCTGCTCTTAACCTTGTCTGATGTAGCCTTCCAGAAACATTTTGTGCATACTTAAGTAAATATAATAAAAGTAGTGATAACACTTATTGTGTAATTTATATGTATTCAGCACATTGCTAGATATTTTCAGTGATTAGTTCATTTACCTCTCACTACACATCTAAAGGGTATCTGTAAGATAGATTTCTACCAGTGAAGTTATTGATCCAAAGACATATTTTCATTAATATTAATGTTTTAATAATAGTATGATAATATATGATAATATAAATATTAATTATTAATATTAACATATTTTAAGTATTAGAATATATTCTAAGCCACCTGGGTGGCTCCTTCAGTTTAGCATCTGACTCTTGATTTTGGCTCAGTTCATGATCTCACAGTTTATAGGACTGAGCCCCACATCATGCTCTGTGCTGACAGGATGGAGCCTACTTGGGATTCTCTTTCTCTGGCCCTCTGCTTCTTGCTCTCTTTCTCTCTCTGAAAAGAAATAAATAAACTTAAAAAAAAAGATACTGGCAAATTCACTCCAAAATTTGTTTCATCATTTTACACACCTACAAACAGTATGCCAGAAGACCTATTAACTTCTCATTATCACTCACTATCCATGGATATGTTGTACTTTTATTTTTCATTACTGTAATGGGTAAAATATATCTATTATTATTTTACTCTTCAGTTTTATGAGTGAGTTGAACAGTTTTTCATTGTTTATTTGCCATTTCTTAGTTCACTGCCTATTAATATTTTTCCATTAAAATTCTTTCCAGAAATGAATTGAGATAATCATTTTGTTATTGATTTAGAAAAACTTTGAGTTATATTTAGGAAATTGTGTTATAACTGCTCTGAATAATTTCTCATTCTATTTGTTTCTTTCACTTTGTAAGTTTTGAAAGTCATAGGTAAATATTTTTAACAATTTTTTGTGGACAAAACCACATAACATAAAATTTGCTGTCTTGACCATTTTTAAGTGTACTATTCAGTAGTGTTAAATATATCCACATTACTATAGAACATACCTCCAGAACTTTTTCATTTTGCGAAACTAAAACTCTATATCCATTAAAACAGCAACCACCCTTCTCTTCCCAGCCTCTGGTCGTGACCATTCTACTTTCTATGCATTTGACTATGTTAGAAAGCTCATATATTTGTAATCATACAGTATTTGCCTTTTTTTTCACTTGCTTATCCCACTTAGTATAATGTCTTCAGAAGTCACTCATGATGTAGCATGTGACAGGGTTCCCTTTTTAAGTTAGAATAATATTATATGCATATACCACATTTTATCTATTCAACCATTAATGGGTATTTAAGTTGCTTTCATCTCATGGCTGTTGTGAATAGTGAGCTGGGAACATGGATGTACAAGTGTCTCTGCAAGAGGTTGCTTTCAATTCTTTCGGATAAATATATTCAGAGGTGGGGTTGTTGGATCATATGGTATTTCCATTTTTAATTTGTTTAGAAGAATCCTCATATTATTTTCCATAGTGACTCTACCATTTTACAATCCTACCAACAATGCATAAGGATTCCAACTTATCCTCATCCACATCAATACTTATTTTCTTTTTTCTATAGTAATGAGTGTGGAATGATATCTCATTACAGTTTTTTTTTGGAATTTCTTCCATGATTGGTGATGTTGAGCATTTTTTACATGCTTGTTGAATATTTGTATGTCATCTATTCAAGACATTTGCCCAGTTTTAACTAGGTTATTTAATTTTTTGTCTGTAAAATGTTTTCAATACAGCAAGGTTTAGCAAACTTTCCTCCATGTGCTCCTCTTATATTGTGTTTAAGGAGTGTGACTCCATTTTAAAATTATTAATTTTTCCACCTTTTCCTAGTCCTTTTAAGGTTTTCCTTTTATATTTAATTTTTGATCACCTGTAATTTATTTTGATATGAGGAATAAGAAAAGGGTACACCTGTTTTTGGCCAGCTGCCCCAACCCCAATTTATAGAAGAATCACTGATCTGAATAGGGGACTCCTGGGTGGCTCAGTCGGTTACGCATCTGACTTCAGCTCAGGTCATGATCTCACCATTTGTGAGTTTGAGCCCCGTCTCAGGCTCTGTGTTGACAGCTCAGAGCCTGGGGCCTGCTTCAGATTCTGTGTCTCCCTTTCTCTCTGTCCCTCCCCACTCGCCCTCGTGCTCTCTCTCTCTTTCCCTCAAGAATAAATAAACATTAAAAAAAAAAAAACAATCACTGATCACCTACTAACTTGTAAGGTTTCTTTTTCAAATGCCACATTGGCCACACCTGCTACAGTAATGATTATACTAAGTGTGATGTTGCCTTGTTAGATTTTCTTTGCATTATTTTATTTATTTTTAATTTTTTTAATACTTATTTATTTTTGAGAGAGAGAGAGAGAGAGAGAGAGAGAGAGAGAGAGAGAGAAAGAGAGAAAGCATGAACGGAAGAGGGGCAGAGAGAGAGGAAGACACAGAATTTGAAGCAGGTTCCATGTTCTGAGCCTGACGTAGGGCTCAAACTTACGAATTGTGATATCATGACCTGAGCCAAAGTAGGATGCTTAACCGACTAAGCCACCCAGGAGCCCCTTCTTTGCACTCTTTTCAATGGTAAACTTCTGCTATTAATACCACTTAAATATTTGGAATATAGACTTAAAATACTCTATAATTTCATTTGTTGAGCCCTATTTCCTTTAAATATAAATATTACCTATGTTCCCAATAACATTCCTTTTTTGGGGAGTGAACAAAGAGAAATGTTTTCAATGATTTGTGAGACCAGTGAGTAAGAATGGCTTTGACAGAATGATATTCTTATTTCAAAATGTGAAATGATGACACACCTTCTACATAAGGAGGAGAGATGTCTATTTCAGGAAATTTACCTAAATTTGGGTTGAATTTAGTATCCCTGGCAGCCCCACACCTGGTAGAGAGATGTAAAATCCTTGTGCCTACATGAAATGATACTTATCATCATCAGGGACAGATTAAAGATTTAGAGTTCTGGAGTTTGGTTGCTAAGGCCTGATTCTGCTGTAAATTGACTGTAGGATTGTATTAAGTCTTTTAATTCTTCTGAGCATTAGCTTTCTAATTTTCTAAATGGGGATAAATAACATACATGAAAACTTTGAAACGGTTCTTTGAATGACTAAACACAGTAATTTGTAGGATATGTACTTTGTACAGCATCACGTGCTAAAAACATGGTGGTAATAATTGTTATTAGTAACAGCAATGGTAATCATGGTGAAAGAAGATTCCGCTGGTGCAACACTCTCTTTCAAGCAGTCCATGCCCAACACAGTATGCACTCCTCACACAGCAGGGCTAGACTCTCTAATCCCTATGCTGTATAAAAAACCATTAAGGGAATGAATTCATTCAATGCATTAAAACCCAAAAGGTTATTAGTAAACTATTAAATTTAGGTGACATTTTCCTTATCCAGCTTTTTCTTCTTCTAGTCTCCTCTTTATTTTACCAACTGCAGAGATTCTGTTAACTGTTTAAAGAATGCGATTTCAGGTTGCTTGAAAGGAAGAAACCTGGACTGGAAGTGTAAAGATAGTTCTTTTTGGGATGTAATTAGTCACTTTTATGTGATGCTTCCATTTTTAAATGAGAAATTCCTTCTCTCCTGCAATTTTCCAGGAGGAAATCAGTTCTGTGAAAGAAAATATGTAAAATCTAGAACTAATTTCCAGTAGAAATTTCTCAAGACAGTTTCACAGTCGTGGTTGGCTGTTTTCTTTTTGTGACCTGTATTACCCTGAACATCAAATGATCATAGTACAACCATGTTTATTAAGAACTCTTAGTGTTGGGTACAACTCTTGGAATTTTCCTGCTTTTGAATAGTAACTGCAGGAATTTCTTGAAGGTGAACCTACTCCCTGGACAGAGGAGTGAAAAGGACAGGAAGGAAAAGGAAAGAAAGGAAAAGAGATAATGTCAGCCACTTAGAGACTTAGAGAAAAGGGGGCCTTGGAGAGGTTATCTTGACTTTTGACTAGATGATAAAACCAAGGGACAGAGGGGTACAGAGAATGCCCATCGGTATACATTACGACAGCGTGAGACCCAACACACAGATTATTTGAAGTAGGTCAGTGTCCTTTTTAGTTTGACCGAGAGCCTGGGGGTTGAGAATGGGGATGGAAGGAAAGTACAGAGAACTCATTTATTCAACATCTCTGCCCAGCGGCCACTTGTTTTATTTTTCTGTTGTTTTGACCCTAGATTTGTAGAGCAACATTTCATACCTGATTTTGACTTACACTAGGTGCCTGGAATGCAAGAGGCAATTGTGTAGAAATGAATGAACAGAGCAGTTTACTTTAACTCTAGAGACGTTTGTTGTTCCTCTTGCCACTAGCTAGCTGAATGTCTCAGGCAAATTATCTCAATTCTCTTTGGCTCAATTTCCTCAGATATGAAAGGAGAGTATTGGATAGTTCATACTAAACTCCTTTCCAGTGCAGAATACTGTGCTCCTCCGTCTTTCTCTGAATAATTTCATAGGTTGCTGAAACAGCAATAGTAGCTTGGTTCTTAGCTACCAATTGCATATTCCCCTCAAATGTGAAAGAAAAGGAAACCCCAAATTTAAGTCCACTGTTGTAGTTGCCTCTCTTTTCATTCGGGTATCTGTGGCTCATAGATTCCATAGCCTCATGTGAAATTTTCATTTCAAAGAAGTGAGTGATGGTTAAAGGAAGGAAAACCTTTTACAACTAAATTCCACATAACTGTGCCATTATTTACTGTTTCCATGCAAGTTTTAAGTTGGTCACAAGTTTAAAAGTTTATGAGAATTGCCTATTGTTGCCAAGTGTACTGAAGACAATGTTTATACAATAATATCTCATCCTTTCCTCCACTCTTTTCTATTTTAGAATAAAAATACCAGTAGGAAAAAGAAATGGGTGACTATACCTAGTAAATACATGGGTGTAGGTTATTTGGTCATTACTATAGTTTAAATATGTGGGTACATTATAAAACAAGGAACAAATGATAGAAGATTGTCTATTTGGAAGGTCCAGACTGCTAATAATTTTCTTTCCTTAACAACAACAACAACAACAACAACAAAAATAGGCAACAGACCTTAGGGTACTAAATGCTTTTTGAATTCATTCACTATTCAGTGTCAGAACACCAACAGTAATATAGTATTTCATGTCTTTAGAAGTAGTTCACTGGGGCACCTGGGTGGCTCAATAGATTAAGTGCCCCACTCTTGATCTTGTCTCAGGTTATGATCTCATGGTTTCTTGAGTTTGACTGAGCCCCACATCCGGCTCTGTGCTGACAGCCTGGAGCTTGCCTGGGATTCTCTGTCTCCTCTCTCTCTCTGCCCCTCCCCCACTCTTGCAGGGTGTCTCTCTGTCTCTCTCTGTCCTCTCAAAATAAATAAGTAAATATTAAAAAGCAATTAGAAATAGCTTTTCTCTAGCAGTCCACTAATGTTCTCAAGGTGTATAAAGAAGAAATATTCATAATGTCGGTGCATCGGGGCCAGAATGATTGGTATTCAAATCTTTAGCCTTCAAAGAGACATTTTTGCTTGATTAAATTAATATTTTAAAATAGTATATCAAGACTCAAATTAAAATTAATATATTTTTTAACGATTTTTTATTTTCCTGTTATTTCATAAACTTCTGTAACATAATTTTTTGTTCTTACTCTTTATTCAACTGTTTTCTTAATATTGGATATTGAATTATCTGCTTTGATCCTACAATAAATATCTTTGAAGGTCAGTTATGAATTGTTCCTTTAAAATTAGGAAGGATTCTCAGATATGGGATACATAAAGATTTTAAGCCACGTTGCGAACTGCTTTTCAGAAACTGTTGTTATTGTGCTAATGGTATGTTCTACTACCATATTCTACTGCACTCTTCCAAGTATTGTATACTTTACCTAATAGAGATTTGTCATATTAGTAGCTTGCAGAATAACATCTAACACATTTCAATTAATATTCTGACTACCAATTTTTTTTATTGGTGCATGGGAATTTTCAATATTGTCTTTTGTGAATTGCACTGTAGTGGTTTTTTTTTTTTTGTCTATTTGGACATTAACTGTTTCTTTCTCTATCTTGTTTTGTGCACAAAGAATTTTCTCAGTTTATTGTTTGCCATGTGATTAATTATTTACATATTATTTACATATTACATGAATTTTTATGTGAATAGATTTTCTTTTACCTATTGCCACAACAGTTATTTTTCCTTTGTACAATCTTATTTGCTACTTCTGTAGAAAAGCTTTCCTCAGCCCAAAATTAGATTTGAATTTAATTTTATTTTCTTCTAGTTTTTTAAAAAAGAAATACTCTACTTTTAATCCCTCTGGAAATAATTAAAATATGATATTTAGTTTAAAATTTATGTGAAGTTCTACCATTCTGATAAAGATTGAAAAGGATAAAAGATAATGAGGAATCTTTATCCAATATTCATTTTATTGCACTACTATAAGCAAAATCAGGAACTTAAATACTTACCTCAAAGTATTTTGTAAATTATCAGAAACTATACAAAAGGAAAGATAGTCATAACAATTTGACATACTTAAAAGCAAATTCTTCCAAATGTCTTCTTTCCCAAGAAGGCCACTTTTTTTTTTTCTCTCTCTAACATTTATATTTTTATTTTGAGGGAGTGAGAGAGAGAGAGAGAGAGGAGAGGGAGAGCGAGCAAGCATGGGAGAGGCAGAGATACCAGGAAAGAGAGAGAACCCCAGGCAGGCTCCACGCTGTCAGCACAGAGCCTGACGCGGGGTTCCAACTCACGAACTGCGAGATCACCACTAGAGGGGAAACCACAAGTTAGACACTTAAGCATGTGAGCCACCTGGGCACCCCACCTAGGAAGCCCACTTTAAAAACATAAGCTTTATGTTATGCCATTAAAGTCATTGGATTGGAAAAAATAGTAAATAAAAAAAAAATAAGTCATTGGATTGAATTCCAAGTTAGTGCTATAGTCAAATGTTTTCTCATAAATGTAGTTAGTAAAAGCAATACCAAAGAGTAAACAATGTTAAATTGTTTTCTAAATAATTTTTAATCGCTGTGAAAAAATTCTACAACCTAATAAATTATATTTATTTTTCATTGTATTACACATATATTATTTTTATTAAGAAATATGTTTCTGGATTACTAAAATAATAATTTTATATTAAATGTTTGATGACTGCAAGAAAGTGCAAAGAAGAACCAGGTGTGAAGGTTTTAAAAACTGTGTCGGGGCGCCTGGGTGGCGCAGTCGGTTAAGCGTCCGACTTCAGCCAGGTCACGATCTCACGGTCCGTGAGTTTGAGCCCCACATCAGGCTCTGGGCTGATGGCTCGGAGCCTGGAGCCTGTTTCCGATTCTGTGTCTCCCTCTCTCTCTGCCCCTCCCCCATTCATGCTCTGTCTCTCTCTGTCCCAAAAATAAATAAAAAACGTTGGGAAAAAAAAAAAATTAAAAACTGTGTAGCCTGAGCAAGCTGCCCTACCTCTCTATCATTGTCAACATCTGTATAATGCAACACTTGACATACATAATTCCTTAGCACTCTAGTAGTTCACAGTATTGTGAAAAACAATTTTATAAATAAAGATAATATTTCATTAAATTTAATAAATTTTTAAAGTATGCCAAAGCATATTGTTGGTCTTGTTGAGGCACATGGAAGAGGTCATATCCGGGGCACCTGGGTGGCTCAGTCAGTTAAGCATCCGACTTCAGCTCAGGTCATGATCTCATGGTTTGTGAGTTTGAGCCCCACATCTGACAGCTCAGAGCCTGGAGCCTGCTTTGGATTCTATGTCTCCCTCTCTCTCTGCCTCTCTCTCTCTCAAAAATAAATAAACATAAACAAATAACATATTTAAATATCTTGCTGTTGACCCAGTGTTTAACTTATTATCTGGGTTTTGCCATTTTCATGATGAATACATGTAAATATATGTATATGTGCATATATGAATCAGTATAGACAGATAGCTAAATATACTCATACACATAATACACTATATTGAATCCAATATTATTGCTTTCTTGACTCCCAGTTTTGCAAAGGCAGAATCAGATAGAAAGAAAGAAATGTCAAAAGACTTTCATTTTTATACAGAAAATGTGCAGAGCCATGTTTTTCTAACAGTTCATATTATGTTAAAGATTGATTAATGCTACTGCTTCTGTGGGTAGAATATTTAAAATTCAGTCAGTAAGAGATACTCATATGATTGCCTCAAATATCAACATATATCAAACAAAATATGCATAGGTTTTGATACCAAGTTTATTTAAATAAATGTCTCAACTTCATATAGATGAAATGAGCCATACATGGGTCATATACTGACATTTGTTTAAAATATTTATCACATACTGTGTTTTATTGTTAGTAACATTTGCAGAGCTTAGGGAAATACAATATGAGAATGTCAAATTTTGAATTAAAAATAAAGGATTTTACTCCCCCATGAATAGGAGAGAAAAAAGTTGTGTGATATTGCTTGTTATAATTAGTATTAGTAAAATACGTGAAACACAATCACAGGAATAAATGGAATAATGATTAGTCTTCTGAAGTAGAAAAGAGAACAATTAGAAAACAATGATAAATCTACCTTTGAAATAATTATTCTCCAAATGTTACACATTTGCTGGTATAGATAATAATGCTGTGAACATCTCATTTGCACATATCTTTTAACTTGTCTGGAACTAATTGTTTACTATTTTGTCATATTGCTTTTTAAAAGTTTTTTTCTTTTCTTTTTCCTTTTTTTTTTTTTTTATTTTAGAGACATAGAGAGAGAGAGAGCACATGTGTAAACAGGGGGGAGAGGGGCAGAGGGAGAGGGAGAGAATCTTAAGCAGGCACCATGCTCAGTGTGGAGCCGGACGTGGGGCTCAATCCCAGGACTTGATTCAGCTGAACTGAAATCAGGAGTCAGACACTCAATGGACAGAGCCACCCAGGAGCCCCTGGTGACTGGGAGGGAGGGAGTCTATGGTATACCCCATGGAATTAATATGTGGAATTATCTCATTAGTTTTTACTTTCTTCTTGAGAATTTTCCTACCTCTACCTAGAAGATAGCTGATAAAAAATGAGCTTTACTTTATGAGGTATTTGGGCATTTTGTGTGTTACCATGTTTCAGCCCTACATGTGGACCACAGCACATGAACTCAAAACATCTTCCTTCCCTTTGTGAGCCTGTCTCAGTGATGCAGCACTTGTAATACCGTTAATTTGAAGGAACCTAATTCTTTTATAAATTCTTGGGACAAATAGATTTAACGAGGTAGAATAGTTGAATAATTTACAAGTTGTATATAATTTTCTGTACGTATTTGAAAAGCCTGAAGTCAGATATAGTGTAGAATCTATTACATTGAGTCTGTTACTGTGAATACTCTGTACTCTATTTTATCCTACTCATTCTTAAACCATGAATCATAGTTTAAATATAGTTGTATAAAAAGAAAAGAGAATGTTTTAAATAAAACCAGTACCTCAGGAGGAATGTCTCTATGTGTATATCTATATATATCTAGATATCTATATCTATATATATCTAGATATCTATCTATATAGATCTAGATATATATATCTATATGTAGATATATCTAGATCTATATAGATAGATATCTAGATATATCTAGATATTTCTAGATATATATCTATATCTATATCTATATATTTGGAATTTTTTTCCATCAGACTATGAAAGGTAGTAGAGGTTCATATTATCTTTTCACTAAGTAAAAGTTTATAATTCCCTAGACTATAGTTAACAAAATTCATAAAAAATCTGTCCTTAGATTAATACAGATTTAATCCTTAACACTTCAGCTCAAAACTCAGGTTTACTCCTTCTCTAACAATCAGGAACTGATTGTCAATAATGAACTCATTAAAATTCATTATTTCAGCATTTAAAAGTTGATAAAATTGGTACTTTGTACTTTATGGGATTAATCACAACTCATAACTGCTAAATGATTAAGAAGACCATTAAAGACCATGAAGAGGGAGGGAAGAAAGAGGAAAGAAAAGATGGTGGTGATGGGGACTTTCCACCCATAAAGACAAAATTGATGGTTAGGGGTAAATAATCTGACATTTCAATTTTTTTTGGCCATTAACAAAAGAGTAGTAATCACACACTTAGAAGATTAGTAAGGTTTCAGCTTTGTTTCAACATAGCAGATAATATCCTAATCTATGCAATCATAAAGAGAAGCAGAAATAAATCTAATTCAAAAAATTTCATCTTCCTCCCCTCTTCATAGAACATATTCATGTATGTCCTTAGTGGGGTGAAGAGGCCTTGAAACTGCTTATGGTACCTCTTACCAATTTATTCTTGCCACCTACCTGATAAGACTCACTGTCTTCTCCTTCTTTTTCTTTTAATTTTTTTTGAGAGAGAGAGAGAGAGAGAGAGAGAGCACAAGCAGGGGAGGAGCAGAGAGAGAGGGCGACAGAGGGTCTGAAGCTGTCTCTGCACTGACAACAGCGAGCCTGATGTGCTGCTGGAACTCAGGAACCATGATATCATGACCTGAGCTGAAGTCGGACTCAACCCACTGAACCACCCAGGCACCCCAGGACTCAACCTAAACTCCTTAATGAGTTTTTTAAAACCCTTACTCCATTTTACCTGTCCAGGATTTTTTCTCATTTTTACATATGTTCTAACTCAATGGTATTACATTTGGAACTTTCTTTGATTTTGCTCTTCCATATGCTTGATATCACCACCTGTCAAAATCCATCCCTTAAGACCCTACTGAAATATAACCTCATTTTACTTATCATCTAATGTGTGGTTGACCTTTCCATTCTGTAAAGAACTATTATTTCCTCCCTAAGGAGCTTACCACATGAAAATAAGGAGAGTGCCTCATTCATCTTGAAATCCCCTTTGTTCAATTTCTAACTTCTTTACACAATGTTACTCATCATATTTAGAGGCTGAATCAATCATTGAGTGGGTACCATCACTGGGTCCATGGAATTGACTTACTTGAGTCAAATCTGTATAAAAAGGCACTTAATAAATATTAAATGTTGTCAATTCTCAATTATTCATGGATATATTATTCAGATTACATCTGTGATATGATTTTAAAGGTCATATTTACATAATGAATGATCCTGACTCATGGAGCCTTTAGCTGACATAAATGGGTTCTTAGTTTGTGCCCATCTGACAGAGATTAGAAGTGAAGTCTCTGTAAACCAATTTTATTGTAATTACTACCAATTCTCCCTTGCCATTCTTAGTCAAAAGGCAGGGTTTTGCTTTTAGCTTGCTTTGCCTACCTAAATCTGAAAGCTGATACTGATCACAAACTAGTATTTAAAGGCAGAGCATGGAACAAAGCTAATTGGGAGGTTAGAATCCAAAAGGTCAGGAGTTTTCCATTCCTCTTTCCATCAGATCTTAATTGTGGAGTTTTGTTAATTTGTGAATTAAGTTGTTTAATTAATCCAGAAAACTTCCTTATGAAAACAATGCCCTTTTGGTAGAGAGGAAATTCTGCCTGTTTTCTCTCTCTCTCTCTCTCTCTCTCTCTCTCTCTCTCTCTCTCTCTCTCTCCCTCTGTTCTCCTCCCCCTCTCCTTCCCCACGCCCCCCACCCTTTAGTCCCTCTGCTTTTCAGTCCTTCCCTCCCTAATGACATTTGAAAAACACTGCAATTTAACTGTCAATAAAATCATAAAAATATAACTTTTGCTAAGGATATTAGCATAAATTAAAATACAGGATTTCGGAGAAGGATGGGTTAGTTGATGGGCTTATTTTTAAGCCTTAGTTGAGATCACATATAGAACAAAGACATTGAATTTTATTGAAATTCACACTGTTCAGTGGGTTACCAGAGAATTGCAGGGAATGCATAGATATAATTTAATAATATGTCATTATTATTTTAAAATTAATAAGACAAATATCAAATATAAAAGGATTAGCTTATCCACTAGGACCTGTAGTGATGTTTGCCTAACTTTCATCTATCTGGATACGTTTTGGCAATTGTCAGCAATTTTATTTAGTCTGTCAGCATTTGCAGTGGCAAGGATTGGGATTTACTTAATACATTCATGCTCGATAAAACCTTTTGTGCACATTAGCATGACAACCAGTGTGCATAAAATACAATGGGAACAGCATTCAATTATAATGTATTTTACACCAAAAGAATAGTTTGGGAAATGAGTCAAGGACTAAATTAGATGACTTACAAATATTTATGCTGTTTTGCAACTTCTAAAATAGGTAATTTGTGTATATTTACTTTCAAAATACCTTATAGGCAAAGAAATGAATGAAGGGAACATTAACTGCAATACAAGCTAAGTTAATGTGTCTTAATGTAATAACATGAGGAAGAAGCCAGTTACTGGAATCGTTATAGTCTGGCATCACCTCCTTTAGAATGCTCATATTTTAAAAGTATGACAGGTATGCTGAAAAGTCTTTACACAAAAAGATGGGAGACTTTTTTTTTTATCAGTTAAGAATGTGTTCAGCCGTGAGTAACAAAACAAAACAAAACAGCTGTTTAACCATCTAAGAATGTATTTGTCTTGTGTAAAAGGATGTCTGGAGGTAGCAGTGTAGGGCTACCACGGTGATCCTATGATATAATCAAAGGCATAATTTCCTTTTATGTTTCTTCTCTACCATCCTCAGCGTACTGTCCCGTCCTTGACTGTTACCTCATGATCACATGTGTTGTGACTGCTCCCGGATCCTTTTGCCAACCATGGTAGAGAAAGGAAACAGGGAAGTAGAAAAAGGGGTAGTGTCTATATGAGGGAAGCCGGGACATCATCATAGGAACCCTCAGCTTGCCTCTCCATGATAGGAATAATGCCACACACTTGCTCCTAGGTTTAAGAGAGGCTGGGGAGCTTATCTTTTTAACTGGGCATGGTTTTGGGTGAACAACAGTGGGCTTTACAAGTGAAAGGGAAGAGGAGAATGAAATTGAATATGCGATTAGCAATATCTGACGTAGTCTGGTAGTCCCGACAGAGCTAAATTTGATGAGTTGGGAAAAACATTTAGCTGATGAGATTTGAAACACAATATAACAGAATATCCAACCTATTAGGAAAAATAGATGTTCTTATATAGTGTCCAAGAATGATGAGGAAGGAAATAGAATAAGGATTTTTAAAGAGAAAATCAGATGCTATTAACCTATACACATTCTGTTAGGAATCTAATACCCCAAAAAAGCTAAAATCAGATTAATAGCAAGTTGTTTATTTTCTGCACCATCAAGACCTCCTTTGTTTCATAGACAAATGGTCTAGTATAATTTATGCAAAGCCTATGGGGACATGACTGAAATAATTGAACTGGAGCCTCTCTGATCTTTAATTCAGAGTAATCCTGTTTTATCAAGCAGTGCAGAAATCACACTGAAGGCAGCAGAAAATACCAAATGGACAGATTGGTGGCTATTTATAGCTGATACAAAAATGAAATGGGAAAATGAGGTAACTCTGATTAATGACAGTCCCCGATCCCTTTTGGACTGAACTAGCTTGATAAATGAATCTCAATGTGGGAGCTAGTTTAAATGATAAATGTTTTAAATCTCCACTATCCTATGTATGGGTAAGTAGAGCCTGAAAATAAAAGTTTGTAATCAAAATAACCTCATTTTTAAAACATGAAAATTCAAGTGTTTATCTCAACAAATGGTTAATATTATTAGAAGAAATAACTGCATTCTCTTTTTTTAATTCTCCTGATTTGGAGAAAGAAACAGCTTTGGTCTACAGCCAAAATATTACCTCTCGTTAGCTGAGTTTTTCCCCAGTTCAGTGTCTACAAAACACTGTTCATAGTAGAACTTCACCCCTTGACTTCCTCTGTTTCTTTTCTCGGTTATTAGACATTGTGGCTTTTCTCCACCCCACTCTGGCTCACTCATTCTTAGGGTATCCTGACCAGGAGCAAATTGCATTATCTGGTCTGTAATACCACTTGGGTTGGGAAGTATTGTACAAGAGCAAGATTTACTGTAAGGATTTAACTGTTTCAAATGTTCTTGTTCTGTAGTCTGTAGAGTGCCTCTTACATGTCAGTGCTGTCCTAAGCAGCAGGAGTATGAAGATGAAGAATTTCTGGTCCTTGCTGGTTACATGCACACAATCAGGCTTTTATTCAGGGTCATTTACTTGTGTAAAAATATGACATGCTGAAGATATCTGATGTTTGAGTTGGCCTCATGGAGCATAATGAATTAGTCTCATGTCAATGTCTCTATGCCCAGAGACGTTAAAGAGGGTATTTATGTTAACTTGTGGAGGGCATAAAATCCAATATTTTACATCTTTCACCTAGAGAAGTGAAATATCTTATTAACTTTGCTTACGTTTATGCTTAAAAGATAGCTATCCCTCTTGTCTCCATTGAGAATCCATCCATTATTCCACACCATATCTGAAACAGTATGTAGTTATTGGCCATTACCAGAGATAATTCTGTTTTACTTAGGGCAGGCCATGACTACTGGGATCCAGAAAAGTCTTGAAAATCAGCCTTTAATTATTCCACTGGGCAACATTTCATTCCATACAGGATCTCCTTTTTATTTTCTATCCCTAGCCCATGCTCCAACCCCATTCTTCTTAAGAATGGAATACATCTAAGACATAGTCTCTTCTAGTAAGAAGTAAGATCTATAGTTTATATTGTAACATTAATGGATTGTTTTTGCTAAAATAACCATTACCTTCCCATCAGGGATAAGAATGCAGAAGTACAAAGTGTGTAAGGAGGATAGAAAACTCCACTCTACCACACATAAAAACAATAATCTACTAATTTTATTTTGAAACCCTAAATGTGTTACCAGTTATATGATTTAGAGTAGGCTAATGTTTGCAATAAAAACATGTAATGGCATAAACACAAGGGAAGATCAGGTCTTGCCTTCTTGAATCCAGTCATTTAAGGACAAGGTTGGTAGAGGCTTGGCCATCTTTCATGCATGGTTTCCAATATTGATCTTAGGGGCATGATTCTAGACAACCATAGGGGAAAAGAATACAAAGGAGTCTGGATAGAAACCCATCACATGATCACACCTAACTGCACAGGAGTCTGGGAAATGAAATCTAACCATGTGCCCAAGAAGAAAAGGATTTTTGGTGAGCAGTCAGCAGTGTAATCCCTTTTACAGTGACCAATTAGCCAAAACTCAGACTGGAAGTTATTGTACTAGAACCTGATCTGACAAGGCTATATTTTCATCTAAACTATATATTGCTTAGAACAAGCCTCCCAGAATTGCAAGTACTTATCAAGTAGACCTGGAAAATGATGTTATTTTAAAAACCACTTTCTCCAAAGCTGAAGTTTTAGTCCTAAAGCAGACCATAATAGAATGAGACAATTATTCTAATATAACATTAAGAGGTACATACACATATTTTTCAAAGATTAGTGTTCACATTTTTTTTTCTAAATAAAGTATGTCATAGGAAGTAATGATCTCTATGACACATGCTGAAGATCTAAAAAGTGCTTTTCTAGGTACAATGATTTTTAAATTTGAGATCTGTTCCAAATCTCCTTATGATATTATTTTTCAAATTCCTTAGCTGCTTTTTAGGTTTATAAAAATATTGTTGTATTGGAAATTACTGGATATTTACCTCCTGTTAATTCATTTATTTATTTTAGGGATTTATTTTTCTTTGTAATGTTGAGTTATAGCATAGCTTATCTGAAGAAAGTTATATGTATCTTAAGAATACAGCAACATGAACTTTCATGCTAATGTAACCAGATCCCAGGTCAAGAAACAGAACCTTTTAAGGCCCCACCCCTCTTCTCCAGCCTTTCTTCTGTTTTCCAGTTACTACTCCCTCCCTTCAAGGCTGGTCACTATCCTTACTTCCCACAGCATAAAATTATTTAGCCTCTATTTGTATTTTTTATAGATGGAATCATGCAGTATTTACTTTGTTTTATAACTGCCTCTTTTTGTTCAACATTAGTTTGTGCAATCATTCATATTGTTTTGTGGGAATAGACTGTAGTTTGTTTATTTATTCTATTATTGATGAGCATTTAGGTAGTTTATAGGTTTATGGCTATTACAAATACTGCTGCTATAAACATTCTAGTCCGTGCCCTTTGAAATAAATAAGTACACATTTCTGTTTGAGTTGCTAGTTTACGTGGTATGGATAATTCAACTTCAATAAATACTTCCAGTTTTCCATAGAAGTTGTATTAGTACACTTGGGATTCATTTTTAATATAAAAAATTTGAGACCAAAAATTTGCATTAAAATGCAACTTAACTCAACTCGTATTTCCCCTTTCAGACATGTGACATTTTTTTCTCAATGAGAGCCTTTTCCCAAGGGCATTGTAGACATTCTCCAAATAGGATGTGATGGGAACAACTAGTTAATAATAATAATGCAATTTCTGCTTTCTAAGTATTCTATTTCAAGGGTAGACTTGAAATAAAAATAATTTTTTTGTCAGTGATTTTGCTGTGTTCACTTTGTACTGTATTGCAATAACCTCAAATAATGATCTGGCTTATGCTATTTTTTTCTCACTTCCATCAGCATTATGATAATGATCTTGAAATGCATTAATTAACATTTGATGCCATTTCTCCTTCCCAGATCTTGCATTATGTTTTTCTGTTTTCTACAGATTTATTAATTTCTTAGGTCTTTGCAAGATGCTAAATTATTAATGGAATAATGACTTCTTTATCCTGAAGAAAGGCTCCTTTGTACTTTTAAAATTTCATCTATGCAGTGGGGTATATATATAAAATTTTAAATATTCAAATACTCTTCATTTCACTCTGATTATATAGCTAGAATTATATAGAAACACAAAGTGTTCAGATAACACATCTCTTTGTAGAATGTGGGATAAATAAAGATGCACTGATAAATAATTAAAATATATTTAAAGGGGGAAAAGACAAGTCATTATATTTTTGCTTCTCCTAGTAAACATATGTGGTGTAGACCAGTGATTTCTGGACTTCAAGTTCTTAAATATTGATTTTAAATGTGGTAGTTCATATCAGAGCACCTACTTGTGGTTTGCCAAGTGAGGTCATTTTTTGGAAGTTCCTACACTATAGTCTTACCATTTCATAAAATCACGTACATTTAAAATATTTTTTATTTTAGATTTTTTACATTTTTTAAGTAATCTCTACCCCCAATATGGGGCTTGAATTCACAACCCCGAAATCAAGAGCCACCTGCTCCACTGAATGAGCCAGCCAGGTGCCCCATTTTAATTTTTAAAAAGTGGTAAAAATCTTGTCAGAGTAAAATATAATTATTTAAACTGGGTAAATTTAGCTTAATGACAAATACATGAAACTATTTTGCTTCTATTTCTATTATTCTCTTTATATGGACTGGTGGAAGCTTTTCCAAGGTGAAGCTTTGATGTTTAGGAACTACTAGATTAGATGTTATATTAAAGGCTTTAAATTAAAGCAACATTTTCCAGCTTTCAAATTTTATGAAGCTAAATGTGATTGACAATGATAGCATGGATTGTCAAGTTCTCTTGGTAAAAATCACCCAGTCTGGGAAGGTCTATGCATCAGGCCAAGGTACTTACAGGATTAACCTATCTTGCTCTTTCATTTAAAGAGAGCATGTCAACAATTTCTTCATAAATGTAGCGTGATAAAATATATCATTTGTGAAACTGATGCAGACATCTTCGGGTTTTATTATGTTGTTACTCAGAATTAGTAGTTCTACCAAGGATCCCATCCTGACTTCTCTTAGTTTTTGTTTGTTTATGTTCTAAGCAGTAATTTGAAATAAGTTCTCAGACTTACATAGACCCAGGAATCTTTGTTCCCAAGGAAAAAATAATTGTAATTCTTTCATGACAGTCTTTTTTCCCCCCCTTCAGGAATGTAATCAAACATCAGCTGTAAACATTATTTAATATAAGTGAATTAAACCAGCCCACACATTTTATTTTCCCTGAGACATATTGCTGGGAAAGTCGATTTTCAATTTTAAGAAATCAACATATGCTGAAGCAACTGTCTATTTTCATTTAAATTGATAGGAGCTGAGGCCTGTAAATTATGTTTCATTTTCACATCTAACGTTGTTGGTATATTTGACCTGAAGGTGGAAAACCTTGTTCTGCCTTAGATGCCTCCTAAATAAGTCTAAGTAAAAAGATGAAGGGACGATTATTTGATGAAGCTAGATAAAGTCAATAAAGACAATTTCAGGAAAGCCCAGTTCTGAAGTATTAGAACTGATTTTAATATTAAATTAGTTACAGTCTTGAACTCTCTATCATAGCATTTATCACCTTTTATTTGCCTTATGCATGGTCTTTCTCTCTCATTGGGTGATTGGTTCTAGAAAGAAGAGAATTTGTCTTGTTCATCTTTATTTGCCAGTTCTTAGCTCATTTCCCAGCACAAAGCAAGCACTCGATAAATCTGTTGAATTAATTGATTAATGAGTTGGAATTATATGGGGATATAAATGATCTCCTGTGTTAAAAATATATTTTACACTTCTGTATATAATATGTATGTATGTTTGTGAGTAAAGAGAATTAATTGTATCTTCATATTGTTGAAAAGTTATATTATTTCTCATGCAGATTTAATTTCTTTAAGGTTACATTGACATTGAATTTATTACCAAAATTATGCTGTTTTGGTGCGTACATACTTTATGTGCTTACGACAGTATAGTTCTAAGATATACATCATAGAGAAATTGGATAGGGGGTGTCTGTGTGACTCAGTTGCTTGAACTTCTGTCTCTTGATTTTGACTCAGGTCATGATCCCAGGGTTGTGGGAACCAGATCCATGCTGAGTGTGGAACCTGGTTAAGATTCTCTCTCTCTCCCTGAGCCCCTCTTCCTGTCTCGCACATTCTCTCTCTCTCAAAAAATAATAAGAAGAAAACAAAATAAAGAAAAATTTGAGAAGCATATTTTACATCATTAATTTATTCGCATGTCGTCTAATGCCTAAAACTCATTTTATTTATTTAGTAAAGTTTATGTATTTATTTCCTGAGAGAGAGAAAGAAAGGAGGGGGGCGGGAGGGCTTGCACATGAGCAGAGGAGAGGCGAAGAGAGAAAGGAAGAGAGAGAATCCCAAGCAGGCTCTGCACTGTCAGCACAGAATCCAACTCAGGGCTCAAACTCATGAACCCTGAGATCATGACCTGAGCTGAAACTGAGTCACCCAGGCACCCCTGACTGAAACTCATTTTAAAAATTAAAGCACTGAAAACATATTACTTTCCCACGAAGCATTTAATAATTTGATAGCATTTAACTTACAAAATAGTTATTGAGGAAACACTAATTTTAGAGAAAATATATGTGTAAGAGGAAAAGTATGAGTGGGGAAAAAAAGAAATGGTAGGTACAGGACTAGGTGCTTATTAATGAATTATTTCATTTAATCATTGTAACACCCCTTAAGATGGTTTTATCATCCATTTTATAGGGAAACTGAGATTCAGAGAAGTGTACTAACTTGGCCAGGGTCACGTAATGGGCTGGGAATGGACTTAAATAAAGGTCTTTCAGTTTCCAAATACAGCAGTGTTTCAGGGACTTGATCTGTTATTTATGTGAAAAAACAAGTAAACTTGATGCTTATGGAAACTATTTATTTAAATCAAGCCCTCAGGATTTCTAATTGTTTCCTAAGTCCAAAAGATTCTAAGAAAAAGCAGTGCAGTCTAATTGTTAATAATTTAAACACTTAAGATTTAAATGCTGATTTCTTTTTCAAATAACATTTAGAAGTGGATTTACTGTTAATTTTTACAGGGGATCAGGGCTATAACTCAGTTTTACAAGCAGTGTATTCCACTGATCATAATCAACATATTTGCCAGCTAAGTACAAGAGCTTCACCCCTTTCTCCTAAGTGACTTGTCTCCTTTTTTTGGGCAATGAATGTAACTCCTCCAGAAAGTCTCCTGACTGTTTGCTCTTGCTTCTTAACCTTTCAATAATTTTTGCTGTTTTTAAAAAACATCTAACCAACACTCATTGAGCATCTACAAACGTGAGATGTGGTAGGACTGGTGTCTAGGTGAGTAAGAAGATGTACCACAATATGGACCAGACTTTCCAGTCCAGTAGTGAATGAAACTTGGGGAAAGAAGAAATTGTTACAAGATGTGAAGAATGCAAAAACTAAATGCTATGTCAGATGTGACATTAGCACACAAGGGCAGGCTGGACAGCCCTGCCTGAGGAGGTGATGTGTAGATGGGTGTTTATTCCCCCATGAAACCAAGAGAAAGGAAATCCCAGGACTAATGTATCCAAAGGTGATGATGAGGAATGGGGGACAGCAGGGAAAGAATCTTGGAGAGGTAGCCTGAAGTAGTCAGTCTCAAAGTTTCATTGATATGTTTCATTATATGGGTGAGGAAACAAGACTCAAAAATATTAAGTAACTTGCTCTGTGTGACACAATTAGTAAGAGGCAGAGTCGGGGTGATGAAAGTCTGTTTGACTCAGATTTTTAAATTCTACTTCATAAGAGGTATTTTATTATAATTTCATTATATGTTTTAATTTTTACTATACTTCAAGCACAAAAACAAAACTTTAGGTCAATTAAAGTTCCAGGAATATTGGCCATGTTTGTGCAGCTATTTCCAGCAAACCTTGGCATTCAGACAAAATTCTCCCCACAGCGCCTGGAACCGCACTGTGTCACCACCTGATGGCGCTCTCAAATCCACTGCAAGGGAAACAGGGTTAGAGAACAGAGGGCATCTACCCACAAGCCAATGAGAACACTTACTGGCATCATGATTTCTTAATTTGTATTTTTAATTATGCATAACTAAAACCAAATAAACAAAACGATGTAATTTTTAACCAACACCTGTTCTGAGCCAGTCTTGTTTGTAACATCCTTCCTTGTTTCATCAGAACAATTTGAAATCTTGATGAAGTCATCATGAGATTTTACATTCTTTAGGTTGGATTGCAGTGTCTCAGTGATCCCTGAAGAAAACCACTGATTTTTTGGCTCTTCTATATGTAGACACTTCTATACTAAGAGGATTGTAATGACCCAGACTACCTCCAGGCTTCCAGTGATTAATTAGCTATGAACATCAGCCAGTACCCTCCTCTGGAATAGTCTTCAGGCTAGGTTTTAGAAGGCTCAGGGATAATCAAGTGTTGTTTCCTGTATTCCCATACCTTGGTTTTTCCTTTTCCCAAGCAAGGAATGAAAGGAGTTTGAAAAGCCTAGCCAGGTTGGCTCCCCTTAAAAAGCCCATGAGTTTTTGCTACATGAGGGAAAGGAGGAAAAAAAAACAATAAAAAAAAAACTTGACAGAATACTCTATGACCTGGATTTTAGCTTCTCTTTCCCTCCTCTGTGTAAAGTTATTTAATGTAACCAACTGCAAGGAGAAAAGTTAATCATTGCCTTCTGCTTTTCCTGAAAGCACTGTTCCAAACCTAGTCATGTCAAATGTATTCAGTATTTTTTTTTATTTTTTAAAGTTTTAATTAATTTTGAGAGGGCACATGTGAGTGGGGGAGGGGCAGAGAGAGAGGTAGAGAGAGAATCCCAAGCAGGCTCCATGCTTTTGACGCAGGGCCCAACATGGGGCCATATCTCACCAACCCTTAATGACCAGAGCCAAAAGATGGCACCTGAGGGGTATTTGGGCACCTGAGTGGCTCAGTTGGTTGGAGACTCTTGATTTCAGCTCAGGTCATGATCTCATGAGTTCATGAGTTCAAGCCCTGCAATTAAGCTCTGTGCTGACAGCCTGGAATCTGCTTGAGATTCTCTCTCTCCCTCTCACTCTCTGTTTCTTTCAAAATAAATAAATAGGCATTTAAAAATATAAAGTTTGCTATAAAAACCCATGTGGGTATTTGGGTTACGAGGTGCCTTCTGTGGTTGAAACATGAAGTATTTTGCCCAAATACACTCATGCCATTCCTTCAAAGGACAGTGCATTTATATCTGTTTGTCCCATGCTTATTAATACATGAATGATACATTTCATACATCCCAACTTCTATTTGCCTTTTTATAGGATTCCCATATTTATATTTACCCAAAGTAATAAAAAAGAAATCACCTAAGAATATAACATTGGTCCATATTTATTGAGTGTTTACTCTGTGCTGGGCTTTGTGTGAAATACTTTTATGTGGTATCTCATTTGGTCTTTACACCATCCTGTGAGGCATTTGCTCTTTTTCTTGTAAGGGTAAGAAAACATGTTTAACTATTTAAGAAATTTGACCATATTCACACAACTGGTCATGAGAAAGCCAGAGGACCCAGTGGATTTAAGCCCATGTTTCATTCACTTCATTCACTGCACAGCTTAAATTCTGGAGATTAACTGCCCTAGGAAACTCCTTGTATGCTTGTGTTTTTAAAGTTCCCTCTCTACCATCCAAGGACCTTAAAGGTATATGGAGCTGCTCTTTCCTGTTCTGCTCATCTAGACCTTGGGGTTGGCAAATGCTTTGGCTTTATCTGACCTCAATGCCCTTCGTATTTGATACAGTGTTAGGTCATATCTTGATAAGCTTTGAAAACATAAAGATTGTTACTTTTTTTAAAGGAGTCTAAGTGGTAACTATATAGCAGTTCAGCAATTGTGAGAAATAAAAACAATATTCACTTTCATGTTTTGAACTTCCAGAGGTGTGAAATAACACTAGAAGCGTAAACACATCTATTTCAGGCATACATATTGAGTTGCTACCATGTACTTTCAAGAGCAAGAGGTTTGAGTACACATGTGTATATGAGTTCAGTGAGCCCCAATGAGGCTTGCTTAATATATCCTGGGGCAGATTATTGTTCTTCTTAGGTTTCTGGCAGATAGCATCCAGTACCCAAAACAATCTTTAGAGGAACAAGAAGTCCGGAATAAATAGAACTATCATGGAACCATGTATAGGGATAGAATTAAGGAAACGGTAAGAACTAGACAAAAAACTGGAGACAAAGGACAATTTTTGTAATAATGAATATTTTTATAGGATCTAGAATAAATAAAATCACATTCAAAAAGATTAGGCTTTTGGGGCGCCTGAGTGGCTCAGTCGGTTAAGCGTCCAACTTCAGCTCAGGTCATGATCTCATAGTTCGTGAGTTTGAGCCCTGCCTCAGGCTCTGTGCTGACAGCTCAGGGCCTGGAACCTTCTTCTGATTCTGTGTCTCCCTCTATCTTGGCTCCTCCCCTACTCACACTCTCTCTCTCAAAATAAATAAAGATTAAAAAAAATTAAAAAAAAAAAGATTAGGCTTTTAGTAACAAGGTGCTTTGCCTTTTTTTCAACTTAAATTATTCTTTTAAATTCAGGTTATTCATCTCCCAAGATGGATATAATTTAACTAAATCTTGTATTAGAGACTTAGGCATTATTCACTCGATGCTGTGATCAAAAGCGTCTTATTTATCTCAAAAGAAGAGAAATGAAGGCCATTTTCTAGCATTGTCCTAGAGTCACGTTTTCTTGCCTTATTAGCATTTTGCTTCAAGCAATACATGAAACAGAAATGCTTGTGATTGAGTGAAGATTAATTATAGGGCATGGGAGTATTAGAACCTATTTTATGTTCCTGAATAGTGTCTTCAGCTGTTTTGTTACCTAAAAGGGAGTCGGTGGGGAACAAAGATCACGCCACATTTAATAATATTCAAGATGCACACCCCTTCACTAGACTGCTAAAGGGCTGGACTCATCATGGATTTTGAGGCTATGATGTATTCTTTTTGTTTTTACTGCTGCACTGGTGGATGTGCCTCTCTTCTCTCTTCATGTGTGACTTGGCATTGGGAGTGTGAAGGCACACAGGAGGCTTTGAATCCAGAGTCTGTGTAGGGGTCAGTGATGCTAGCTGGCACATGCAGATTTGAGCCTGGGAAATGTTACAATATTTCTGGCTGTCTTAGAGTACATGGTAGTATCTTTTCTGGGTCATTCTTACTAGCAATTTAAAAAATAATCGCTGACCATAATTTCACCATAGCTTTCTTTTATATGGTATATGTTTAAATAGCATTTTTAGTGGGGCATAGTAGGGAAAGGCAGTATAGCTTGGTAACAAAAGGCATGGGATTTGAAGTCAATCCACCTTGGAAAATGACTAAGCCTCAGTTTTTTCTCCGGTAAAATGGAGATAATCATAGTATCTATCTCATAAGACTGTCGAGCGAATTAAATGAGTGAATACATATAAACTTCTTCAGGAGTGCCCAACACATAGTGAACACTCATTAATTCCTTGCTTTGACTATTATATTCCTATTCATGTGTCTAAGAAACAGAATTAGATACCGAGAATCCATAGAACCAACTAATTTATAGATATTTGTTGTGTCTCTGGGTGCCTTTGCCTTCATTAGGTATCATGAGGAATGCAGCAAAATGAACCACTTAAGCGCCATGAGCTGGCAGTAGAATAAAAGGAATGGCACATGTAAAATCAATAATTGTATAATCCGAACTCCAAATGCAACGATCGATAAAAGAAAGAACAGGTTGCTGTGAGCTGTAATAATCAGATAAGATTCACACTGTATTGGACTTGAGCTGAACCAAGAAGGTCTAGAAACTTAATTTAAAACTTTGAAAGTGATGCTGCCCTACGTAAGACCTGTCTGTGCTCCTTGCTCCTCCGGCAATTCCTCTAAGATCGAAACTGCTGGCTTCCCAGTTCTTTTCCATCCTATTAAATCAGAATCTCTAGTACAAGAATACAGTGGGAATCCGCATTTGTGTGGAGCCCAAGGAATTTTTATCGGACAACAAGAACTCTATCTTAAGTTCAAACTTATTAAGGCCTTTATTTTGGCTCTGTGTAATTCATTTTCAGCCAATCTTGTCCTTGAACTTTGAGAAGCACCAAAATGGAATAGCTTTCCTTAGGTTCTGACTTGGCCTTTACTTCTTTTGTGAAGAAGTCTCCCTTGATGATCAGGTGTCATCATTTTATCTCTCTTTTTAAGACTCCTGGGATCTTCTTGAGCAGTTTTAGGTTTGCCACAAAATTGAGAAGATAAAGAGATTTCTTGTGTACCTCCTGCCTCCACATATGCATAACCTCCCCATTGTCAACATCCCTCACCAGCGTGGTTCATTCGTTACAATGGATAAGCCAATATTGCAATGTCATTATCACCTGAAGTCCATAGTTTACCTTAAGCTTCACTCTTGTGTCTTGTGTTCTATGGGTTTGGACACATATATGACATGTATCCACCATTATAGTGTCTTACTAAGTGTTTTCACTGTCCTAAAAATCCTCTGTACTTTATCTTTTCATCTCTCCCCCCTCAACACATGGCAACCACTGATATTTTCTCTCACCATAGTTGTGCCTTTTCCTGAATACCATACACTTGGAATCATACAGCATGTATCCTTTTCAGATTGGTTTCTTTTAATCATATGCATCTGAAGTTCTTCCATGTCTTTTCATGGCTGGGTAGCTCAGTTCTTTTAAACCTTGAATAATACTCCACTATCTGGATGTAGCACAGTTTATTCATTCACCTACTGAAGGATATCCTTGTTACTGCCAAGTTTTGGCAATTGTGAATAAAGCTTCTATAAACATCTATGTGTAGGTTTTTGTGTGGACGTAAGTTGTCAACTCTTTTGAGTAAATATTAAGGAGTGTGACTGTTGAATCATACAGTAAGGGTATGTTTAGTTCTGTAAGTAACCACCAAACTGTCTTCAATGTGGCCATACTGTTTACATACCCATCAACAACTAATGAGAATTCCTGTTGGTCCACACTCTCACCAGTGTTTGATGTTGTCAGTGTTCCTGATTTTGGCCATTCTAATAGGTGTGTAATGGTAACTTCTTTTTACAAGTTGCATTTCCCTGATAATTTATGATGTGGAACAACTTATAATATGCTTATTTGCTGTCTATATATCTTCTTTGGTGAGGTGTCAAGATCTTTGGCCCATTTTTAAAAACACGTTTTCTTATTGTTGAATTTTAAGATTTCTTTATATATTTTGAACAACAGTCCTTTATCAGATGTGTCTTTTCCAAGTGTTTATCCCACACAGTCTGTGGCTTGTTTATCATTGTCTTTTTAGTGCTGACCCTGAACACTATTATCCTGTAATACCTGGTTACTCTGAATCATGACATTTACAGTTTTACGTCACCAAACTAATACATTTTGCTTTAGTGTCCTTTTAGTCTCACCTTAACATTTATTTAATACTCAGTAAATCAGTTGATCTTGACACATTAGAGATCTTACAATCGCCTGAGCTCCTTGTTTAAAGCAGATTTCTAGACTCCACTGGTTAGGTATTCTGATTCTGTTGTTGAAATAAGCATTTGTGATAAGTGTGTAAATAGCTCACCATTCTATTTAAAAAAAAGTCTGAAGAAGGCAGGTGAATGAATGTGTCACAGAGCTGAGGAAACAGTTTTAGGAGGGAGAATAAATAAGTATGGTATGTACAAGATAAGGAGATTTGGCATGCTGGACACAGCAGCCATGGGAAAACAGTAGAGTTGGTAAAGTTATGGATATCCTTGAGGAGTCATCAGAGGGGTTTTGGACCAAATATGACTCTTTTCATGAAGTGGCAATTTTCAAGTAGGAGAATGAGTAAGGATGCTGCTACCACCAACAGTCTTCACAGTAAGTCTTGAGGGTGACTGGATTACATGATTACATGATTTCTCAAGGATTTCTTAACACTGAAGTCATATAGTGCTATGATTCATAAAATTATATAGATATTGAACTGTATTCATTAAGTAGTTTGTGCTCATGGGGTAATGCTTTCTACTTAAATAAAATTTACTTAAATACTTAAATACATTTTATATAAGTGAAAAATCTCATTGATAAATAGCTGTGTATAAAAATGGATTGGTAGGTGGAAGGTTTGCCTAAGGTTTGAAAACAATAGGCTGGAGTCATGAGAGCCAATTGTTCCATTTTCAGAGATTTTGAGAGCCCATTGTTAAGCACAGACATTAGCGAATTATATAAACCTGCAGTTGAATACATTATATGAAAAGCAAAAGTGATCTGTACTCAAAACTCATTAATTTCTAATTATTTTACTACAACCTATGCTCTTGGGGTTAAGTCAATATATCTGTGTATAGTAGAAATACCATGTATGACAGTGATACTGAACATCTCTTCCCAAGTCCACATTTTGTGGTGTCACATTGGGAGTTTGAAATCAGACAAGGTCATGGTATTCATGCCATGCAAATTGCCAAACCCCACATATAGGGCTTATTTCCTCTGGAGAGCCAATTGATGAACATAAATATTTACCAGTACACCAGGGACAACAGCTATAGAAAGATCTCACTGTTTTGAGGGAGAGATATGCTTTGGTCCATGACATATTTTAAAAAGTAGCCTATTCAGTAATGCCTCCTTTCAACATGAATCCCCTTCCCATGTGTCCCCATGTAAGACTGGAAACAAGGATATTTCTGAGCTCCACAAGTGAAGTGCTGTAGTTGTAAGAACAGATGGCGGATGCCTTTTGTATACTTCAGTTTAGACTCCTTTCAAAAATATCTCAGAACCTTTTTCAAAAAACATTTTACCTCCAGAGTCTCATGTATATGCTTCTCTTTTATCATGTTTTACAGCTTTTCAGATTATTAGAATTGGAAGACCTTTGCAATCTATCTTGAAAACCAGGGAGAATGTAGCCATAGATGAAGTAAACAATGGTTTAGTTGTCTTTGCACTGTATAAAATCATTCTTTATCTTTGAAAATAAGAAAATATTTTGTTTAGTCAAGAAAAATCTCAAGATATTTCGAACAGTCTCTCTTCTTACAGTGTGGGTGCTTCTGTAAGCTTATAGTTGCTGTAAAAATTGAAGAATCTTCCTCCTGTGAGGATCCCACAGAAAGCAAGTTGTGCTCATGAATGTTATTTTATGTGGTTTTGAATGATGATACGCTGAGTACTTTTCAGAGATTTATAAATTTCTCAGATATCCCTTTGAGAGTCATAATCCTTCCTTAAGCAGACATCTATTTGAGGAAATATCCTAGAAAATTTCCCTTTCAGAGTGTTTTAAAAGTTAAGACAGGAGTTCACCAGCCTGTGTCCAATTTGTTGTGAGAATGTGGCTTCTCAAGGACAGTGCTATGGCTTTGATTTGAGCTGACATAGTTAAAGCATAAACATATCAATTAGTTTGTTTTCATTAAAAATTTAGTTGGAGGGAGAGTAGAGATTCAACTTCATTGAGATCAAATAAATATTTTTACTTGGAAATGAATGGCAACCAAATAAATGTCCAGAAACAGAAAAACAAAGACCTAAACATCACCAGAGAGGCTTCCAAGGTAGATGGGAATATCCTTGGGAATAGTGTAATTTAGAGCAGTTTCCAAGTTTGATCCTCAGACTACATGAGAATGGAGCTTGTAACACCAGAATTTACCCCTAACCAACTGTACCAAATCAGAGTAGGGTGGGGGGATGGTCAAAAAATTGGCATCTGTTTCAGAGTCCTCGGGAGATTTTTATGTACACTAAAGTTATAACCTGCTGATTTAGAAATGGTAACTGAGAATTTGCCTAAAATTCTTCAACTGCAAAGTGGATACAGTAAAAGCAGGGTTGTTGGAGGATTAAATGAGTCTATATGTGTAAAGTGTTCAGAACAATGTGCTATTTTTGAGAAAGTGCAGTATTATTGGCTATTGTCACTACTGTTGTTCTTCTGACTTCTGTGAAGAGATTATCAGTGCTACCTGGAATGGAAATAAAAGAGAATGCTTTTAGTCTCCGCAAGTATCAGATCCGTTAAATACCATGCTGAAACCAACACACAGTTGAAGAGCTATCCTCAATTTAATATCATCTTGGATATTGAATATCCATCCTAATAATGTTCCATAGTTTCCTATTGTGCATGCAAATTTTTGGTTGTAAACAATTTATTTTTTTGAAAGGGTTATGTTTCTTTTTATCACTTTGGAAATGTTATGTGTCATTTTAGAATCATAGCTGTCTTGCAAGTGGGATTCAGTTTTTATATTCTTTACAAACAAATGGCATTTATAAAAAATAATGATGGGGTAACAGTGAGTCATAATATGAGATGTTTGTTTACCTAAGTTCCTTTAGCCACTCAGCTCTTCACTGGAGTTACAAGTCCCCGAGGCAAGAAAAATGTGTGCACTACTGAGTGCCCTGCTCTGTGACAGTTTCCACCTGTCCTCTACTGGATAGTGGCCACTTCTTCCAGGTGAAGGCCATGCTGATAAGTGCACTGCAGGTCATGAAGTGAATGAAGACTTGAGGCAGGGAGGGCACAAAATGACAAAATCTACTGGGGTCATTTAACATGATCCAACTGGGAAAGAATGAAGGTGGGGAGCATTTTCCTCTAGTTCTCTATAAGTGACATACACATCATTTGTGCCTGACAGTTCACTTAATAAGAACAGACATGAAAGGACTTTATCCCTTAGAAAGAAGTGCTCTCCCCCCACCCTCTTCTTATGCTAATTTTTTTATCAATGCCTAATGATAGTATGCTTAATTCCATGCCACTCTTTCAGAAAACTGATGGCAAAAATGATCCTAGAATTAGAGTGCCAAGCTGGTTATGATTTGATGTAGTTTCTGACATGTGCTTAGTAGGCACAGAGATTTAAGTTACATGACGTTTAAATAAATGACCTTTTGTTTATCATTAGAGTTTTGCATTTTGCATGAAAGATGATGAATTGGAATTGCCAAATCAAATAGATTTTCCTGGGTGGTTCAGTCGGTTAAGCCTCCAACTTTGGCTCAGATTATGATCTCACAGTTCATGGGTTCAAGCCCAGCGTCCAGCTCTGTGCTGACAGCTCAGGACCTGGCACAACTGCTTCAGGTTCTCTCTCTCTCTCTCTCTCTCTCTCTCTCTCTCTCTCTCTCTCTCTCCCCCCCCCCAACCCCCACTAATCCTCTGTCAAAAATGAATAAAAATGTTAAAAAAAAAACTTTAAAAATTTTTCCTTCACCCTAATGACATGTTGAAGACATTGAGACATTTGTATTTTGAATAATTACTCCTTAGATCTATTCTAAGATATAAAAAACTTAGATGTAAGTTGATTCTGATGTGCTTCACATGACAAAGAATGTGTTGCAATAAAATTTAAGATTTTTATAAAGGCATGTTTGATTGAAGTTAGTAAAAGATAAGTGGGGCAAATAGAATGCATCTAATTCTAAACACATGAAATTATTTCTGGATCAGCTTGTTTATTTATTTAGCAAACAGCACTAATTTTGTGTCACTATATGGCATATAGAATGCTCAGTATAAGTGCTTGATACAGCAAGTAACAGGAAACCCTTTTATTTGTTTGTTTGTTTGTTTCTTTGTTTTGAGAGGTAGAGCATGCAGGGTAGGAGTAGAGAGAGGGAGGGGAGAGAGAGAATCCCAAGCAGGCTCCATGCTGTCAGTGCAGAGCCTGATGCGGGGCTGGAACTCAGGAACCATGAGGTCATGACCTGAGCTGAAACCAAGAGTCAGATGCTTAACTAACTGAGCTACTCAGGTGCCCCAGGAAACCCTTTCAGATGGCTACTGTTAATATCTACATTTCACAGATTAGGAATTTGAGGCACAGAAAGGTTAAGTACCTTTCCCCAGGTCACATAGCCTACTAAGTATGATCCATGTAGGTCTTTCTTAGGAGTTTGTTAAAATCTGTGTAAATGGTTTTTTAGCCCTGGTAAACACATCATCTAGTTGGGATCCACTAGGTTAATTCAATAAACTTTTAGGCAGGACTAAGGCTGAACATTAAACATGTCCTTCTATTTCCATGGTTTTAAGGGATATTGGATGCTAAGTGAGGCAGGGATGCCTGGCAAACACCTAAAGGGTGTTTTTCCCTATGTCCTTTTTTATAACTCCTTTCTCATGCTATAGCTCCTTTTATAAAAAGAAAAGTAAAAACAAAAAACAAAGCACACACAAAAAGAAACCCAACTACTACATGTTTTTTATTTCTTTTAGTTGATTTGATGGTATACTAATTACTTAGCTGTTATAAAATTCATCTTAATTGGTTCACTATGCTATTGATGCTGTAAGTTTTCAGTCACCCTGTAATAAACTAATTAGGTTACATTCTTTGTAGAATCAATGTTTTTACAAGTTTCTCTTATAGACAGTTATAAAAATGTGGTTACATATGATTATACAAATATAATTTTATGGATATAATAGTTTTTAAAATATTAAAAATACAAAAAATTCAAATATTAATATATAAAACATGCATGTAGACCAGTTAGAATCAATTTTTTTATTTTGTCACACTTATTTTTAAAAATTATACATAATGTTGAATTTTTTTCTGCATTCTATTCCTGTTACCCTTATGCAACCACTATTATGCAATTATTGTGTATATGACCTATTCAGTTTTATTTTGCTTTTACACACACACACACACACACACACACACACACACACACAATATTACATCTTATATGGTTTGAAATTTTACACAAATTACATATCATGCAAGTATATGCAGCATACTTTCTTCACTCAACAGGATTTTTCTTTCTCTATGACTAGACACTATTTTACTTGTCTGTTGCCTCATTGATGTTTATTTAGATCATTCTAAGCTTTTTAGTATTGCAAACAGTGCCCTGGAACATGCCGTTGAAGGCGTGGAGAATGGTCTGTTTCAGGCTCAGAGATGATCTCAAGCACACAGGGCTGTGCAGTCAGTGAACCATGGTTCAGTCAGTGGTATGTATGAAATGAATAAATGAATGACTGTTGCAGTGACCACCAGTGTCATGTGTGCTTATGCACACATTTTTAGAGTTTCTGTGAAGTACGTAACTAGAAATGGAATTTCTGGGTCTTAGAGCCCATAGGATTACTGATTATCTCATGTAATGTTCAATTACACTCTGAAATGTCTAAGTTTACTCTCTCCTAGTCAGTGTGTGACAGTCATCTGTTTATTATATTGTCACCATACAATAGTTAGATGAGATTTCTGTCATTATTATTTTAATTATTTACCTTTTTTTTTTTTTACTGATAGCACAGTAGTATATCTTTTCCTTAACCATTTTCTGTGAGCTCTTGCATCTAATTTAAACAGTAGTACTATAGATTTATTCTTTTTTCTTAAAATGTGGTCATATGACACAGAAGGACAAAAATCAGATTGACAATATCCATGCCAAACTATGTGCAGTTTAAAGTCATAGATGATAAATAGCTTTTTTAATATAATTAATATAATTTTTTAAGTTTATTTATTTTGAAAGAGAGAGAGGATGAGCAGGGGAGGCAGAGAAAGAGAGAGAGAGAGAGAGAGAGAGAGAGAGAGAGAATCTCAAGCAGGCTCTGCAGGGTCAGTACAGAGCCCAATGTGGGGGCTCAAACTCAAAACCTGGCCTGATTATGACCTGAGCTAAGATCAAGAGTCAATGCTTACGCAACTGAGCCACCCACATGCCCCTGATAAGTAGCTTGAGTCACTAAATATCCCACAGTGTACAGTCAAATATTAATACTGAACTATTTACTCAGAAACTCTTTAAATATCATCTTTATTTGTTTATCTATAATAATTATAACTTCAAAGATAGATAACACATACCCTGTCTCTGAAAACACAAGTCTGGTCCACAAATTTTATTATACTGAAGCATAAATCTTAGGCCCTTGCTCAGAACCTCGGTCTTCTAGGTTCAGTAATTGTGAAATTAATTTTGTGTACAGTTCTCTGATAAACTTACTCTGTTAACAACCATATAGGAAACATATCCTGGTGCTGTTATATTTTAAAAAATAGTTAAAGCTCTTTGGATAGTGTATCCGTTTTTATCATTACTTATTGGGCAGGATAGTTTCAGTAGGTTAGTAATCCTGTTATAATTCTTAGCAACAACAGTAAGGTTTAAATGAGAAACATAAAAAATGGAATTTTCTTTAAAAAATTAGATATCTAGAAGTTAACAGTTATTTGTGTATTTGTATTAATGCAGCTTTCTGATATGTGAGGATTGAGAGACAAGGGGGAAGGATTGAGAGAGACAGGCAGAAAAACAGATAGACAAAATGAGATCATTGAAACCATAAAGACAGCAAAAGATTACGAGACTATGAAAAGAGAATGAATATAGTGGAAATAGATGGAGTTGGAGACAGAGAGGAATTTATTGTTCATTACTTCTGTTCTGCCACAGGAAGACTTAGTCCGATGTGATTTTAGCCTCCTGGCAGCAGTCTATACTCTAAAAGGAGTAGAGAAAAGTAATTTTATACTATCTGAATGTTGTTAAAGCAGGTCCAAGTATCAGAAGTCAAATTCAAAGTCAGTGAGGAAAACATTGAAAAGTACCTGATGGAAATGTGCTTGATTTTGATGATATAATTCACAAGGGACAGTGCAGTCAAAAATGCAAGCTCCTGAAAGAGTCCACAAACAATCGTCAAATGTCACTTGGCTGTTTCTTCTTTACCCAAGATAATTTTGTGAGGATTTCTAATGAGTAAAATGTCAACTTTATTTAAGCTTAAAAAATTGTTTTTAATGTTTATTTGTTTTTGAGAGAAAGGGAGAGGGGGCTTGAGGGGAGAAGAAGAGAGACAGAGACACAGAATCCAAAGCAGGCCCCAGGCTCTGAGCTGTCAGCACAGATCCTGATGCAGGGCTCACTCCAACTCATGAGCTGAGCCTTGAGCTCATGGCCTGAGCTGAAGTCGGATGCTCAACTAACTGAGCCACCCAAGCGCCCCAACATTATGTACGCTTTTTAAGCATTTCTCTCAACTATTCTCTGTGGTTAGATACCACAAGAAGTAATGTACCCATAATATACAAAAGAAGAAAGATGTATAATATATAAACAATATGCTATCAATTAAAAACCCCTGCACTAATTCAGCATTGATGAAGGCCTGAGAACAGAGCTTGTGTTGAAGGCTTGAGAACAAAGCTTGTATTAGGTTAAAACAGTACAAAACAAACAAACAAACAAACAAACAAACAAACAAACTAGAAAGTGTGGGTAGGTAGCAGCAAGTGATTAATGATCCATTCTGCTTGTGATTCCTGACCAGCTTTTAGGTACAGCCTCAACCACAGCAGCTCCATCCTGGTGGGGGAAAAATGCAGACAATTCGGAGGGAGTGAAAAGAGCATAAGAAAGTATGATGAAATAATTGAAAGGTTATGCAAGAGAAGAGGATTTACAGCCTGGCTAAATAAATGAATGGACATATTAGTTACTTTAGTTTTAAAAGAGGATAAACACTTCAGGGGAAAGAGAAATAAGGGGTGATACTAAGAGCAATTATGAGAATTGCTGGGACAAAATAAAGATTTCTTATCAAGAAGAATTTCCTGGGAGTATGATCTGTCAGAATGCAGGAAACTTTCCAAATGTAGTCAGTGAGAATCTACTAAAAAAAAAAAAAATCCTTAAGACATAGCAACATTGGTAAGACACCCATAGAAAAGACTTAGTGTGAGAGATATTTCATGTACTACAGAAAAATAGCAGAGTGGAACTACTTATCTTCTCATCTGTAACTCCTATCAGAAAAGACCCTGGAGAACCCTCTGAGAGGCAATACATACATTCTGACTTGGAGGTTCTGCCTGTGATTAGCAGTGAGCAAGGGCAAATTACATCAACTTTCTGCACCTTAGTTTCCTGGTCTGTAAAATATGCTTACGTTTATGGTACTTTATTAGGCTACTGTTATTAGCAATTATAAACTACATACAAATTTTATCTGATGCCTGGGGCTGTCAGTGCTCCCTGGGGGGTAGCTATTGGTTAACCCATTGCATTCTGAGATAATTAAAAGTAGGATATGTATACTTTTAAATATAAAAGTAATCAGAATAGAAATACTGATGACAAGTTTTTCTTTCTCACAAAAACAGCTTTACAACTACACATATAGAATATTTCCCCCATAGAAGTTAGTCGGAATATGACATTTATAGGATTTAAACTAACAATGCTGATAGCTATGAAATATATAATTAGACTGGGTCTTATGACTTCATTTTTAAGATTGACATTAAGGTAAATACTGTCTTTTGTTACTTTATATTAGCCTTTAATTTCCCTTGTTATAAGAAAATGTATAATTGTGTTACTGAGACTTTGAGAGTTTGGCGTGTAATAGACTTTCCCATTGAATTATTATGTGCATAATTTAGGGTTGTCCTTTTCAAGAATCCCCACATCTTATTTTCAATGAAGAGTATTCTCTCGCTAGACATGGAGGTTTCAGAATGCTCTGTTGGTTCTTCCATCATATGTTAAAGGATGGGTTTTCCCACTTTCCTGCTCTCATACTAAGTATAATCCTCTCCTGCACTTTAAGTTAAACTGGAAAGGTCCCCTCTGGGTGGTAAAACTCAGGTGAGTTTTCTATAAAATCTCTCTTGTCTCATCTCCATCTCAAGCTCCACTAGAATTCTTCCCACTTCCCTCAGTACTGAGCCGGCACAGCTCTGCTCAGTTGTTTAATTGTTTATATACTTGTGACATGTTCAGTTGCATGTATTTACCTTGTCCCATCCAGATTCAGAAGCTCTCAAGGAAATAAAGCACATCTTTTCTTTCCGTAATAATCCCCAAAGCACTCAATGCCATGCTGTGCCCACAGAAAGGAATCAGCAAACCTGCTGCAGTTGATTGGAGCCTCCTTTTTCCCCACAGTTCCCTTAGGTGATCTCCTGCAGAGCTCTGTCTAAAGTAATTGAAGCCTGGGATTTGTATTAACATTATGTTAATGGTTATTACTTCCTTTATTTTTGAAGAAATGGTTGTTGGGATCCAAGCAAACTATGCTTTTTCTGCATTCCACTGAGCAATTCTCAATTAGAAGCTGCCTCTCTAGTTACTGCTGCTTTCCTAGCTCATCCTCCTGTCTCCAGTAGAAGGATGAGAGGAAGTTGCAATATTTACACCGAGGTGAAGAGCCTTGAGCACTTGAGCCCCTGGACTGCTTCTGCACTAATGTTTCTGCTCAGCATCTCCCACATTTTTCAACAAAAGCTGTCAGAAACCAAGTTTGTGTTTGAAGAGCAACTTCATCTATAATTTCCATTTTTTTCTACTCCCTGTTGTGTTCCTTGCTGTCTGGAAACTTCTCAGCAGCGTACCAGACTCTTGGCACCAGTAGCCCCTTTCCTCTCTCAACAAGTTCCATAGTCTTCCTTGGCAAGTTAATTTGTTTTACAGAAAATTCTGTTTTCATAAAACTACCCAGGAATCATTGTTAGGCTTTCCAACCTGAAATAAGTTCAGAGCATGTGTTGCAGCAAAGGAGGAGCTTTTTTTTTTTTTTTTTTTGAAGAGTTTAGATTTTCTGTTTATGGAGAGAAGAGTTCCTAGGAATTTTGTCCTTAGCTGGAAGTATTAAACACATTTCCTTATTTCCTCAGTATTAATTTTTATTCCTAGGTCTGCAGGGGAAAAGGCTGAGAGGTAAATAAGGGCTCTGATCCTGGTTAGTCCCTAGCTTAGCCATTTTAGGCAAGTTCTTTTTCTTCCATGGATTTCCATTTCCTCCTGTAGAAAATGATGAGTAGCATGGACGGATGACATAGATGCCATTTACAACATCTTTCTAGACCAAAATGTTATGATTCTCCCCTTGAATTCACAGCTTTTCAGCATCAGATAAGCCTTAGCATTATTGTTGCTGAATACATATTCGGGGATGTTCTTGATTAAAGAGAGAGAGAGCGAGCCCAGTGATAGATGAAGACTATGGGGCCAGTGCTATTGACGTACAGCCAGGGTGACCTTCATGTCCTAAGTAGAAGTGAGTAGAACATTCATTAATTGAGGCTTAGGTAATACCTCTTTGATCAAGACTAGTCACTTATTTTTAAATGAGTCACTGTGTGGGGCACCTGGGTGGCTCAGTCGGTTAAGCGTCCGACTTGGGCTCAGGTCACGATCTCGCGGTCTGCGGGTTCGTGCCCCACGTCAGGCTCTGGGCTGATGGCTCAGAGCCTGGAACCTGCTTCCGATTCTGTGTTTCCCTCTCTCTCTGCCCCTCCCCCGTTCATGCTGTGTCTCTCTCTGTCTCAAAAATAAATAAACGTTAAAAAAAACTTAAATGAGTCACTGTGTAACCCTTTATAGCTATAATGTTCTTTTGGTGAATAACATAGCATGCACTAATGAAAAGAGAAGAAGGTACCCAGGTCTTTTCCTCACAACCAAGTCATCAGGAATAATATAATCATGAAAGCAAATTTCAAATAGAATTGTGATTTATGGGCAAGCTGTTGGTATCAAGGAGCTACAAACTGCCATGCAGTCTGTTTTCATAATCTCCATACACTCCCAGTTCTTTATCCCTTAGACATAAGTGCATGGAATATTAATGCCAGACTGGTGTGACAGTTTTCTTCAGGCAGGATTAGCTGCCTGTCTGATCAGAATTAGCTGGCAGAGTCCACTTAAGATAACAGGACACAAGACCCAATTACAGCCCCAGGCTTAGGACACCATGTAGATTCATACATCCTTGTTCTTTGTCGGTAAAGGTGAAGTTTTTGAATCGACCCACATTTCTTTAACAGCACTCAATATGAAAATGACTTTTAAAGACTATTATGTGAATTAAAAAATCTTTTAGTTATAGCTCAAGATAGCAAATAGTTCATGCTTTTTTGAATAGCCATGGTTGTAGTGTGGAGTTAATATTGAGATTTTTCAGATGTCAAAGAATGCCCTTAAGATGAAAAATAAAACTAACACTCTCCCTGTCTCTGTCTCTCTCTTTCTGTCTCTGTCTGTCTCTGTCTCTGTCTCTCTCTCTCTCACACACACACACACACACACACACCCCACTACTTATGCTGAAATACTTTAAGATACATTATTTCAGGTTAGTTAGCAACATGATAAAAATTTCTAGTAGTACCTGTGTCTCTGTTTAGGAATAAAACTACTAATTTTACACAGCTTGAAGAAATAGTCAATGAATGTAAAACATGTATGTGTAGATAAAAACCTACTTTTATTTTACATAAGTAAGAATGTGCTATAAATATTGTATGTACCTTGGGTTTTTTTAACATATAAATTCTCTTTAATATCTTTCTGTAGCACCATATATAAACCAACTCCTTTCTTCAATAAATTTATCATGAGAATATATTTTATAATTTATAAATTAATTTATATTTTATAATTTACAAAATCCATATGAGTTACAAAATCCATGTTCAACATTTTGTATTTTTCACTAGAGTCACAGGTTTTAATCTTGTGACTAGTCCCATTGTGAAAATATTTGGTCTAATTTAAACTTATAAATTCTATTAATCATGAGACCATAGGTAGACGAGCTTCTTTTAAAAAAAATTTTTTATAAAGGGCCAAATTAGCAATTATTTCAGGCTCTGGGGGCCATAAGTATTCTGTCACAACTACTCAAATCTGTCATCATAGCATGTAAAGAGCCCATGGTAATATGTAAACTAATGAACACGACTGTGTTTCATTAAAATCTTATTTCAGAAACAGGCTATGGGTTCAATTTGCCCGAAGGGTCAGAACGTGCTGTGCCCTGCAACTAGATCAACATCTGGAAGTGACCAGCTTGTGGATGAATTTCCATGAAATTGGGAGTTCCTTAAAGGCGAGGACTGTATCTTGTTATCTCCAATTTTCCCCAGGAGCTAGATGAACAGTAGTCTAACAAATGGTTTTCAAATTGAATAATTAATTCATAGAAGAGGTGTAAAATCAGCTCATTGCTTTACCACTTGGTATTCCTGAACATGAACTGTGTTGTTTGGAGCTGAAGAGAGTTACATCAACGCCTCTGGCTATGTCTCACCCTCATGTATAGCTGAAGAGATGTACAGGCTTTAAAAATATGTTACTAATCATAACAAAAGCATTTCATCAATAAATAGAGAACAAAGCTGTCGAGAGAACAAAGCTATTGCATCAGTAAATAGAAAACAAAGTTTTCTAACAAAGCTGAGGTGCTACTTTATGGGGTTAGTTCCTGCTGTCTTGTTGATGTTCTCCTATAGAGCTTTACTGGGTACCATGTTCATATTACTGTTATCATTTGAAGTTTCTCATTATGACTGATCCAATTTGGTTTTTGTTGCCCATAATCAAAACTAACTGAGAATCACTGGTATGTGTACTGTCTTCTTTAGGTTTTGAAAAATCTACTTTGTAATATTTATTTAGAGCCGTTATTTCACCAAATATGTATATGTCTGTGTTAAGGAGAGAGAGCTAAGGTCAAGGACCTATGTCTCTATATGGTACAATTTTGTGCCGTACCTACTCCCATTCCTAGCTCTACCTTCTTGAAAATATCTGTGTAGGTGTGAGTCATGTCTTGGAAGCAAGTGATGCATTCTGGCGTTCATTTCTTCCTAAACCATGAAGCACCATTCATAAATAAGTTGGTAAACTGCCTGAAATCTCTGTGAGCCACACTGAGAGAAAAACCTAAGTCAGGTAGAGCTGTGTTTATTCTGGCCTAGAAAAGAGATATTTCTGATTATACCTGATACCCTTATAGCTTGAGCACAGAATGTCAGGATTCCATTACTTTAGCTCTTTGGTTCAATCACATTGTTTCTGATTTCCTAGCTTTTAATTGTCTGCATTCCCAATTTTGCTGCAGAAGATGGGCCTGTGCCAAGTTAGTTAGCCTTAAGCTCCTGGATGAAAGAATTGTCCTTGATCCCTGTGTCCAACTCAGTCACTTCATGATCTAAAGAATGCAACCCACTGGAGCACAAATAATCACGAAATCCTCACTGGCCACACCTTTGTCTGGCCCCAAGAGAAGCTTCAGAAAAAGGAACAGCAACGAACTTTGGTAAAGGGATCAGCTTGGGTGAGGAACATTATTCATAGCCAAGTAAATAGAACCTGAGAACCCACTTGGCTGACCTTCAAGGCCCTGGGATCTTTGGGGACGCCCAGGTCTGTATTTCATTTCTGCAGGTTTACAGACATGGGAGATCTTTGGAAGGGTCCCAGAGGTCCAGTATAGGTCTAGAGATGCGTCAAGGAAACATATGTCAGATTTAGTCTCCTGAATCATACTAAAAGGTTGGTAATACTGGTGTCTTCATTTGGCTACTTACTCAACTTCTTGCAGCTGGGATTCAAATATAGGCCAGTTAACTCTACAGTACTGACTTTTAACATTGAGCTACAATTCCCCCTTTTGAATAGTTCATCCCACAAAGGATAAGTAGACATCCCTGGATTCCTAGGCCAAGTGTTAGCCTATCAAACTGCTGGGAACAATAAATACCATAATATGTCGAATCCTGTGTACCATTTCTGGCACAAAATCAAGCAGTGGATAAAATGTAACTGTCAATAATCCAGATAGGCTCTGGGCAAATTAGAGGAAATGTTGTCTTAATTTTATTAAATAATGTGCTAAAAGTATCTTATGTTATTATTATTGCTATTAAACCAAAAACTAAGCGTGTAAGAAGGTATATGTACCACAGACTGGGAAAACTGTCTTGGTTTTTCTTTTCCAAGCATTGAATTCAGTGAGAAACAGCCTTCAATGGTTGAAAAGTGCCAAGTGTAGAGAATAAGAGACTCTTTCTTGTGTTTAAATTTGAGGTTTGTCTTCCTGCCTTCAACTTCATCTTCAGAACTGTCTCCCAGCTGGGTCTGGGTCTTTTTCAGGTTAGGGAGGATGGCAAGAAAAGTCCTAGAATATTTTGTTTGTTTGCAATTGATGTGACAATTGATGGGCTCGTAACCAGGAGGCCCCAGATTAGAGTCTGGCTACCAAAACAGGGGACAACCCATGGGAGCAATTATTTCTGGTCTCCCTTATCAAGCCCAGAACAATCCTTCCTTTACTGTACTCATGTCACAAGAGCACAGTCAATATTAAATTCCCAAACCAGAAGAAATCTCTCACAGAAACAGCTGTGTTCAGTACACAGCCAGTTTACTCTGGCAAATTGCTAGAAATGGAAAAGTTTTCATTTCTTTTTGTGTTTATTCTTGATAGTTGTCTTGTAAAAACTGCCTTTTGTAAATAAGGGAAGCCTGGTTTTAAACAGCTTTGACTAATATCTGTAGTTGAAATATGAAGTTCTACAGAGCTTTAGAAAATTAAGAGAATTCTTATGGAAAGACATATATGTTACAAAGAAAATATTTTGAAGTAACTGGCTACTCTAGTTCCATTTTTTACATTCCACATGTAAACTGGATTTTGATCCTTTTATGTGTATATTTTTACTTAGTCTCAACCCTGAGAGATATCATTTAAGCCCAGAGTTGGACTTCACCTAATGCCTTGCTCATGGACACTACATGGTCTTTGTGTAAATGTTCACTGCTGATGCATAACTAGAATGGAGAAAAAAATAGTTTTTTTAACAGCAGAAAATACCCAACAGTTAATCACTCTGGGTTTATGAGTTGTAGCAAAGCAACCCAGTGGATTAGCAGATTCTTAGAATAGGAACTTAACTCTCTTCTCTCCACTTTTTACCCAGTTCCAAGCACAGTGCTGGGAACTCTTGAAGGTCTCAGTCAACACTGAAAAATTGAAAAAGAATTCACAACATTCAGATGGCAAAATTAGCTAGGTGTGCCTAATGCAAAAGGCTGTCCCATGGCAAAAATATTAGGTGATTAGGGAATGGAGTAACTACTACAGACAGCGAGGATCTCATTAAACCTGGCACATTAATTACAATAAATGACCATTTGGTGCCTGTAAGAATGAGTTTTGCAAAGTATCCAAATTAATGTCAGGGAGTAGCCTAGGCCTTGGGGAGATGAGAGCCCTCTGCTTTCAGATTAATGAGGCAGGGCTGTTGTTTTCTTGTTCGTGTTATTAAATAAGACATGTTAACTTGTTGCCTATGTACTATTGAGCGAGTTTAACTAAATAAAGGTAACTCTCAGATATGCTCCACAGTGTTGACAATGACTGAATGTTCATGTTAATGGGAAATTTATAGATTTTGGGGGGTGGGTAGGTATCTCCTTCCCACTCCTTGAAATATTTTTCTTCATTCAAGTTTTTCTAGATAGAGACCAAGCATTAAATTTCCTGTTGTGTAATATAATCTCTGTCTCTTTCACTCCCCAGCATGGCATCAGGGACATATAAATGAAGTTTTCTCAGTACCCTTAGTCCCTGCCACAATAGCAGGCAAATACTAGATACTGAAACAATGTTCAATGAATTTCTCCTAAAAATATGCATCTTGCTTCAAGGGGTTCATGCAAACATTGAAGAGGACAGACAGAGCTCTGCTGATCGCCACTAGCAAACCTCTCTCTGGTAGACCTCAACACTTCAATCTGTACTCTTTGGTTACAGTTGTTCGACCAGTTACTCATCTAACTAATTGTAACCAGTTGAACAACTGAACCCAAAGGGTGCAAAGTGGAGACATTTCATTGAGAAGTCGGCTGGGGACAAAGAAAACACTGCCAGATCCCCCTTCAGTATGCCAAGGGAAAGTTCCTCCTCAAGTTGAAGCTACATGGTGCCTCTCTGAGTTATCATTAAGTTGTAATGCTCTGTAAACCCATACATACCGTCCCTTCTTTTGATGAGGCTTCTTTGAAGTGTGAGTTGCTGCCACCATAGGAAGTGATGCTAACCATGTGTGAACTCTTGTCTGAAAGTAACCAAGGATATGGACAATAAAAAGTTTGTTTTTTAAAATAAGACATGTTTCTTTTATTGACAGTTGTATCTCAAGACCAAAGTATGCAGTTTGAGATACAAGATGCGATGTGAAATAGACAATCATCTGCGGTTAATAGGAGGGAATGTCTCTATGTACATTTGTAGTCAAGAGCATGAGGGTTTTGCATGATTATTTTAAAGGTTGTTTCCAAAATAAACTTCTTCCTTTTGTTGTCACACAACCATTAAAATAAAGCTATCTATCGTGTGTTGTTTCTGAATGTTTTCCCTCTGAGGACCCAGGGAACATTTCTACTTGATGCCTCAGTATCAAGCGGGGTTCCATGTCTTTTGAGTAATTCCCAGCTGCTTAAGACGTTGTGCTCTCTTTTCATATTGGCTACTAAGAAGCTCACTTTTCATATATGGAAACTGTGGGATACGGTTTGAACAGTAATTTTGTTTTCTCATTCTTCAACACCATCAGATTTTTTAGGCATATTATAACTGATAAATGCATAAAAATACAAAAACAGATGAGATTGCTGTTGAGGTATGAATGTGTCTGTCCTCCAGCTTTCCATCTTATTCTCTTTTGTCATATTTCTGTTAGGTAGGGCTCTCTTGTTCCTTAGAGATTTGAGTCACTTTTGTCATGTTCCCTATGCCAGGATCACATTCTACATCCTCATGCTTTCTCCTGCACGTCCTCAAACATGGACACAAAGCTGTACAAGAGTTGAGCTGTTTTTCACCAGAAATCCATGAACCTGTAACACAGGTGGATTTGACTGATTTACTAAACCTTCAGGTGTTGTGAGGAATATTCACATTGATCACACACGACACAGCCTTTTGTCATCTTGCTGGTCCTTTGTCCTCCCTAGGTGCTCCTCATGGAGACTTAGCTTTCCAGAACAAGCACTTCTAATCTGACCATGGGACTCCCCCTAATTGCAAAACTCCCAGGGATGTGTCCTAGAGCCTCACCACCCCCCCAACTCCCATTCCTGAATTCCCTGGAATGACATTTTCTCCACTTTGTTTACTTTGCTTTTCAATATTAATTATTCTAGAGAAGGACATCCATTCACTTAACCACTCACTCACTTAACAAATCTCTTATATGTATCCACTATGTTTTAGATCCAGGAGAGACTAACATAAATAAATAACAAATAAAACCCAATCCAAAGGAGTTCAGATTGTAAGAGTTAAAATGGAGGGGCAGATATTTAAATAGGTTATCAGGACAAGTATGTGGTGAGAACCATGATTAGCAATATGTATAGGGTTTTACGGAGGTGGATAAGAGCAGGACCTAACCTGGGGTGAAAAGGTGTGACCTCAGTTGAGTCTTAAAGAGTGAGTGTGCAAGTGAGGGGAGAAGTAGAGATTCCAGAAGGAGGGGAAGAGCAGAGGCAGAGATGTGCAGTTTGTGAGACATGGTTTGTGTGACAGAGGGACAATGATAAGTAGGTCATTGACAAGATCTGAAACTAGAAATAAACAAAGACCAGGCCCTGGGGACCTTGTGTGCCTGATTAAGGACTTTGAATTTGTCCTGGAACCATGAAGTATTCCAGGCAGTGGTTGGGCAAGGTCATATCTTGGAGGGTAAACGGAGAATAAACATGCAAGGGACTGGATTGGAGGCTGGGAACAAAAACAGGTGGCCACTACTGCAGCTCAGGCAAAACATCACATGGCATGAGCTAGGTAGCTAGGTTAGTAGCTCTAGAGATTGAGAGAAGGATGCTAATTCCATAAATGTTTAGTAGATATAATTGGCATTTTTTATGAGTACAGTTGGGAGAAGGGGGCAGGTCATTTGATGAATACTTACTGGTAATTGAGAAATAAGACACAGAAGAAGGAAGTGAGATTTGGGACCAGGTGGAGTAAATTCTGAAGGTAGTAAGGGGATGGAAGTTCTATTGAACAGGAGGGTGGGAAATATAGCAGACAAATAAGTATAAATATGTACCCAAACACCTCCTGTGCATTTATATATTCCTTCTTTGTTCATTTATTGGGTATTTTATATAAATGTATTTGTGTCATCTAGTGATTCTTTTCTCCCATATCATTTTTGGTATTTGATGACCATTTCTGTTTTTGTTTGGTTGGTTGTTTTTGTTTTTTTGTTTGTTTGTTTTGTTTTGTTTTGTTTTTTGAGGGAGGTGGGGTGAGCAAGAGAGAGCATGATGTGGGGAGGGGCGGAGTGAGAAGGAGAGACAGAAAGAGAATCAGTAGCGGGCTCCACATTAACCACATTGATCACACCATGGTAAAAGCATGGAACCTGAAGCAAGGGTTGATGCTGGGCTCGATCTCATGACCCTGAGATCATGACCTGAGCCAAAATCAAGAGTGGGACACTTAAACAACTGAGCCACCCAGGTGCCCCAAGAGATGACCATTTCTCTTTAATCTTGCAAAGTTACATTCTTATTTGATTTTGATTGTTAATAAAGTACCTAAGTGGTGGTGGTGTTCATTTTTTTTTTAACCTTGGTGGCATGATTTATAGAATGAAAATAAACATGTCAAAGATATCTTTGCCCAAATTGGGATGTTGTAAAGTGATATAATAATGGAAAATGATTTTCTAAGTTAGCCAACTACCGCAAAGTTATATTAGTATGTTTACAATTAATTGATGATTTCACTCTACATCAGAACCAATAGAGATTGTAATCACTCATCCCTGTACTTCCAAATGTTTTGTTCTCTCTTTTTTCAGTTTTCTATGTATTCCCAGTAGGCCACCGGGTACAGTTCAGTAATGGTTATGAAACTTCCTGATGCAGGGTATTGAAATTTGTGACCAGGGATTCCTACAGAGCTGCTATTGGGATTTCTGCCCACTATTAGATTAAGTCTGTCTGTACAAGCTCCAGGGAGTCTGCCTGAGGCTGTCTGATCAATACTCTGTAGTCCCTGTGCAGAAGAAGCTGTTAAGATTCTCTCAGGAGGTAGACTGTCTACATTGGGTCTAACTAGTAGATGGTGATTTAAATACAGGATATAGTGACACTTAATTGGCATCAGTTTGGCCTTGGGAAGATTTTGAAAACCACAACCAAAAACATATTTCTTTTTGATTCAGCTTGGAAGGGACAGAGATGCAAAATATCTCTTGTTCTGTATATTGGTTTTTAAGTATTTATCAGGAAAATGGCACAAATCAGTCCACAGACAAGACCCACTGACCTTTGATCACCAAATCATCGTCTGCATCTTCCTCTTTTTGTTGAATTCATTGCATTCATTACCGCTGTCGTTATCATCGCCATCATCATTGATCAGATAGCTGCCGCCTCTTGGGTGCTCAGGTTTGCAAACCAAGCATTCTGGGTCCAAAGCCTATCTTGTTTTGTTTTTTTTTAATTTTTTTAATGTTTTTATTTATTTTTATTTTTGAGACAGAGAGAAAGAGCATGAGCAGGAGAGGGGCAGAGAGAGGGAGACACAGAATCTGAAGCAGGCTCCAGGCCCTGAGCTGTCAGCACAGAGCCTGACGTGGGGCTCGAACTCACGGACTGTGAGATCATGACCTGAGCTGAAGTCAGACGCTTAACCGACTGAGCCACCCAGGCACCCCTCAAAGCTTATCGTCTTAACTTCCACTCCATCATCACCTTTCTGATAGCTCAGAGACGGTTTCAAGGAGAAAAGGAAAAGTTGATGTTGTGCTTTTAAAATGGATTTGAGATTCAGTGAGTTTGGTTTCTGTTGGTGTTCTTTTATATAAATTTGGGAGGTAATATTAGAAGAGTTAATATTTTGCATTAAAAAAAATTGAGGGGGCACCTGAGTGGCTCAGTTGGTTAAGCGTCCACCTTCAGCTCAGGTCATGATCTTGTGGTTCATGAGTTCAAGCCCTGCATTGGGCTCTGTGCTGACACTTCAGAGCCTGGACCCTGTTTCCAGTTCTGTGTCTCCCTCTCTCTCTGCCCCTCCCCCACTCCCACTCTGTCTCTTTCTCTCTCAAAAATAAATAAACATTTAAATAATAATATTAAAAAATAAAATAAAAAATTGTGATACTTAAAACCATTAGCTATATAGTTATAATTTATTGTCCTATTTAGTGTATTAAACTGTGACAAGTACTTCTGATTCTTTACCTTCCCTTCTCCCTTTAAAAAAATCCATTTGTTAATTTAGCATATCTCCTTCTGATTATTTCATGAAACTATAATTTTTTTTACAGACTAATGAGAGTCATACACCTTCTCAGCTACTGAGAAATAGTAGAAATGAATGGGTTAAGAAATTCTGCTTCAAGATCTCAAATGGTAAAAGCCATTGACGTTGAAAGCCCTTCTGTTCTGCTTGAGCCTGATGTAGGCTGTGGTAATAGAAAGGTGCAAAATGCACAGCATACCCAACAATTGCCCACTTTGAGGACTCTCTCAGGCCCAAGTGCCAAGTGAAACCTGTACTCTCAGGGAAACTGCCAGGGTGGTTTGTAGTTTTTAGAGACACAGAGTTTGGGTTTCTTACCTAAATGTCGGATGAGCCAGTGGTAGTCTGTGCTAATGAAGGTGGTTCATTAAATCAAACTCTTGTTGATGTGGATCTTCACAAGTAGAATGTTGTGTGGTGCTGTTATCCCTGTCACAAAAGCTATGTGTGTAATTATGGTTTTGCTCTAAATAGATTTGCTTTTAGACTATAAAGCAATTTCCATTACTTCATGTTCTTGCTATCTCCCAACCTCAAAAAATAAATCAGTACATCCAAAATATCTCTAAGCACCATATGTATGCTAGTATTCTTTTACATTTAGTGTTATAATGTTTTCAAACAACAAATCATTTCCCAGATGAGGTTCCTTGTGATAGGAGTTGAGTATGCTTGTATATGGTGCTTATGGCCTTCTGCCTTACCCTTCATGTTGGTGATGGTGATTGTTTATCTATCTATCTATCTATCTATCTATCTATCTATCTAAGTTTATTTATTTACTTTGAAAGAGAGTGAGGGAGTGAGAGTGAGAGTGTGAGAGAGAGAGAGAGGCACAGAGAGAGAATCCCAAGCAGGCTTCACCCTGTCAGTGCAGAGCCCAAAAGGAGCCTCAAACCCATGAACTGTGAGATCATCACTGAGCCAAAATCAAGAGTCAGACACATAACCAACTGAGCCACCCAGGCGCCCCTTGTGATGGTTCTAAAGGCCCATGGGGAAGAGTAAACCACAGCACTGTCAACTTTCCAAAGATCCAAACAAAATAAAAAGTGAGAAGTAAAGCTAATTACTTTGTCATCTGCCTAAAGGGAGACAAAGCCATTTCCCTCCTAACACACCTCTGCCAACCACTCACACTCTGAAAAACATGGCAGCCTTTCTCTCTAGAGACTGCTAATCTTCCCCCTTCTTTTCCCTAGCATCCTGCTGTTCCTCTCTCATCTCTAGGTCAAAGGGAAATTCCTCTCACAAGCCTTCAGGCGAAATTAGGAGCCTCTTCCAGTTGGCTGCAGTTCTTTCATGTTATTGTAATAGTAGCATAGGATTTGCCATATTAAACTCCCATTTATTTATGGGTTTGAGTCCTTATTAGACTGAGCTTCTTAAGAGAAGGACTATTCATAGCAATGCATCTGATGTCTATAGACCTTCTATATTTGTTCATTGCATAAGATAATAAGGACAAGAAAATTTTTTACGGTAAGTAGGACCAAAGGATAGATCGCACTGGATCTAGGATTCCTGCTGGAATCCTAGGCCATTCCAGCCCAGATAAGCCTGTCCTGATTCAGTTAGTACTCACATCTGAGCCCCTTCTCAGGCTGTTGCTTTCAACAAATATATAATCTCAATTCATGATAATAGTAGAGATCTTGGTAACAGATTGCCTGACTCCTGACTGATATGGAGAAATCCTGGATAGGTCTGGGTTAGAATCCTGTCTCACAACTTGTGTGATCTTGACCTAGATACTGTATCTCTCAGAGCTTCAGTCTTCTCATCTGTGAAATGAGCATAATAAAACCTTCCTTATAGGTTTGTCATAAGGATTAAATGAGATGGTATATGTTGGATGCACATAGTACAGGAATATAGTAACACTTGATGAACATTCATTGAATGAATAAACATAATGCCTAAAATGTAGAAGCATTCCCATTTTCCTCACCCACCCCCTTTAGGTTTGCCTTACTAACAGCCCATAGGAGATTAAGTCGCCTTGTTACCTTTTCTTTTGGTCCTCTGTATGCCTCCTTTATAGCACTTAACATAATGATGATTATTTAGTTACACAAATTTTTGCTTAATGGATGTCTCGTCTTTTAGAATATAAGTCCATAAATTTAGACACTGTCTGTTGTAGTAAATGATTTATCTCCAGTGCCTAGAACAGTTTATGTATGAATAGATGGGTAAACTCCATTGGCTTGCTAGCTGTGGCCTCTAATTTAGATTCACTCCAAATTACTTCCAGTTCAGGAAGCCTTTCTCAACTCCTTCAGCCCCAAAATTAACAAATGTACTCTAATTCTGCATTAAAACATATTATCTCAGCATTTGCCATCATCACAAACAAGTTTTCCTTGAATTTCTTTTCCGTGCTCGATGTATTTCTGGGTTTGCTTACTGATGATTCTAACTATTGATTTGATCACGTTTTTTTTTTTCTGATTTTTAAATTCTCATCTATTTAACTCTTTTCATTAGATACCTATTCCTTCAACAGATCTTTGTTGTGACAGTCACTCCTCTAAGCCCTGTGGAGGGTTGTAAAGATGTGAGAGCACTGTTGTCCCAGCCAAGGAACTTACACAGTAATAGAAGAGGTAACACGTGTGCAGGCTTAGCAGAAGTATAAGACTATGGGACAAGACCTTTAAGAAGATTCAAACCTCTAGTATTTTAATGGATACAACCCTCTAGTATTTTAGTCTTACATTTAGGTCTTTCATCCATTTTTAATTTATTTTTGTGTTTGCTATAAGAAAGTGGTCCATTTTCATTCTTTTGCATATTGCTTTCCAGTTTTCCCAACACCATTTGCTAAAGAGACTATCTTTTTTCCATTGGATATTCTTTCCTTCTTTGTAGATTAGTTGACCATATAGATATGGATCTATTTCTGGGTTTTCTGTTCTGTTCTATTGATTTATGTGTCTATTTTTGTGCCAGTACCCACTGTCTTGATCACTACAGCTTTGTAATATAACTTGAAGTCTGGAATTGTGATGCCTCCAGCTTTGGTTTTCTTTTTCAAGGTTGCTTTGGCTATTTGGCATCTTTTGTGCTTTTGTACAAATTTTAGGATTATTTTTTATAGCTCTGTAAAAAATGCTGTTGGTGTTTTGATAGGGATTGCAGTAAATGTGTAGATTGCTTGGGTAATATAGTCATTTTAACAATATTTGCAGCAACTCTGGAAAACAGTATGAAGATTCCTAAAAAGTTAAAAATAAAACTACCCTGTGATACAGCAATTGTACTACTAGGTATTTACCCAAAGGATACAAACTACTAACTTGAAGGGGTACATGTGTACACCCATGTTTATGGCAGCACTATCACCAAAAGCCAAATTATGGAAAGAGGCCACATGTCTATCCACTGATGAATGAATAAAGAAGATGTGTATGTGTGTGTGTGTGTGTGTGTGTGTCTGTGTGTCTGTGTATATGTATATACATGCCCCAGTGCATGTAATTCATTTGAAAGGACTTTAGGATCCAATATGTATTATATGCAGAGCCAGTAGAATGCAAGCAAAAGTGGGACTGATAATTAGCCTGAATAGTTAATCTGTGGGGTAGCTAAGGAAACAAATCAGTCATTGGGGAAGCAACTGTAATATACTGTAAAGACCAAAGATTAGAGAAAGGCACCTAAGACTGAGGAGGTGGGGGAAATATGGTAGCAATAAGTAAAAGACTCACTCAAGGAGCCAATCTTTGAGCCTGTTCCATTTTTTTGTTTTGTTTTCAAACATAGAGTGACTTCACGGATGACATAAAAGATGTTTGGGTTCCATGATAAATCTAAGATAGGGGTGTGAGCTGTTCATTGAACTTTAAAGGAAAAGATGATCCTAGAAGGTTAAAGACCTTGGAGATTTCTAAAATTGGATTAGATATAAATCAGTATACAGTAAAACCTTGGATCGCAAGTAGCTTGTTCTGTGAGTGTTCCACAAGATGAGCAAACATTTCCAATAAAAATTTTAACTTGGTAAACCATCAGTGTCTTACAATACCTGTAGGAAGTGATGCCAAATGTCACATGATCACAACTGAGCCAATGGTTCTTGAAATTTACTTTGATACACAAGTGCTTTGGATTACAAGCATGCTTCCAGAACAAATTATGCTTGCAAACCAAGATTTTCGGATGTACATAATCAGTTCGGATGTACATAATCAGGGGTGGGGAGGGGCTGACTTTAAGACCATTTCAAAGTATTGTGACTAGGAGCATTTCTGTGTCTTCATGAGACAGAGATGATTGACACTGAGTGAATAAGTGAACATCCTTCAGCAAAATTTACTAGCAATACCATGTGATCATGTTTCTTTAAAAGTAGCCTGTTACCTGTCTGCCTTTGGCTTAGGTCATAATCTCACAGTTTTTGAGCTTGAACCACATATCAGGCTCTCTGCTGAGAGCACAGAGCCTGCTTCAGATCCTGTCTCCCTCTTTCTCTGCCTATCCCCTGCACATGTGCTCTCTCTCTCTCAAAAATAAATGTTAAAAAAAGTAGCCTGTTACCTATGTTTCTTGTTACTTGTCAGTCAATTATCTGTGATTTGTAGGAACAAAAGATCATAGGAAGGCAGAATACTCTTTGGCCCTGCTTCCCAAATATCACTGTAGGCACATGGTCCCTTGTGCAAGCCTTTTGAGTTCAGGTTCTTAATCAGCCCCCATAGTAATCCTGAAATCTCTCTAGGGAATCCTTTACTTGAGACCTGGTGAGAAGAGCATGTAGTGATTGTGCACTCATATCAGAGGTCCAAAAATTCTCTTGATGGTTTCCCACCCAATTATAGCATATTCCTCTAATCCCACACAACAGCTGAAACAACTTTTTCTGGTTTCTTAAATTCCTCTAGCAGTTAATATCTCTACCATGTAATTTACATTTAATTATAAGTTGTTTTGCATCATTTAATAGTTGTTTCAAGTATGAATGTGTTGACTTCCTTTTTTCAAAAAAAAAAAAATTCTTTAAGGGCTTACTGTACAGTACCAGATACAGAAATGGAGTAAACCATGAATAATAGCTTCACCTCAAATTTACTTAACCATCCTCCCAGCACAGAAGACCACTTTGGCATAAATCTCATTCTTCTGACCTGTACCTACTTTATGTAGGAATAGCTATGCTGATCACAGGAACAGGAGCTCCTGAACTAAGTGACAAGACTTCCCATAAGATAATGCAGATTTTGTTGTTTGTTGTTGTTGTTGTTGAAGAAACTGCTGATTGACCCATAGATTTGGAAATGGAGGTTGGGATTGGTTAGGGAAGAAGGACAACTTAGTGCTGGAAGAATTTCTGCCTAATGAATAAATATAACTGTCCTTTGAAGGTTTCTATTCTTCTTTCCAAGTATGAATTCAAATACAATCCATATTTGAGTTCCCTTTCCTTCCCCCAACACTCAATACAGCAGACTTTGATGTCTTATTTTCATTACCATTTATCTTAGAACTGATCCAAATATTCAGTAGAACATTGGTATAAATCCTAATCCATAGAATACTTCAGGTTTACTGAAACTGAATCTTATTTAGGCTCTTCTTTTATTCGCTCACTGAGTGACGGTATGTTTCCTAGAAACTTAGTATCCTCACACAGAAGTAGATAAAGAAAAACTGCTGTTCCGTCATTCTTTTTTTTTTTTTTTAATTTTTTGAGTTTATTTATTTTTGACAGAGGCAGAGTGAGAGCATGAGCTGGGGAAGGGCAGAGAAAGAGGGAGACACAGAATCTGAAACAGGCTCCAGGCTCTGAACTGCAGGCTCTGAACTGCAGGCTCTGAGCTGTCAGCATAGAGCCCAACGCAGGGCTCGAACTCAAGGGGTGTGAGATCATGACTTGAGCTGAAGTAGGATTCTTTACTGACTGAGCCACCCAGGCGTCCCTGCTGTTCTGTCATTCTTATTCAACAAGTACACCCCATCAGGTCTTGTCTAACATACAGGTCAGTAACTGTGCTCTGTGGACCCTCTCCAGAGTCTTTATCAAGATGGAACCAAACACGTTTTTTTAACTGCCTTGTAACTACATTGAGTCCAATTATCTTTATGGGTGAACAGTGAGCCCAGAATAAAATTATATTCACTTCACTAAAATTTGCAGGTATTTGTGACTTCTTTTTTATATAAGTCTAATTTGACCTTGAAACAAGTAAACCAAACTGTTTAATAGTTTTTCTAAGGTTTGTCCCTTTTTTTTTGAGGGAGGAGCTTAACTTCAGTAACCATTATATAAATCTATAAATCTATATATGATGCTGATAATCTACAAACGTTGCTGAAAAAAACAGTGAAAAATATCCATAGGTGTGAATGAAGATGTTTCTAACATAAAACATACTAAAATTGAGTTATTTGGTAAAGACTCTGGATATTTATGTGAAGTGCTCTCCTGTTTCATTGATTTATTTTACTCTGTTGCCAGATTATGGAAATAGAAATTTGCATTTCTAAAGGACAATTTGTTTTTGGTGTTAATTATTTTTAAAATTAAGTTTCTGGGGCGCCTGGGTGGCTCAGTCAGTTGAGCATCCGACTTCAGCTCAGGTCATGATCTCATGGTTTGTGAGTTCAAGCCCCGCGTTGGACTCTGTGCTGACAGCTCAGAGCCTGGAGCCTGCTTCCGATTCTGTGTCCCCCTCTCTCCGCCCCACACCTGCGTGTGCTCTGTCTCTCTCTGTCTTTCAAAAATGAATAAACATAAAAAAAGATATATAAAAAAATTAAGTTTCTGGATATTAAACCATGAAATAAGTTGGTGGTTATTTCTTTATGAATTTGAGGCCCCAGGTATTTCTTATATTTATTTTTTCAATTTACTATATTATCTCAAATAACTGGTCCCCTTGTTTCTATTCCTTCCTCAGCTACTTCTTTCTTTAACATATTGCTGCTAATCAAGAATCTCTACAAGATTGACCAAAAATCTGAAGAAAACCCAACTGTTAAATGGTGCTTGCTAATTGTTTCTTGAGCAGCTGGAGGATTTTATATTTAGACTAACATGCCATTTGAGGATTTGAGGATTCCATCCTTTTCTTGTAGCTCCCTGGCTCTTTGTTCTGGATTCATCCCTCATCTTTCTCCTTAAGAGCATTCACTTCTCCTCTTAGGTAATCAGCATAATAAAGCCCTGGGTAGGGCCCATCTGCCAGAAGAAAGAAATCACTTGTACCTTTGAGTCTCTGTTGTGCAAATATTTGTTGTGTTGGGGTAAAACCTGAGTACATTTATTAAACATTAGTAACATCCTTTTGGCTATTATTTATTCATTAAGCAAATATTATTCAGCAGCTGCTAAGTACCAGGAATTGGTCATTCTTCCAACTTTTAAAATTGTATTAGTTGTATTTTTATCATTTAACAAAGTACCATTAGTAGTATGCATCTTTTACACTGAGTTTTGGTGGTATAGCATAGATTGTGAGATTGGGCTCTAGAATCAGAGAACCTATGAAAATCCCAGTTCCAACATTTTCTAGCTGTGTGACTTTGAGCAAGTTAATGAACTTCTCTAAGCCTCATTTACAACACCTTTGTAGTGGGAATAATAATAGTATTTACCTCACCTCCATTTTCTGAAGAGTAAATGCACATAAAGCGTATTGCACTGGGTTTGGCAGGCAAGTAAAAAATCAATAGATATTACTTGCTACTGTTATTAAATAAGTCATAGTGCTTGGCTGGTTGATTGTTATAATCTCTTTCACCATTTATTGAGCAGATACTTATGAAGTGTGCTGGGAGTAAACTTGAATAGTTTAGAGAGACACCACCATCTGGCCTGTTGTGTTAGAAACAAAAGCCTTAAACTGGGTCTGGCAGTGGTGAGGGGAACAGATGCTCTGAATGCCTTCTAGACTGTGTTTTTTCACTATATGTCTAAGCTGTGATGAATGTCACTAATGTCATCTCTCCTTCTATTTTAGGTAAGTACATCACCATTTTTGAAGTGTTATGCAGATGGGTAAGTCTTGCTGTTGGAGCTTTTCATGTTGAATTACATACTCGGAGAATCTGGACCAGACTGTGTGCTTATCACAGTCAGACAAATGCCTCTATTTTATTCACACAGAGATCTGGAAAGATAGCAGCATTTCCTCCACACAGTCATCTCTCATATTTCAGATATTGGGCAGAAAAAAATATATATCCATTATTTTAAATTGGATAAAATACTATGTTTAATTTAAATAACTGAAGATTGGGTTTTCATGGTCAGTAGAAGGCAGAGTCTTTGAAATACTTTAGAAAAAATGATTTCCTTTCTATTAGAAATCATAAAAGCCTCCATAAAGTAAACATACACACCTTGTTTTTCTGCTTGCAAATGGGGAGTCATTTTTTTCAGTCATAAAAAACAAGTATTCCATATGAGATTAGATTAATAAACCTAATTCTGTTTAACCAAACATTAAAGGTGGCCCATGGCCACACAAGACGGTGTATGCAGAATCTTGTAGAAAGAATTCGAGGTAGAAGTGACAGTTCACATAGTTAATTCAGTATTTCTATATTTGGCTGTAACGTATCTCCATAGACACGTGAACTGGAAGAAATGATCTTAAATCACAATAAGGGATTTAGTGTAGACCTCCAGTGAATGTGAAAGATGATTAAGCTATGAAGCAATTCACCAGTGAATTTTACAAATTACATGGACAGTTTTATTTGTATTTAGGAAATTAAGATTTACCCTGCCTTGAGGCAAACTATTGAACTGACTAGTTGTCTTCAATAATCAAGTCCCAGTTTGTTCTTCCAGTTTTAATTTTTATCAATTAGCCATATATACACTATATTCTTTCTGTGTGTTAGTCTTGGTCTTCCAAGAAGCCAGTGCTAAAATGGGATTAAAAATGCAAGGATTTAGGTGGGGGGTGCTCCTGGGTGGCTTTATCTGCCTCTTGATATGGGCTTGGGTCGTGATCTCACAGTAGTGGGATCAAGCCCCGTGTGGGGCTCCATGCTGAGCATGGAGCCTGCTTGGGATTCTCTCTCTCCCTCTCTCTCTGCCCCCACCTTTCTCTCTCTCAAAAATAAATAATTAAGCTTTTAAAAAATGCAAGGATTTTAAGAAATGCCTGTGTAAGAGAAATTAAGAAGGGAGCCAAATAAGGTTGAGTGAAACCTCAGATTCTTATACTAAGTTTGACCCTAAGTGAAGAAGACAGAGAGAGAGAGAGGCGGGGGGCGGGGGGGGGGTTGGGAAGAAGCACCCTATATTGGATTTAGGTAAAGCTGTAGGGAGTCCTCAAGCCAGAATCAGCCTACAGAGGAGTCCTCTGTTCCTTGAGAATGGATTTGCTTCAGTATCTTTACTGTGTTCAGTCATTGTTTGGGAGCAGGACATGGGAGGTATGGCCATAGTGCAAATTTGCATTGGATTTCAGAGGCAGCAGCTGGGAGCCCTTAGCCTATTGCCATCCTTACAGTTGGAGGTCTGTAGCACATTCTTGTGGCCAGCACACTTAGGCTCCTAGGTCTTGGTTCTTTCAGTTTCTTGTTGTCTACTAACAATCCTCGTCCTGCCATCATTTTTGTTCCATAACATATTTGTTGTTCATGCCCAACTCAGTTATCACTTCCTTCATGATCTGAACAAGCAAGGGGCTAAAAATTACTACTCTTTTTGGGGATTTGATAATTCTTTGTATTTTCCTGTGGTATTTGTTGCTTTTCATTAACCATTTGTTCAGAAACAATTGACAGTTGTGCTTGTGTCCAGATGTAATTGTATACTCTTAGAGGTCAAAAATAACGAGTGGCTGGCTGGAGAACATTTTGAAAAGCTCATGATGGTATAATAGGAAAGACTACTATAAAATACATTAACTAAAATACAATGTAAAAAAGAATTGTGAGCAAAGAGGTATGAGGAGAGGGAAGAAAGAATTATCTTTTGGGGAAGAGGGGAAGGTAGTGCTGAGACAGAAAGGGGAAATTTTATCAACTTTGTCCTAAAGCATGATCAGGTAGCTAGGGGTTAATGGTTTAGTAGACAACATGTTCAAAGGCATGGTGATATGAAAGCATAGGGAAGGTTGAAAGTGACATAGTATACTGTGAATACATAGTATACTATGAAATGACATAGTATATTTATGAGATTATGGTGGAAAATGACTCTGTAAAATTTACCTAAAAGCCAGATGTTATGAGGCTCCTTGTCTTGGTAAATGGTTTAGACTTCATCCTGGGAGTTTTTGTCTAATTCAGAATGTCTGAAAGTCATCTGGGCCTGGCTGAAGCACAAAAATATTGATATATATAATCCCAGTGTGTCATATCAAAAAAAAAGAGATAACTATTTTCCTTGTTTTTTTAATATATTTTATTTTCTATAGTTCTACATCTTCTACATAGTCTTCTGTATTTAAAACTTAGTACAAATTACAATGAAGGATTACATTTTGATATAATAAGAAAACAGTAGGGCATAAGGACCCACTAAATTACCAGTTTTAGTGGACTTTTAATTACAGGTGTTAAATTTGTCACAAATAACAATTTTCTTCTCTGCATGCATTTACTTTTTGTACTGTGTGCCTATTAAAATACTATTGGAAAACCTGATTATATTTCAAATAGATAAGTTATTAAAAAGCATGATTTTATAGTAAGCATGCTTTGTAATGCTTGGGAAATTAGAGGTAGAAATTCACCAAAATGTTCCTTGACAATTCTAACTTTAAATATCTGTAATCCTTAAAGTCAATCAATATACTATTTCATTTTATAAGAACTATAGTTAAGCCCATGATTTTTATTTTACAGAAGGCAATTTGAAATGGAGTAATTATATCATTCTTTGACTAAATTACCAGTGTAGAGATTATGATTTAAGGGAAAGTTGTCCAGGGTGAGAGAGAAATGAAATTGACCTTTTGATCATGACAAGATCAGAGAAAGCTAGAATATCATTGCCTCAAAACTCAGGTTAGACACATTTATCTAAATAAGTATATTTGTACAGAAGCACATAATTACAAAATAACTCTATAAATTATTGAAACTAATCTCAATTGGTTTTTCCTGAATATTTTTGTGTGTGTTTTCTTGATGTTAGCTCATTATTTTATGCATTTTTGTAACACGTGCCCAGAGTCAAGTTATGGAAGGCATTGATGTTTTTAAACACAATTTTTAGATAAATAACTTAAAAATGAGAAAATTATGTTACCAGGATAAATGATACAGAATTATATCTTTCCCCAAAATGAATATTCTGGAATTTGTAGTGTGGATTCACATCACTGTTGGGTACTTCTCAGATGTATTAGCTTTTACTCATCCAGCAGGCAAGATTGACTGAGAGAGAGAGAGAGAGGAGGAGGAGGAGGAGGAGACCACAAGAGATGACAAGTTTTATGAGAATAGCTGTCATCAGTATGGTACCTGAGAAACAGAAGGTGTTCATCATGAGATTATTGAAAGAATTTGACGTATAGTAAATTGGATGCTTATATGCATACATGTGAAGGTAAACTGCAAGGAATAAAAAAAAAAGTGCAGTATTTTCAGTCTTTTCATTTGTTTTTTGGTAGTGAACTATACTGAGAAAACATTTTACATCAAGACTCAAGGCATACAAATATATACATATAATTATATATATTTCTAATATAACTGTCAAAGATAAATACTTAGGTATACAAAGTACGATACATTCTTATGTTCCCTCTTTTATTCTAGCTCACTAAAAATCCTGGTCATACTCAGCCAAACACATTTCATAACCTACTAACAGATTGTAGCTCACAGTTTGAAAAATAGTTACATGGGGAAAAATATAAATGTGCACTGTTATTCAGAAATAAATCTAATAGAGACATTTATTACAATTAGGCCTGAAAAACAAAAGCCAGACAGAGTCTAAGTACTTTCTCACTAACAAAGGAGTTTATTTTGATTTTTTATTTGACATAATTTCAGATTTACTATAAATGCAAGAGCAGCATGAAGAATTCCTGGATACTCTTTGCCAAGAGTCCTCTAAAATTCTCATTCTCTCTCTTTCTCTGCCTCTGTCTCTGTCTATCTATCATTCATATCTATTTATCATCTATCTATATATACACATACATATACACAATTCTAAATTTAAAAAAATTTTAACGTTTATTTATTTTTGAGACAGAGAGAGACAGAGCATGAGTGGGGAGGAGCAGAGAGAGAGGGAGACAGAATCCGAAGCAGGCTCCGTGCTCTGAGCTGTTAGCACAGAGCCCGACGCAGGGCTCCAACTCACGGACTGCGAGATCATGACCTGTGCCGAAGTTGGACGCTCAACCGACTGAGCCTCCCAGGCGCCCCAACATATATATACATAATTCTGTATGTTTATTTATATAATTTTTTCTTCAGAACTCCATAACAGTAAGTTGTAGACATGATACTATTTTACCTCTAAATTCATAGATATTTCCTCAAAACATGGAATTTTCTTCCATAGTTACAGTTCAATGGCCAAAATTAACAAATTAACACTGTTGCAATCTGATTATCTAATCTACAGACCTTATTTCAAATTTCAATAATTGTCCCAATAATGCTTTTTATGCCAAAAATTACAAAATAATGATTTACAATTGGTTGTCATGTCTGTTTAATTTCCTTGAAACTGAAACAGGTTCTGAGACTTTGGTTGTATTTCATGGCATTGATGTTTCTGAAGAATACAGACCAATTGTTTTGTAGCTGTCTTTCAGTCTGGGTTTTATATTTCCTTGTGATGAGATTCAGGGCATAGAGTTTGGGCAGGAATTCTGCAGGAGTGATGCTGATTACTTACATCCAGAGGCACATGCTGTTTAGTTCCATTACTATAATTTAACTTTGATAATTTGGTTGAAGTGATGAGTGCTTTTTCTCCACTCTAAAATTGCTATTTTTCTTCTTTGTAATTAAAAAGTAACTTGTAGAGTGATACTTTGAGACCAAGTAAATATCCTGTTATTTGTCAAATTTTTACCCAGTAATTAGAATTCATCAAAGTTTATGCCTGAATCACTTATTATGATGGTTTCCTAAGGGTGATCATTTCTTCTTCATTTATTAGTTGTTTTTTTATTATATGAAAAAGTATTCCCTTCCTATTTGTTTTTGTATAAACTCATGGATTCTTTATTTACCACATTATAATCTTTTAATATTGTTGATTAATAACATTTATTTTGATGCTGATACTGTCCCAGATTTGTACAGGAGAACCTCCTTCTACTTGTTTTATTGTCATTTTCACATGTCCCCATCAATGCTTGAGCACTTTCTTCCTTTTTGGCAGAAAATATGCAAAAGTCTTGTATTTTTTTCCCTGCTTCAGCCTTGGAATCAGCCTCTTTGCTAAGGATTCTTGATTCCTTTTAATAGGAAATGATATTTATAATCGAAAACTGGGGGGAGAGAACAGGTGTGCTCATTGCTACTGGGTAATTTTTGCTTCCAGGTCCTATGAACAGACAGATCTGGGAAGAAGTATATGTATATATGTACTGATGTACATAAATGTATGCATCAAAAACTTACCCACAGTTATCTGTATCCGTGCATATATCTTGGTATTTCTACATACCAAGCCTGTAATTTCACACTGATACTTCCAATTCCAGTCCAACACTACAGTGGTCATTCTATCCTCCCTTTTCGTCTACGTAACTTCCTTACAACACTGAGAAGCCTGGCCCCATTATTTACTGTGCGTTATATATTTGCTCAATCCTAGAATGTGGTTGTAGAAAGTAGTTTCAGAATTGCTAACCCGTGCCTGTGTATAAAATAAGAAAAGAATGTAAGCTTTTTAATTAGATTTTTAGCCTCGTTTTGTCTTAGATACCTAACCCGGTATTCAAAAGTCAGTTGGTTAGTTTTTCCCTAACCCCCATTCTCACCCCACTTCAGTAAGGTTTTGTTGCTCCTTTGAATTATAATTCAGTTCATTTGTTTCAGTTTGTAAATTCACCTAGGGTTGAATTAAACAGTATGGCTGTTGGCATCTTTTATATGTAAAATGTAGCACTAATAATTTCATTTCCACCATGATAATAATTGCCTAGCACCACTAAATATCTAATTCGGGTAGATATCCATTTTTTTTTTTCCTGGAGAAGTTAGCTATGACTTATGTCAGAGTGTCTGCCGAGCTTTGTCTTAGACCAAACTTCAGGATCATCTGAAAATAAATAAATAAGGACAAATGCTGGTGCATGAGTGTTTCCACGCATATTTTTAGTAAATTCCAAAATCATGAGGGTTTCTGAGTTTCAGTATCTGGTTTTCTGTACCTCATGTCATTTTTGTCAGTGTGGATGATCAGGTTTAGGCCATAAAAGCTGCCTTATTATTTATTTATGTGTTTATTATTCATGTTTTTTGTTTCAAAAAAAAAAGGAGTTAAGCTATCCTAATTTTTCAAAATGTACAAAAGGGGTCTGGAAATCTAAGTCAGAAACACAAATGTGAAAGTACATTGTGTATTTGGAGCTAAATCTAGATCTGAACTTCCTTAAAAACAGTGAAGCACAGAAACCTGATAATAGGTATATCTTCAGGAGAGAAAACCGCCTTCCTGTAATTAATTCTAAAACTTTCATTAGCATCTCTGTACAAAGTAGAGCAACGATGGTTTAACAGCAATTTTATGTGAGTTACCAAAAAGCACATTATTTATTATGGGTAAACATGTTTTATTTATTTTTAAAAATTTATTTATTTTGAGAGAGAGAGAGAGAGCTCAAATGAGGAAGGGGCAGAGAGAATATCCAGGAAGCTCTGCAGCCTGATGCGGGGTTTGAACTCAGGAACTGTGAGGTCATGAGCTGAGCTGAAGTCGGTGGTTTAACCAACAGAGCCACCTAGGCACCCCAACATGTTTTATTGTATTTACCTTTGATACAGGTCTACCTATGAAACCATTATCCTATATAAGGATTTCTATAGGAATTTAAGTCATTACAGGTCTGAAGAATTGATATTGGGACAGAGCTTAGCATACATTGCAGAATGGCTTTTCGGCTTTGCCTTTGGTTTATCTTTCTCATATATCATTTTTCTCGACTTACCTTGGCAAGAACAGAAGCTAGATGGCTGTCAATTTGACATTTAGCTCTTTGTTTGGAGTGGAAATAATCTGGGCTTTCTACTGGAGTAAAATTCAGAGTTTCCATTACAGGTTCATAGTTAGCAAAATCACCAGGAAATGTTTATGGAGGAAGGTAACTACAGATGTATCTGATTAGCTATTTGGAGCGCTTGCAGTGGAATTTCTTACTGCTTCTGATGTGCTCGCAAGCAACAACAACAACAACAACAACAACAACAACAACAACAACAAAAAGCGTTGTCTTCCCCTTGCCCTCTCTTTCCTCCCCCTATCCCTCTCCCCCCCTTCCCTTCTCTCGCTTTTCCTCCTCCTCTTCTTTCTTTTCCTTTTCCTCCTCCTCTTCCTCCCCCTCCTCCTTATTCTCCTTCTCCTTCTTCTTCAACAATGCAAAAGTACTCACTGCATCAGGATAATCAGTTTTATTTCAGTTGATATGGAAAACATCATTTCTTTAAGCCATTGTTACTATGACAGTCATACACTTTAGTCTAGAAAATGTTTCTAGGTTCAGCAACATTGAAATTAAAATTTGCTGTACTTTCCCTATGGTTTAGCTGTGCAAATAGGAATTGTGTCATTATAAGAGAGACTGATTATGTAACACGTATTAAGGGTTAAAAATGTGGAACTCTTCATTCCTTGTTGACTTTTGCAATATTAGAGATAATAAGCTGAGGGAATATGCTTGTCTCTGAGTCTTCGTTGACAGTAATTTGAAAATTTGCTGAAATATATTGTAAAATATTAGCAAGATTAGTAACAACCAGGTCAAGTAAGGGGTAAGCAAATGGACACACATATATTTTTTGAGACTATAAATCGGATATACTGACTAAGGTAATTTAACACTCCTTGTCAAAAGCCCTAAAAATATGTATACCCTTTAGATGTAGCAATTTCGCTGCTAGACATTTATCTTGAGGTAGTAATAAGAGAAGTGGGCAAAGCTAATTGCATAAGGATGCTCATTACTAAGTTGATAATAGTCAAATATTTGGGGATGGATATACATTAATAGCACCCTATTAAAAATTATGGTGCCTCCACATATTTATAAAAAATGATGATAGAGATATTTATTTTAAAATTTAAAACTATACCTAATGTAGTTCTTTAAACATTTTTCTTTTTTTTCCATCTGATAGGATTATAGAAAATGTTTATTTCTTCATATTAAATTTGTACCTTAAATTTTGAAAAAAAGTACTTTTATAATACAGAAATAACAACAATCTAGCAAATATTTTGTCTAACATCATATTTTTCTTGAAAACAAAGCCATGACAATATTTTTCATTTCTTTGATAATAAATTATAGTATTTGAACAGTTCCTTGGGTACTAAGTCGTCATTTTAGGCCTTGGTGGCTTATGTATGCACCTCGGTTTTAATCAACCTCAATTTTGAGATCATTTACTTAATTAATTCATCATTTATTCGGTGTTTATTATGTTTGATAGGGCTTGAGAATACAAAAATAAGTAAGGTTTTTGGCCCCCAGGAACTAAAAGTTTAGTGGAGAGATGATCATAAACATAAAAAAATACATACCAGGCTGTGCCAAAATGTGATCAATGTGGTTCAGGAACAGAGTGGGTCACAAATGACTCCCTTAATGAGTCACACCCCAAGAGGGGTCACAGGGGACAAATGGCTGGGTGGTAGGGTGATCTGGTTTTCTGGATGGTTTGCTTAGCTTAGGGCTAATTCAGAAAACCTTTCTATTTCTAATTCTTGTGTTAAATGCCTTTATAATTCTCTCCACGTACATTCTGCTGTTAGTACATTAGTATTGATCAATGCTAGTCTTGCAGTCCTGTAGAAATGTCACTGCATGTGTCAGCTATGTCTGTCTGTATGAAAAAGCATCTGGCTGAACTTTGTAATCTGTAGTTCTGAGAAGCCCATAATGCCCATTGTTCTTTGTCAGAAGAACAATGAAAAAGAACAATGGGAGCAAGTTATTGGCTGTCTCACGTGATTTTCTGTGCCTCTGCATTGCTCATTCATCCCAGATGGTTCATGTTGATTGCTGTCTTTCTCTCTTAGTGTGATAAGAGTCAGTAGATGATTAATTCAAAAAACCTTAAGCTCCTTCCTTGAAAAGGCTAGATAAATGCTAAGTAGTGTGCTTTTTAGGTGGATCAACAGAGGCCAGATCACTGGAATATAGATAGCTTATGAATTACATCACTGGTGTAAGACTGCTAAACAGTGAAGAAACATGTTTAATATGTTCCATCCAGCATTTGCCTTTCTGCATGTATGTGGTAGAATGATAATGCCTGTTTAATTATGACTTTCTGTGGGCACATACACAGATAACTGTGGACTTTAAAATATACTTAAGTACTTTTCTTTAATTCAGAAGATTGGGGCATTAAGAGTTTTGGCTGTTCTTTTCTTTCTTTTTTTCTCCCATTATAAAGCCCCTCCTGTTTTCTTTCTTGTTGCTTTCTCATCCATTAAAATATATACTTTTGGGACACCTGGGTGGCTCAGTTGGTTAAGTGGCCAACATCAGCTCAGGTCATGATCTTGCAGTTCATAAGTTCAAGCCCCACATCTGAGCTTTCTGCTGTCAGCACAGAGCCTGCTTCAGATCCTCTGTGCCCCCCTCTCTCTGCCCCTCCCCTGTTCACATGGACACACATGTGCTCTCTCTCTCTCTCAGAAATGAATAAACACTAAAATAAATAAAAATAAAAGTAAAATATATACGTTAGTATATATACTTTATATACATTTTATCTAATTTTCTTATGAAACACAAAGTTGTTTGATAATTAAAGCAGATACAATGCTTCTTTGGACTATAAGAAACTGTACAATCCCTCATTTTTAAGTATCTCTTTCTGCTGGTTTATTAGTTTATTACAAGTTTAATATGACCTCTTACTTTAATCTTCATCATAAAATACAAATAATCTATTCCCAAATCTCTGCTTGTCACGGAGAAGGCCTTTAAGAAATATTTATTGACTCAATGGAAATATAAGTGAATACATGCTTTTAGTCTTTGAAATATATGAAGTGTCTAAAAATATTAGCTGTGTCTGAAAGGCAATGCTAAACATAAAATTCATTCCTGAGAGAACTCTTCCCGGTATACAATCTTATGGATTTATTTATTAAAACTAGTCATAAAAGCCTCTTCTGATTTTATTTTCCTTATTTTGAAAGATAAATGTAATTTGACCCATCATTGCTTAGAAAAACTGCCTTCTGTTTCACAAAAGAGAAATAGGTGCTTGAATTGAGTATATAACTTCATTCCTAATCTCAGCAGCCAAACCCTCTCTAAACTTAAAATCTTTACAAGTTAGATGATAATCTCTTCAATTTGTATTTGTCATTAGCATGTTTCTTAACAGACATTTCAGTATTACTTTGACTTTTCCTTTTTTTATTATTTTTTTAAATGCTTATTATTTATTTTTGAGAGAGAGACAGAGCACAAGCAGGGGAGGAGCAGAGAAAGGGGGAGACACAGAACCTGAAGCAGGCTCCAGGTTCTGAGCTGTCAGCGCAGAGCCCGACATGGGGCTCAAACCCATGAACCATGAGATCATGACCTGAGCTGGAGTCAGACACCTAACTGACTGAGCTGCCCATGTGCCCCAGACTTTCTCTGAAAATTATTGCTGTCTTTAAAGTTTGGTGTGTGCCAAAAGCAGAACTTTGGGTCATCAAGATTAGCAGAGAGTATCTCTGTATATTTTCTCAATTCCATGAGGAAACTTGGACTCAGAGGCTGCAGTAACTGCCCCGACTATAAAGTGGAAGATTTAGACTTGAACCCAGGTCACAAGGCTCTGAGATCCTTTCAGTTTCCATTACAAACATTCCTTGACTTATTGCCATGTGTATCATGACATTTTATCAGTCCATTTCATATGCTTTGAACACCTATAGATCAGGAGGCAATAATAACTCTGTAACTCTTAGACTATAGTCCACAGACATACTTATTTACCTTAGGGACAAACATTTGTGACTTTATGAGTGGGAGCTATATGGTTGAACACTAGGTACTCGTGGGGGTGTCGGCTAAAAAGAGTTCCTTTCTACCTTGTGACAGTCTGTCCTTGGAGAGTAGCAGTGTGATGAGTAGTTTACTGTAGATTATGGGAAAATCACTGACTTGAATCCCAATTCAGCAATCCTAGAGAAAGATAAATCTATCTTTTTGAATTTTGCTCTACAAAGAAAATGTTTTTGGAATATTTATTTGGTAAATTAGTTATCTGAATAGTCTCACTGAAATTCATTATACCCCACAGTGAAAACCTAGTTATAGTTAGTTGGAGTACAGGTATAGATATTACATAGTTGAGATTGACACATATATGCCATGATTTACCTAGAAGTCACTGGGCAGGAAGGATGATTAAGGAGTTTTCCTGTGCATTATTTAAAAATAAAGTACATTTTTTTTTGTGAGCCACACGGTAGTATGTAGTGCACTGTGGTCCAATCTCATAATTCTAAAAATTCTGATTTTAAACTGTAAATAATGCTGTGTGTGTTATAGGACTGAAACCTCCTTATAGTAGAATGTTAATATTAACCATTGAAAATACTAAGAATTAAGAGTTCCTCATTCCCATCCTTGTGTATCCAGTTCATCAAATGGTGCATTAACTATAGTTACCTGGCTGTTAAAGGGATAACTCATGGACGAGATGCCCTTTGGACATGGATACTCAGGATTCACCATGCTCGTTCCTAAAAGCTTTAGAATCCTTTTAGGAACGAGCATGGTGAATATCAAACAAGTCAAAGCACAACTTGTAGAAAGAGCATCTCAGAAGAAGAGTAGTAAAGCATAGAGAAGAGAGTCTTTGTTTCCATTGTGAATAAAAATCTCCAAAATTATGACTGAAGAGCTGTATGACACTCCAGGCGTTATGCTAGCAAATGGGGGGTGGTGGGTGGAGACAAAAAGATGCATCAGACATGTTCCTTGTATTTGTAGAACTTTCCAGATGGAGGAACATAATCTGCCAGGATGTTATGGACATCTAACCTGACCCAGGCAAGTGTATCTTATTTAGGATACCTGCCTTAATATCACAATTAAACTAGAAATACAATCAGGTTCTTTTTCCTGACAATGAGGAGCAATTGTTGATTCTATGCTGAGAAAATATTTACTCTTTAAATAGCATGCCATTTATTTCATCTAAAATTTGTGGTGTTTTAAATATTCAACAATTTAGTATTATCCTAGCAGGGTATCACTTAGAGTCAATAAAATGATGCAATTTTAAGTAAATGTATTTTACAGTGCAATGTTTGGAATTACATTTTAAAAATCCTATTAACTTTTAATGAACAAATATCTGGTTTATTGATGTTAAATGTTCCATGTAAAAGCATTTGTTTAGGAAACTATGTAACAGTGGTGGGTTAAAATTAGAAAGTAACCCCAAGAGAGTGAGAATGCCATGTTAGTATTGTTATAATCATGTTGGCTAGTAAAGGCTATGCAGAATAATGTAGGTAGCAAATGATTACCTAAAATTCCTGCTGGAGGAATTTCTTTCCTGTTTATCTTCTTTCGATTCCAGTGTATAGTCCAATTCCTCATTGCACTACCTAGTCTAGAGGGAAAATGCACAGATGTGATTTCCTATATGGTCACTAGATGGCAGTATACCTCCCCATAGAATGAAGCTGTTCCAGAATTTATGAGTGCAGTTCACATAAAAGCCAGGAAGAGGATGAGAGAAATGTACTTCCCATATGGTTTTGATTTATTAAAGTCAGCAAATCAATAGCACGCTACTTTGCATTAAAAAAGGAGTAATGATTAGGTTTGTAAGGTGACAATTATTACTTAGGACAAATCTGAAGTATGCTTTTAGGAGGTAGTTCAGAAGGAGGTTTGTTTTGCTTTCCAAAAACTCATCAGGAACAAGGAAACATATTATATCTACATGAAAAGCTGGGTCCTAGTCAGTGAGCCATGTATTAAAGAATAGGAATACTGGTGAATGCTGTAAAGTTTATATAGTCTTTTTTTTATTTTTTTTGTAAATCAAGTAAAATAAATTGCATTCTGCCCAGTCTTAGGCACACCCATCATGGTTCATTTACTCTCCCACCCAAAAAAGCCTCACCATATCCCTCAGAGCACAGGGAAGTCCCTAGAGTATCAATTTAACCTTCCTGAGCAAAAATTTACACTTGGTAACCTAGAATATAAGACTTCTCTGTAGGAAGTACGATTTGTTGTTATAAAATTGTAGATTTAGAAAACTGAGTTAAAAGCGACTCGGGATATCTTTTCAGTGTCCTTATTTTAGAAATGTAGAAAATATGAATGCAGCTATTTCGTGTACTTAAGACATTAGTAGACCAAAATACAATACATCGGTGGCACATTTTCATGGGATGGTTTCAGAGCTATTTGTCAATAATTGTACAGGTTCAGTGGTGACTGTCTGGAAAGTTGAAGTATTTCAAGCTCAGAATATTAAACATCTTTCTCCTTCTCTTCTGATATTTGAAAAAAATACCTATTTCATAGAACTTTAGAGCTGGAAAGGATTTCAAACATCACATGTCACCCTTTCATTTTATATATGTAGTCATTATATACAAGAGAGATTAATTTGTGAGGCATCCTGGACTTTTTGTAGTGCATCATGTTGAACAATTTGCTTTGTGGACTTAGAAGCAAAACATCTTCAGTAACAAAAAGTTAAAATAGTTTATGCAAAAATAATTGCTGATGACGGTGTTTCTCAGTGCAGTGATTTTAATTTGCTCTTGGTGTTTTAAGGATAGATGCATAAAACCAATTATATATCTGACTACATTATAGTAATGTGAACTATTCAAAAATTTGAAGGGAGTAGTACCAGGTTATTATAAAATTTCAGGACTGTAGTTTTATTCTTTGGCTCATTGACTGCATCGAGTCTTTGTGTTGTAGGTGGTGTAAACCTTTCCTTTTCATTCGTTTTTCTAGGAGTGGCTCTGGGGAATCATTAGGTAAATGCTTGTTGGTTTTCCAATATAATTATCTCTGAGTCTTAATGATTTCTGGTTTGGGTACCTTTTCACTTTCTCAAACTTTAGGCAAGAGTTCAGAATGGCTTCCAGTTGCAAAAAGAATTATAACTCCAATTTACTATCTAGTCTGGCTGTGTGGTCTTGGCAAATCTTTTAGGCCTGGCCAGGCATGATATTGTTGGCAAAAATAAGGCTCTGCCTCAACTTGGGCTCCAGCTTTGCCGTTTTGCCTGAAGACTTTCCAAGATGCAGGGAGAGACCATGAATATGTGAAACATCTTATCTCCAAGAGTGTGCTATAGAGATAATGAAAATTTCAGATCTTTTAAAGATCCTGAGTTTAAGGATAATATATCTAAATGCAAGTTCTCTTAGAAAGAAAGGTTTTAACCATTTAGAAATATCTGAAGATAAGGATTTCCAGCCTTTGCTGAATATTCCATGGGTAGTGATTTTAATTTAAAAGATATTAATAGAAAAATAGTAAGTAAATACTTGGTTTCTCTTTATTGTTTGGAAGGCTAACTAATTATCATGGTTGCTGTCTTTGTCAACCTCTATATGCCATTTCGTCTTTTCATTGCCTACCATTCACTACAAAGTTATTTATTTAACTGGAAAGGAATCTATACTGGCCAAACAGGAGTTATCCTTCCTTGAAATAAAGGAGTTACTCCTGCCCTTTGACGTGGTGCTTTGCAGGCCTGATTTCTATTTGAATCTTTGCCAATTTCTTCTTTTGATCTAGCAACTGAAAGGAGGGTGGTCATAGCCATGATGTTACCAGGATAGAAACCTGCTCACTACATGCACTGACATAATGAAATCCTAGAATAATAAGATAGCTAAACCAACAAATATAATAATAGCTGATACTTACAGAGTAGTTACATGTCAAGCACTACTTTAATCATTTTGTGCGCATTAATCCAATTAATCTTAATAACTACTCGAGTTAGATGCATGCTTGTTACTCCCAGTTTTTAGATGGGAAAACTGAGAAACAGGTAATTGAATCTGTGCTGTTTATCATAATGCTATGTTGCTGTTAAGCAACCTGCCACTCTCTTTTCCGTATTAGTTTATGGAGGTGCACAATAGTATTGACAAAGTAGAGCACTAATTAATTTTGCATAACATGAAAGTGAATCTTAAGGAACAATTGGGGAATGGACAGTGTTGCTGTGTTATGGACCCACATGTATAAAATTAAGGGTTAAACTAGATGGTACTATAAATTTTGTGCTTTAAATGGCAGCACTGACTGGTAGAATACAGGCTTGAATGTATTTAATGTTTTAGCACTATCAATTAATAAAGGTTGGATGAAAATGGAGAGAAAATTCTGAGGCTGTGGGAGAGTTCTTCAGGCAAAGAAAGAAAGAAGAAGGAAAAGAAAAGAAAAAAGAAGGAGGGAGGGAGGAGGAAAGGAAGAAAATTTAAAAAAAAAAGGAAAAAATAAAAGAGAAAAGGGGAAAAATCTTACAGTCCATATTGTAACATCAAATATGGAATGAATACCATGGTTTTAGAAATTTCCCTTCAAGTGTTTTAAATGCTAAAAAGCAATCTCCTCGACCAGGCCTCTCAGCAAGCCCATGGTATTCTATTATGCCTAGCATGTAACTGCTACTCTCCAGAAATAGCTGAATCTTAAATATTTCATGGCATACATTAGTGTAAAACCAACTGTTCACAGGATAGCCAAGTAACTTCAGCATGAGTAAAAGATCAATTCCTCAGTCAATATTTACATAAATATTATTTCAAATTATGTACTCATAGAGATTATTAAAATTACTATTTACATTTGAATAAAGGGAATTTCCCTATGATTGTGATATTATAACTAATATCTTTTGTTTTTTTCATATCCTAATTAAATATGTCATGAAGTTTCAGAATCTATTATGTCTTCTGGGTGTGACTCTACATTCCAGTGGACTCCATAAACCTCAGCAGGCCTGTTTTTAAGTGGCTAAACACATGCCAAGAGAGAAATCATCAACATTGACCAAAAATGTGGTAACTGTAAGTAGAATCCCGGAAAGATACCTTAAGCATACTGTGAATCCATAGCGTTAGGAAGATGTTGATAATAACACTTTCCATTATACATAGCATGTTAGCTTTTGCACTTGCTTTCACATATTCATCTCATTTAAAATTTTGTTAATTTCAACTATCAGCTGAAATAATTCGATTACGACAGAGACAGGGAAAGTATTATACTCTCTCCCTCTTTACAGAGGAATACCTGAATCTCACAGAAGTGAAGTCTTGGCTCCTCAATTTCAGTTAATAAATGACACACAGACTTGAACCACGATAATCTTGTATATTGTCTTGAGGATACAAACATTTCTTCTCAACCCTCTGAGGTTTAGGATGAGTAGGATTTCCACAGAAGCAGGGACAGGGAAATGGCATAAAGAGAAAAGAACATTAGACAAAGGCATAGAAATAGGGAGTATGGTGCAATTTGGGGAAAGAACCAGCGGGCCAGTGAATTCAAGTGCAGGATGGAGTGAATTAGCAGGCAGACGTTGTTGCAATGCTGTAGGAAGATTCATCTGGAATGATTTCTCGGGAGCACAGACAGGGTGTGTGGTCTAAGAAATATTAAGACTGGTGGATTTGAAAAAACAACAACACTGGTGTATTCAACAGGGTAAGAGCTAATGTGGAGTTAAGTTTGGTGATAAAGGAAAGACTCAGGGACAGATTAGAGCTATGTGATAGATATTATGGCATATTATATATACAAATTAATAGGGTAGTTGAGAAAGAGTGAGACACCCTAGATGATTCTCAGGATCAGGACTGGATGACTGGGGAAATGATGAGGTTGGAAGAGAATTGGGGAAATCAGGAGAAGATGTGAGCTTGGGAGGAGAAGAAGAGAGTGATTTGTTGAGTTTGGGTGCACACAGGTGATACAAGTAGTAATCCCTAACTTGGAAGAGAGGTGAGAGTGGAGGTATGAGTGAGAAGAACATTCATATGACTGTGCTATCTAAAGACATTGAAATGGTTGAGCGACATTTTAAAAAGAAAAGAGAAGAGGGGTGTGGCTGAAACTTCAGAAAGGGAGTAGGAAGCAGGTATGAAGCCAGAGAAGTGAGACAAACCCAAGTAGATTAAGCAGTAGGACGAGAACCAGAAGAGTATGGTGTCCTGCAAACTCTGGGAGAGTTTCATGAGTGGGGGGGGGGGGGGGGAGTGCCTAAGCAATAGTTACCCAGGCATTATGTCAACCTGACCGGTCAATTGAGGTACTGTTTGGAATGCAATGAGAAAAGAGGGATTTTAGCAACTCCTACTTTCTGCAACAGTTTTTACTAAACACACACAGATAGGAACTTGATTTCAAATCCCATTCTGTACTGTATTGTTAGAAGGTGGACGAGGGGCAGTCAAGTATCCTCCTATGTGGGTAGGTGCCACATTCATGGAAAGTGAGTTATGGGATGGGTTTGCTGGAAGGCTTCTAGATGCTCAGGAGGAGCATTTACTCTGCATTGTAATGTCTGCAAGCTATCTCAGAGGCCACCAGGGGAGCTAGTCAGAGGGATTCTGGCAGTGGAGGATGAGGAGCAGAAAGGTGCAAAGGATGTAGTGATGTTACTGATGTCACTGCCATGCCACTTTAACCACACCTGCCTTGGACTTTTGGCCAGCTGAAAATTGATATTTCCTCCTTTTTAACCTCAGCAGAGTCATAGTTTTCCAGTACTTGAAGCCAAAGTCATGCCAACTGATACTAGATATGAAGTTTTCATTTTAACTTGGTTTTTACCATTGTGATATTGCCAAAGGCTCTGGGTGAAGAAGCCCCCAGAGAAGGGTTGAGTCAAAAAAAAATATGGTCTTCAGATCTATAATAAGTATTTCTGGCAGAGAATCTGGGCAAGCCTAGTGAAGATTCTAAGGCTAACTTACAATGTGTGTGTTCTGCTAAACAGGCTTTGGTAGGCAAATTAAATTTTTGAATTGGACAGAAAGTTATATTGGAATGTGATATTCACTTACAGTGTCTATTTCATGAAATTGCTCTGTTTTGTTATTCATTTTGGCATTTCCTGTGCCGTGACTTGATCTAGACAAACATATGATTCATCTGCACAGCACCTAGGCCCTTCCTTATATATGCTTGAGACATGCAGTGAAACCGTGTGTCTGCAATCTGCACAGGTTATCACAGACTGTCATGAGGAGAAGAGCATGCATATTAACAAGGAAGACACACATTTCACTCTGACATCAGGGTTGATCAATAGTGGCTGTCATGCCCCTCACACAGTTAGTTATAAGCCATCAACTTCATTCTTCTTGGAATCCAAAAATCAGGAAGGTTGATGGGGCAAATTATTCAGGGATTGTGAAATATATTATTGCTAGGACTTTTACAGTTCATTTGCTTGCTTAAAAAAACATCTGCCTTCCAGCATCCTTCTTCAGTAACAGTAAGCCACACTATGCATTCCTATGAAGAAAACACAACAGCTGCATCCAAATACAGTGACTGAGCTATTTGGCTCCTCCTTGGAATATATTTTTTTAAACCTTCCATGGGCAGTTTCCCTTTATTGCTTATTGAAAAATTGCTAAAGATTTGGGGCCACGTTTGGCAAATACCAAGTAAGCTTATAGGGTTCCACAGACCTTTTCTAAAAAAAATTTTTTTGGAGATACTGTTGTGGCTATTATTTTTATTTTATTTTAAATTTTAAACGTCTATTCATTTTTGAGAGACAGAGATACATGAGCAGGGAAGGGGCAGAGAGAGGGAGACAGAGAATCCGAAGCAGGCTCCAGGCTCTGAGCTGTCAGCACAGAGCCCAACGTGGGTCTTAAATTCATGAACTGCGAGATCATGACCTGAGCTGAAGTCGGACGCTCAACCAACTGAGCCACCCAGGCGCCCCTATTGTGGCTATTATTTTTAGAGACAGGCCCATTGGACTGTCCACAGATTCCAGGGAATAGTGGGGGAATTAGTCTTTTTGGCATTGATAGTAAATTAGATTATTTTAGATAATCTCATGTTAAATTTTGCTATAATTTTTGTGCTTCTGTACATAGGCAATATGTATACTATCAAATCATAGCACTTTGGTAGAGGGCCTCAAAAGGGATTCTTCTTAATGTAATACTATTATAGTCTTCATCCTTAGTTGTATTAGATTTCTTTTTGGATAGAAATTTTATGTTGAAAAAAATAAAAGGTTCAGTGACCTGAGGTAGAAGAAGTATATTCTCAAGAAGGTAAGATAATTACTCTATTGACTTGGTTTGGAATGTCAGCAACAATAGCAATCCTTGGAGCATTGTAACATTGCTGTAGCAACTCTACTAACATAAAGCACAGAAGTCTGTCCATTAATATTGATTACAAGGTCACGGTTCCTTTTAAACTTTGCTTGCCAGAATACCTAGAGCGAGACCAAGGTACAATCTCAAGTTTCTACCATGACAAATGTACTGTTACAACCCTACAAAGACTCTAGGAAGATAACCGGTTGATACTTCTTTGAAGACATTTCAACTTTGTTATTTATATGGAGGATTTTGTCCAATTCTTGTGGGACATGTAGCTGTAGAAGAGGCCAAGATAGTTAAAAGAATAGTTACCTTATATTGGTGATTAGGTGCATGGTCCACATATTTGATTTCTTTTAGACATTAGCAATATCTGTTTTGGAGATGGGATGGCATTACAAAAAATTCTGTCCATAGAAAATTTATAGTATCTAAAGATAATGATAATGAAGGGCATGTGTTCATCTTAGTCTGATGGGCAGAACTTTCTTTGCCATTTAAAAAGTTGGTTTCTTTTAAGCATAAATAGGTTAGTTTCATGATCTTTATTTACAGACATTAATTATGTTTTGCATGTTTTTCCCTGCCCTTAAGTGTGGATTTCTCAGATTTAGGTACTGAAACATATAGCAGTAATTTTCTAATTTTATTCCATTTAAAAGCCAAGGAATCCCTTCTTATAAACAAAAATATTATTTAAAAAATCCAATATATAACACAGATAAAACTGAATCATTATGATTGAGGTAGACAAGGATGGGTTTAGAGATTTAACCATTTATTTTTCTCTGTGCATCTTTCCCTATCTGGTATAGTTTCCCTCAAACTTTTTACCAAAACAACAATCTTTGTTTATAATTCCCAGGTGTAGGGCACCCATTTGGCAAGTCTCTCCTTGAGTCTAAGCTCCATCAAACCATCTAACTTGCACCCCAGACTCATTCTCCTTTATCCTCTCTCTTCACATTTCTTGTGGGATGGCATTGTTACTTCTTTCTCATAAAAATATGCAAGCATCTTGTGTCTTTTCTTGATTTCTGATGTCTTCATGCAGGCCCTTGTTGTGTTTTCTTATTTGGACTATTTTCATGGGTCCCTCACTAACTTTTTGCTTTTGATTCATTTGTTAATAGTTTTTAAACTTTTTGATTGCATATGTCATCAGAAAAGGAAAGAGAAAAGATTGTACTTGAACGAATATATTTGTTTAGCTAGGTATGAATTTAAATATTATATACAGGTAATATATGTAAAATTTTAAATAAAAATCACAATTAACTAAGATTATATACACATATACACACAAACACACATATATTTGTGTATACATATGTGCACATACACACTTCTCATAATTTCTTCTCATACCCTGGGGATGGCCTTGACTATCCTCTATCATGTGTGTAACTCATTTTGGACACTATTGCTCTATGCCTATCAGATAAATCTTTCTGAAATGAAACTAAATGTTTAAAGTCTTTCAATAGGCTTCAGGGGCTACTAGATAAAATCTAAATTCTTAACACAGAAGATAAAGCTATTGATGAACTGAATGTTGACTACTTCCCAAAACTAAACTAAAATAATATGTATGAAAGTGAGGGCACCTGGGTGGCTCGGTAAGTTGAGCATTCAGCTCTTAATTTTGGCTCACATCATGATCCCTGGGTCATGGGATCGAGTCCTACATTGAGCTCCGTGCTGAGCATGTAATCTGCCTGGGATTCTCTTTCTCTCTCTGACCCTCTTCCCTGCTTGCTCTCTCTCACTCTCAAATTAAAAAAAAAAGTATGAAGCTGTTATTAAATGATTTGCACTTGTCAAAATATTAAATGATTGGTACTTGTCAAAATAAATGTATTAATCCATGACACCTTAGTCACTCACGGATTTGGTTGTGTTGTGAGCTCAGTTGGACCAACATGACAGCCACTCTATGGCATGAAATATCTACACCACTCTCCCCACAAAAACATCAAGAAACAAAGATTTAAATTTTTTTGGATGGAATGTGGGATAAAATGCATGTGTGGGGTTCTTTAGCATTTTATATACATCAGTCCTTGGGAACTTAGTGAGAGAGCAACAAAGAATATAATGTTGGTATTCACATCAGAATTTTCATTGACTCTACCAAGCTTCTTCAACATAATGACTAACGTGCATCAGAATGAAGGAAATGCTTTTAAAAACAGGGAAACATTGGTTACTTTGGCTTCAATTTTAAAACAAAGCAGAACATCCTCTTTAGGATATGAAGGAGGGGGCAAATAGGAGACATTTCCTGCATATGTGTTGAGATGAGGCAGATGTAAGAAAAGAAGCAGAACTGGATGTTACGTTATCCTGTTAACCTTTGTCAGGCCACTGGCTCGATGTGGTTCAAATTTCCGCTGTATATTTTGATACTTTTCTGTCTCCATAGCAGTTGTTCAGGAGTATGCTGCCAGCAATGATACTGGAAATGCAATTCATTTATAAATAAATTATTCTGCTTCATAGATACCATTATTTAGGAGACTACGTGGGAGATTGAACATATGGTGAAATAGTTCATTTGCTCAGAAAAATATAAATAGTTAGAAATATCAAAATATAATCAAGCAAGCATCAGACAGATTAAATAAAATGATTATTCATTTTTTTCAAGTGGCAAAGAAAAGACCTAAATTTTTTTCTAATTGAAAAATATAAGTGGAAATTAGAAAATGGGTAATTTCTAAAACTTATTTTCTATGTAAGTGATTAAGAAATCAATAAGTTTGTTCTAGAAGTATTAGGGAGACAAACAGCAAAGCTTAATATGAAGCACTGGCTTGTAATAAATACTTCCTTTAAGCCTAGGGCACATTCCACTGAAATTAATCATTTATAAAGAATCCTAGATGTCTGTTTGTTTGTAGATATAATGCCTTCTTTATAGATGGGCTTCAGTAGAATTAGAAATATCTGCTATTGATAAACCCTATTTTGAAAGGAATAAAATTAATAATAAATAGCAAAAGTAAAGGTTATCTTTCTGGAATTTAGTACTCAACTCTGCTCTGCCTCTGTCTGTCTTTTCACATTTGCTCCATTGTTTGACATATGAAATTTTATGAAATTAAAATATAAATTAATGGGTATCTGATTAAGTTCTTTTCATTGTGGCTGATTTACCTGGTTTTTTAGATGCTATTTAAAAGACAGTAAATACATTTTCCTTAAAAGATTGCTTTTTTTGTTTGTTTTGAATTTATACAATTATTTTAGGAATAACAACCTCAGTGCACTAATGGTGTTTAATTCTCATGACTTTTTGTTTTAAATCTGTTCAAAAGTAAACTGTGAGTAATCTGATCATATGTGTGGAAATGCAAAATTAAAAGTATTCAAACTGTTTTGACAAACAACAGATATTCAGGGTCAGTGCAAGTAAGGCTACAGATAATCATTCCATATGCTCCACCGTTGGCAACAAAATGATGTCCAGATGTTGCATATACCTGTTCTTTCTCCTTCTGTACCTTATCCATTGACAGGTAAGATTTTCAAAGACAAATTTGAATTGCCCAGGATTTCTCCTGAAATGATGTAGAATAATGTTTTTCCCATTAATTCAGTGGGCTGGACCATTAGATTCCTTGAAAAAAAAAGTGGAGGACAGGGTTCAGTGAAACTTTCTACAGGGAACAGCGGGAGAGTCGATAATCATTGCATTGCTACTGTTGCTGTCATCAAGCCACCAAACCAAGCCTGATGGACTCTCAATCTAATGCCCAAAGAAAATGAGAGTTACTGGAGAGACAAAGCAGGTCCCTTAAGCCAGTGCTATTCTTTTGTTAATCTTTCTTAGAGTTAGGTAAAGAATTATGTAGCACTCAGCTTTGCTATAATGACAAGCAGTGACCAATCTCAGTGGCTTAAAATTCCAGACTTGTATCTCTTGTTTTATTACACGTTGGTGATAGCTAGTGGGCTCTTCTGCCCCATGTGTCTTCTCATTCTGGGATTCATGCTAAAGGAATGACTCCTACATGGGGCACGCTGTTCTTGTGGTAGAGGGAAAAGAGCAAGAGGCTGGTATAAGCACGTGATGCTTTCTGGAGTTTTTCCTCTGAAATTACATACTGTCCCTTCTACTCGCTTTTCATTGAGCCAAGCAAGTTCATGGCCAAGCAGACAACAGGGCAAAGCAGTATATATCTCCTCTATCAGAAGGCTTAGGGGTTCAGTCAGCAAATGTTCTTACAGAGAGAGGAGTGAATTGTTGGGAACAATAATGTGATCTACCACAGTTTGTAATGTTTATAAATAGAGCAGCCCTGAGCAGACAGAAGAGCCAAAATGCCTATCCCCAGCTCCCTGCTTTCTCCTGTACTACACTGCTCCTTTGCATCTTCTTATCTAAAATGAACCACCCATAGTTCATTTTAATCTGATTTTTACAGATGTAAAAGGAAGGCAAGAGAGATATAGGGAGCCAGGAAGAAGTGAGAATATAGCTGTACGTGTGATTTATTCTAAACTCTGGGTGCTGCTGCATTTCTGGATATCTTGATACAGAAAGCTAATGGGCTTTCGTGGTAAATCCCTTATGTATGAGTTTATTTACTGAATTTTTGCTCAGAAAGTACAAGTCAGTTACTGGCAACCAGAGCATGCAATAAAGAGGGGCATTTGCATGTTGTTTATGCAAAACACAGAGTTGTATATGCCACTTTGCAGGTAGACAAAATGCAGGGTGTGTGAGCTGGATATGTCAACATGTTGCTTATCTTACCTCTCATTCATTTTTGCCATGTAAATTAGCACTGTGATGACAGACCCTCACTGAATTAATTCTTTGCCTTGTCTTGCCTCTTAACTTGGAGCAGGTAATGAAGTTCTCAAACATCATTGGAAAATTTTACCTCTTCAGAAAGAAATTCTAAGGAAAAGCTATTTAGTTTGAGCAAAATTAATTTTATCTGTTGATTTTTAAACATTATTTATATTGCCAGCAATTTTACAATTCTAATACGTGTATTAAAACTTGACTTCATAAAGGCAAAACATGCTAAGACCCTCAGGAGGATCATTGCAGAAGCTAGGTGACAAAAAAAGAAAATAGGTAATAATATTGCACCTGAATGCAGTGTTGGGACACTCTTCCATCTCCTGTGGGTACAATTGTGTCAGTGAAGTGCTCCTTTCTCCTGTATCCTTCAGTGTTAGCCATAAAGTAGACTGGCCAGCAGGGGTTACTCTAGGCATTATGATCTTAGAGTGGTGGATTTAAGCTTGAAGAAATAATAAGTGGCATCTTTTAAAATACGTATTTGCAGTGTGGATGTGGTTACAATACTCAAAATTTATGAGAACTTGCTTTGAACACTGTTTTGGCAGCTTTTGTCCCATGCATGTGACCGTGTGGCCTATTCAATAATTCATGTATTCAACCTTGCTGATTGTCTAGCTTTCGTTAAATTAAATATATACATCAAAATATAAAGTAGCCTTCTAGCCCAATTTAGCATCTTTTTTCCTGGGTAGCATTCTCCATCCTTGAAGTTTGGATTCCAGACATCCTAGAACACAAAGCCTGATAGGAATTCAGTCACAGCACTAATTTTTTAAAGAGGCAAATATACAATCGGTTTCAGTTACCCTAAAATAGTACCTGTTCTCTAGTCTGGTGGCTGTTTAATTTTAGAGAATAAATTGCTTTTGGAAAGAAGAAATTAGAAAAAGGGAAAAGAGTTCTCATGGTCATTTGTCCTTGAGGCAGGAAAAAAATAAATAAAAGTAAGTGGTTTTGGAGGTGATTGTACTTTATTCTAATGAAGTCTTTCTGTCCAGTGTTTGGTACACAGAAGTCATTTTTCCTTTGGACTTCAGATAAAATTTTATCTTTTCAGAGTTTTCATTTGTGTTTATGGAAACTATACTTAAAACAACTTCCTTTATTTATCTCCTCTCTCTCTCTCTCTCTCTCTCTCTCTCTCTCTCTCGTATATATGTCTTGGTTTGAAATGAAAGATTATTATTTCATTGGGTTTTTTTCCTGCTTTTTTTCAGATTTATTGACATGATCCATTGTTTTGGTTTCTTTTTAAATATCTAGTTGTTACGAGACACTTGCAAGGGACAGGGAGTCTTCTCTCTACCCATCTCTTGATACGTATGGAATCCAAGGATGCACAGTGTGGTTCAGACCATGTTGTATATACTAGAAGAGAAGGCTCATCCTTTGATGGGTGAGAAAGGGTCATTATAATAAAGGAGTTATTCCAATATGGTTAAAACTCTTCAGGCAGTTTGATACAGATGTTAATATAGTTGAACACTGTCAGATAAGGGACATAGTTGGAAAGAAGTACTAAGTAAAAAGAATATTTTTGAATAGACTGTCTTTCAGACTCCTTACCTGTTAAGACTCTCAATCCCTTCTCTTACAACATTACTACTAGGGAGGCCTAGAATTTACACTTGGAGAAGAGAAACATTTCTCACTTGTGGTTTTGGTTTTTTTCATAGTTTTCCCCATCCAGCTATTTTCAGAAGAATTCAAAATGCAGTTAGTTACTTCTCTTTACTGACACTCTGATCCTAACTGCTTAGCTTTAGAGGTATTTTCTGCCTGTTTCTTTCAACTTTTGTGAGACATGGTCATTTTTTAGGGCTTTCTTTCTCCTATTACAGATTCTCTTCTAGTTCTCAAAAAGAAAGATCAAGATAGCATATACTTTATGTTTGCCAAGGAGGAACCAGTAAGTTTGTTCATCCACCTAAGTGATTCACTCTAATCAATTTCCCCCCCATCAGACATATATTTGAAATTTGCAAAACTTGCTTTTATTCAAACCCATCATTTCCTAGCATCAAGATCTCCCCTGGAGTTTGTAGCTTTTGAGTGTACAGTGATGGCTGGCCCTAAAATATTGTAGCATCAACATTTTCTAAAAAAATAAAAAAAGTTTGTAAACCATGCATTAAAAGAGAATCTTTGGCACCTTGGCATTGTAATTATGAACCAATGGAGTCATTCAGGCAATATCAAACACCAGGTGGCCCATTTGAAAACCTTGCCATCCACTTTGGGCTCTTAGGTAGTTGATAGAGAGTAGAGAGTCTCAAAGCTCGGGGTTTAAATTCAGCAGAACTGAGAATTCCAGTGCCCTGGAATTTTTAATTTGTTAAGGACTAAATCATATGATGTATTTAAAAACTGATTACTATTATACCTGGCATAGAGTAAACGAACAAGAGGTGGTATTTTTTGTTTTATTTTTAAGAAGTGGTATTTGTAATTATTTTTCTTATGTGTTGATTCTAACTCAACAGTTATTAAGAATAATATAGCAAAGGATGATACAGCAAAGAATAATATAGGAAAGAATAATTTAAAATTTCCCCTGAACCTGTTTATAAGGATACTTGGGGGGGTGTAAAAGCCAATGTGCATTTTTAAGTAATAAAGTAATTCAGATATTTTCATGTTTGTCATTATAAGGGCTATATTAATTTGCAAAGGGGAGTAACACAGACACTGATTAAATTTAGATTGCTATATGTTAGAAAATGATTATATAATACAAGTATGATTCAGAAAAAGCCTTATTGTAACATACACAGTGTTTTAGCATTCTTTGGCATGAAGAAGATTTATCTTTATATTTGCTTTATAAATCTGCTGTTATGACCTAAAGACATGTGGGTAAACCAGTTTGAAGAAGGAAGAAGATTTTATTGAGTAATATTCTGGATGAATCTAAATACAAGTAGATAAGCACACAAATCTCAATCCTCATCATTGAGTTAAATAATTAGATGGTATATATTATATAACATGTGTATTATACCATTTATGTACCCCATCTAATATACACATCAGATAAAAAAATAAAGTTGCAATTATGTTTTAGGAAGTAAATGATAAAATTTATTTTTCAATAGAAATTTAATCTAAAACTTTCACCTGTTTAGTGTTATAGATTAATTTGAGCTTTAAACAGGCACATCCTTAAGTTTTTGGTGATGAAAAGGTCCACTTATTGGCAAGAGAGGGGAAAAAATAAGAAAATGTATATTGCAACTATAATTTTAAGTATGTATTTTGTGGGGATGAAAATAATTATAATAGTAGCAGTAGCTGCCATTTATTTAGCTCTGACTCTGTCCTGAGAATTTTATGCAGAGTATTTGCACCTATGCCTTACAACAGCTGTAGGAGATAGGTCCTATTGTTATCATAATAAAGACACCGAGGTATAGAAGTTTAATAAATCTCTAATGCATCTTCCGATGCATCCCACATACAGTTTTGGTCTGAGGAGGGATGTCTTCTGTCCCTAGAGCCCATATCCAAATTTTTAGCTTAATTGCTTTCTTGTCACCCATGACACATGGACTTCAGTGGTACTTTCTGGCAAGAGAGATTGCACACCTGGACTCTGCTTACCTGGGCAGCCCTGGAGGAAGAAAGGTCAAGAGGGAGTGCAGCAGGTCCCCTTAGCACAGTGTGTCCTTTCTCCAGGGAACTTGGCCTACAGCCTTGTGATCTGTGTTTGTGTGTGTGAGAGTTGCTTGCATGTATGTGTTAGGTATCATTGTGAGTGAGGTCTGTGTGTATGGGTATATATTGAATGGCATGTGCATGAAACTTGTGTGTATGATAGTGTGGAGCGTGTATGGGGGAGCATCTTTCTTCTGTGTGCTTGTGAGGTGTTGGTGTGTGCGGGGTGAATGTGAGGTATGTATATATGTGTTTGTGGTGTGTGTGGTGCATGTGTATGTGTGTTGTGTATGCATGTGTGTGAACTGAGCATGTGGTTTGAGTATTATTGTGATGTGTGGGAGGTAGGGGATGTAGACAAGAAAGGCAAAAGAGGAGATTGGACAAACGGGCATAGCTCGGAGTCCTTTTACTGAAATACTTATAATGGAAAGTACTTACACTTGAACTTTGGAGTCTTGGGATCAAGTCCTACCCAGTTCTGTCACTAGCTATTTAATATTTGGAAGCTTCTTAGCCTATTTGAATTTGATGGTTTTCTCATCTCTGCAAGAGGAGAATTTTTAACTTAAATGTCATGAGGGTTAAACGAATAATGTTCAGGTTAAAGTTATTGATAAGCTTTAGAATACTATATAAATGTAAGATACTGCCCATTTTTATTAGTGGTGACATTATTTTTCCGAAGTGTTTTATATTGAAAGTCCAAAACAAATACATAACATTCAGGGTACTGTTATAAAAAATCTATCATTATATGCTTCTATCCTCAAGGAATTTTTAAACTTAATATTTATTGATAATGTATGGTATGTTGGATGAGGAAGACTTATGCTGTTCCAATTCCACATCTAGTGAATGTCTAGGATATTAAGCACTTACCGTGTTAATTTATGGAACAGCCAAGGCCATTTTAACTCAGAGCTTTGGGCTAAGACATGGGGCAGCAAACTGTATCATATTAGAAGAATTTGGAAATGATATAGAACACAGCCAGTCCTTAAATGATTAAACACAGAGATAACATGTGATCTAGCAATTATGCTTCTAGGTATATACCCTGAAGAATTTAAAGCATGTGTTCTCACAACTTGTAAATGAATGTTCATAGCAACATTGTTCATGATAGCCAAAAAGTGGAAATAGTCCAAATGTCCATTAACTGATGAATGGATAAACAAATATGTTATCCATATAATGGAATATTATTTAACAACAAAATTTATTTACTACTAATACATGCTATTGCATGGATGAACTTGGGAAACATACTAAGTGAAAGAAGCCAGAATGTCATATTACATGATTCCATTTATATGAAAGACCTATAATAGACAAACTTACAGATATAAGAAGTATACTAGTGGTTATATAGTGCTGGAGGGAGCATGGGGGATTGGAGATTGATGTCTATGGAGTGAAAGATTTCTTTTTGGGAATAATGAAAGTGTCCTAAAACTATGCTGATGGGTGTACAAGTCTGTGAATGTACTAAAAGCCATTGAAATGTATATTTTAAGTGGGTGAATTGTGTGGTACTTGAATTATGTCTTGATAAAACTGTTAAAAAATACAGAACAATTTTCCTATGTAGTGAACCCTCCCCAATGACTCTACCAATAGTTCTGAGAGGAGCCAGTCATGAGCTTACTTGATACAAATCGGCAAACACAGACAGAATAAGAGATGGTTTTATTAACAAAGCATTCCAAACTACAAAGCTTGCCTGGAAACTGATGCTTTTGTCAAGAGTGGATGACCAGTGGTAGTGAATAGATGAGTACCCCTCAACTTTTTACCGTATGACAATATATTCCATTCTGGAACCAGCAGGCTTTGAGAAATGCATTGTGAGGACAGTCATTTTTTTTTTCTTCCTCCCTCTCCATTCCTCTTGAACTCTTTTCCCCATACATTGCTATTGTGATAAATTAATTTAGAAGAATTATAGTTGCATGTACATTTGAAGGAACTTTTCTTTGCTTCCGTGATTTTGAAGCATTTTCTTAGACAAGATTAGGGCAAGTGCAGTGTTGGAGTGAATCCTTGGTGGCTGAATTACTAATAGGAAGGATTTGTATGTATGAACTCCCTCATTCTCTTCTTCTTCTTCTTCTTCTTCTTTTTAATATTTTATTTATTTTTGATAGAGACAGAGCACAAGTTGGGGAGGGGCAGAGAGAGAAGGAGACACAGAATCCGAAGCAGGCTCCAGGCTCTGAGCTGTCAGCACAGAGCCCAACATGGGTCTCAAACTCACAAACTGCGAGATCATGACCTGAACCGAAGTCGGATGCTTAACCGACTGAGCCACCCAGGTGCCCCTCCCTCATTCTCTTCTATTTCTGTGACTTCTAATTCCATTTCCACTCCTATAGAGTGGTACGTTCTACCTATAGTCTTTACCATTTCTACACTGCTCCACCTCCTTACACAAATAGCACATTCACTGTAGTTTCAGATGATCTCTCAGGAACAGAATGTATACTCCCATTACATTCTCATATTTAATCACTGCCTTTAAGACCCCCACCCCCCACTCCCTTTTTTTTTGGCTTAACATTTAATTAAAGAATAGTCAGCTCAATATGCAGCCATGGGAACCTAACCAATGGATGTATTTTGCTAGCTTCAGTTTTGAAATGTAGGATTATATCTTTCAGTTTTAAAAATTGATATTTCTATAAAGTGTCTTTTTTTCAGTGAAATGTTTCTAGAATGTGACACTTCAATTCTAATTATTATTATTAAATATCCATGAATTTGTTTTGAATAAGCAGAGTCAGATAAGTGGTATTTATATATCATGGAATACTATCTAAGTTAGCTTCCTGGGCATGAGCAAATCACTGACTTAACAAAAAAGAGAAAACAGCATCTCTTGTTTGTCAACCAATTGCATTTATATTTCTGACAGTTTCCACAATGGAATTTAAAAAAAAAAATGAACATAGAAGTAGATCTGAATTGCTGTATTTAAATGAGTATTTCCTGACCTCAAATTGATGGAAGTCTAGAGATTTGAAGAATGGTTGAAGATTCAAGGTTTATAATTGCTTTTCTGGGGAGAAAAAAAAATGGGTAGGCAATAAAGTCTGAGATCTCTACTATCAAACAAATGCACAATAATAAGGAAGTTAAAAATGCCACAGTGAAATGCACACCTCTCGATTATATTACTGTTGATACCTATTTTATATAGTTATCAATATTTGTTATAAGAGTTTTATTTGTTTTGCATGGGGAAAGCTCTATCTTAGCCTATTTGATGTACTTATCACTACATAACCTGAGCAGGCAACACAAACCTCTTATTCAAGCAAAGAATCTCTGCTGGTATGTGTGAATGCGTAGGTGATAATATCAGCGGAGATGTACATAAGGGAAAATATGGAGAACTGGACATGTCTAGAGTTCATTTTTTCAGGGGCTCAGTTTAAATAGTAAACTCTTACAAAGAATGAATGGTCAGAAGCAGGGAATAAGTGGGTATTCTTAATGTGATTCATTCACAGACTGGGTTTCCTGAGAAGCAGACTCTAAGAGTCTTGACTACCACCTCTGGGAGGAGGGGGAAGAAAGCAGAATCAGGGGAGGAGGGAGAAGAAAAAGTTGGTCTGTAATACAGTTGCTAAGCAGGCCTCAGCAGACCCAATAGAGAGTTCTGAAGCTGGGTTGGCCCTTCAGAGTTTTCTTTTCTTTTTCTTCAGAGTTTTCTTTTTTCTTTTTTTTCTCTTTTTTTTTTTTTTGAAAGAAAGAGAAAGAGGGAGAAATTGAGAGACAACACAGGTGAGGGGCAGAGAGAGGGGGACAGAGGATCCAAAACAGGCTCTGCACTGACGGCAGCAAGCCCAATGTGGAGCTTGAACCCACGAACCATGAGATAATGACCTAAGCAGAAGTCGGATGCTTAACTGACTGAGCCACCAGGTGCCCCCAGCCCTTCATAGTTACCCTAAACAACTCTGGAGCTGGGCCTTTGTACCGTCTTGTTGACTCAGTACTAAATGTTTGAACAAGGTGCCCCTCTTTAGCTGAGGCAATTCGCAAAGTGGGCTGACAGCTGACAGCACTTCCCAAACCTAGGAAGATGAGTCATTCATTCCTGAAGGGGTTATCCTCACAGCATCCACTGCAAATTGCGAGGTATTTTGCAACTGGCAGGCACTGAGAAATGCCATATAGACAGTTTCCTTGCTTCCTTCATCCCTTTCTCCTTTCTCTCTCCCAATCTAGTGTTTGCCCAAAAGTACTTTATAGGACAAGGCTCTCAGTCATCATAAATGCACCTATTCTTTTCATGTCAACACATGAGTTTGTTATTACTCAACAACCATAATTGTATTCCATGGAAAAGTTAGTTACTATATCTGATGATCTAAGTACTTCTTGTCATAGTCCCTATCTACATGATACTAGCTAGCATCCTGACAGCCGGATGTCAGAAGGAAGGTCCAGATAAAATTACTTTTTTTTCTTTTGTATTAAAAGAGGGCTACTTCGGTGGCCCAGTCGCGTAAGTGAAGACTTTGGCTCAGGTCATGATCTTGAGGTTAGTGAGTTTGAGCCCTGTGTTGGGTTCTGTGCTGAGAACTCAGAGCCTGGAGCCTGCTTCGGATTCTGTGTCTCCCTCTCTCTCTGCTCCTCCCCTGCTTGCACTCTGTCTCTGTCTGTCTCTCTCTCTCGAAATGAAAGAAACTTAAATTTTTTAAAAAGAAAAAAAAGCGCATTTATTCATCACCCACTGTGTTTTCTAGGATTGTTCTTATCTGTAATGAAAGTTGATAAGAAATAAAATAGTATCTTGATTTGACATATCTTGTTCTCATTTAACCACTTTTTTATGAAATAAAAGTTTGTTATACAGTGTATAACACTTTATAAAAAACGGCAGCATACTCATCTGGGCTGAGTTTTGGTTTGGTTGACTTTTTACTTTGGGGGGGGTGGTATTTATTTAGCTGTTGCATGGCTTTTGAAGCATCCAAACAATATCAAATGGTAGAGAAGCTAGTAAATGGATATATGAAATCACTATATCGAATTGGAAACAAAGTGATCTTGCTTATTAAGTACTGATTTTTAGCAAACATTACAATCAAACAGCTCTACCATTAAACACAGTACAGAAACTACCAAGCAGAAGGCTTCTTATATGCTTGAAGTTGTCTTTAATTACATATTTTTAAAAGACTTGGAAGAGCCGCTTACATGGCACTTAAGAATAGATATTGGCTAATGTCTTTGGAGTCTGTCAGGATTTCTATGGCTTTCTTTAAAGATCACGCCTCAGTCAGTTGAGGATAACTTGTTACAGGCTTCACAGCACAGCAGAGTCACACAGAGATAATTCAAGGCATGGAGTTCTCCATTTTCAGCTACCTTATGCCATTAACTACTGGAATTCGTTTCCTCCAGATATAATTTGCGTTAACCAAAATAATAGGAGAATGAGAGCAGCTTCTTAAGCTTTTCTGTGACTAAAAGCATAGTTGTTTTATCGACAACTGTGTTAGACTTACCAAAAAGGGAAAAGATGTTTTAAATGGAACCATTCTTCTTATTCATTCATCTTAGTTCTGCAAACATGTAAGGAAAGATTAATCGGGTTGTAGGGGCACCTGGATGGCTCAGTTGGCTGGGCATCTGACTTTTGATTTCAGGTCAGATACCAAGACCCACATTGTATTCAACACTGGGTATGGAGCCTGCTTAAGATTCTCTCTCTCTCTCACTCTCTCTCTCTGTCTCTCTCTGTCTCTCTCTCTTTCTGCTTCTCTTCCCCTTACTCCTGCTCACACATGCTCACTCTAAATAAATAAATAAATAAATAAATACAATAATAATCCAACTGCTGAATCTGGTTTGAAAAGGTCAGGGAGAAGTACTGGATTTTTTTTCTGTTTAAAGTTACCTGTTATTTGCAATGTTAGCTTGACTGTATTTTTCTCATAAACCTCCTGTACATTGGAAACAAATTCAAAGATGTTTTGTTTTCAGATTTAGACTTTGAGAATTGTTTCTCTTCTTTAACCTATAGATAAAAGTCTAAGCAGTTCTTTAAAAGAAACTGCAGCATAAACTATCAATACTTTCTAATTTAATGGTCAATTTTTGTTTTGCAAAGCGTTGATTTTAAATTTTTGTTGTATGTATGAATAGAACTAGATTTTTCTTCATTTATGCAACAAACATTCCCTGATAGATGATGTCTAGCAAGTGGCACATGTATATGCCATTTCTGGGATCAGTGCTGTGTAATGCCCAAGCTTCAGTTAAGGCCTGGGTCTTGTTTACAAACTGCCTTCCTCGATCCTAATGGAGGTATTACTCCTGCTTCAGGAGTATGTCTCTCCATCCTTGTCTTTTGATTTCCTATCTCAATTCTCTAATCTCCTCTCTGGCCATTATACTCTCTAATCATTCCAAAATCCTACCAGCCTCCCCCGCTCCCCGCCCCAGGTAATGTACCTTGCTTTTCTAATCTTCTAATCTTCCATTACTCATCGTTTGGATTCCTTCTACTGGCTCCCTTTTACTTCCCTAACCAATTTCAAATTACTTATCCTTATCTTGAAGGCCATTTGCCACTCTGCCCCTGCTTACGTCTTTTTCCTTATCACCTCTGATTCCTCCCTTTGCTCAGGCTTCTACGTGCAGGTGCATTTCCAAAGTGAGAGAATGCTTTGGGTTTCTATAATGCTTTTGCCTTGAAGAGGTTTAATCTTATATCTTCTCAGAGAAGAATGTAATTGAGCTGTGGTTAAAAATTCACCAATGCAACAAGAGGTAAAATTCTGGGTTTTGTGCACAACTAACCTCTGTGTTCCTTGACCTCACTTTAGGTTTCCCTTGTAGCTGTCTAAGGGTGTTCCTTCAGCCAATGCCTTATCACCAGGCTGTGTACTCTGGATGGCAAGCAATTTTTCTTAATATATCATAGAACCACACAATTTAAGTACAGACAAGGATTCCCTACATGTAAGAATCCAACTTCCCACTCGGTATAGAAATCCATCTCAGAACATTCCTGATCCCTAAATTGCCTTGTCGGGAGAGAAAGTCAACTCACAAAGATAAGCCCTTTCCTTGTTGTAGAAGACTTTTTTTGAGAAAAGTAGTCTTTGTGCTCAAGTCTTGTGCTCTAACACCTCCTAGTCTTGATACAAGGCATGTCAGTGGAAACATACAAAATAATTCTAATCACCTCTCCTAACTTTGCAAATACAGCTGAATGCAGCCATAATCTCCTTCATTAAACCTTTTCTGTTTGGGGTTAGATGTCCAAGCTGCTTCAGTAATTCCCCTAGTGGAAAATTTCATAGTCTCATCTTGCTGCACCTCTGATACAAGTTGGCCAGCAAACTTCACAGAAAGTCTTGCTGTCAGTGTTGATACAAATGTTGCTGTCGCTAGCTCTATTCTGTCTATGCTGTCAGTCTTATTGAAGGTAGTTTTCATAACCTTAAAACAGATGAATAATTAAGCATTGTCTTTTATCTTTTAATGGATGCAAAAGCTCATATGCATAGAATTAATATTCAGTGACTCAAAGAGTATTTAATATTGTGCAATGATTCTAAAACCATAGGAGTAACATAATCATAATTGAGACTGACTTGGAAAAAGACTCTATGTTTTAGTCTAGTATTTTGAAGAACTTTTGTGATGTCACAGAACAGTATTTTTAGGGTTTTCACATTGCTCACACATGAGCACTTTGGGAATTGTTCACTGAATATGTCTCTTGAACACTTTGCTCCTTGAAATTATCAGATCTTCCTTGGATTTGTTTTCCTCCCTGTCTTTTGATGTGTGGGTGTGATTGGACCATCACTATCGCAATGAGAACTATTTTTTCTTTGTTTCTCCCAGTGAAAACACTCTATTCCATTTGGAAAATAGAATAGGCTAGGTTTATGTTTTTTACTCTTTTAGGGGTTCTAGAATCCTCTAAGAATCTAATGAGATCTGTCAATATTCTCTTGGTAACTATACATATACATAAGACCACTCGGAGAGCTGGCTTTTAATTTTCGGCGGACAGGTGCTACTGGAATCATATCCATGTTTCCATTACAGGGTAGTGATTCCAGGTTGAAAATCTCTGATTTAGTTGTACTTCAGTTTACATATATGTCTTCCTAAAAAGAGTTGTAAAAATAAACTTATATTAATAAGTTATGTGTTTAATAACTCCATTCACTGATCTTTTAAGGCAAAATTATTTCCTAAACTAATTTGTATTCAAATTCTATTTGTAGAATATTGAGTTCCTTAATGTGAATACATTTATATAATTTTATGATACACACTTTTTCTTTGGAATGCTTTCTTCAAGAATTTTCATAATTAAAAATATTTAAAAATATTTTTCTCTGTAAATTCTCAACCTCCAAACTTCTTAAGTCTTATCTTTAGTTATGTCCTACACATATTATTGAACAGGAAGAAGATATATCTTAGGACAAATTTTAATTCTTTATTTTTTTAAGTTTATTTATTTGTTTTGAGAGAGAGGGAGAAAGAGAGAGAGAGAGAGAGAGAGAGAGAGAGAGAGAGAGAGAGAGAGAGAGAGAGAGAGAAACAATCTCAAGCAGGCTTCATACTGTCAGCACAGAGCCTGATGTGGGGCTTGAACTCAGGAACTGGGAGGTCATGCCCTGAGCTGAAATTAAGAGACGCTTAACTGACAGAGCTACCCAGGTGTCCCAAATTTTAATTTGTTAAAGTGTGTAACTACCTATATAAATATACCTGTAAATAGGCAGATGCAGGTATATTTACAAGTATATTTATACCAGAATAGGTATATTTGAAATCACTATTTTTCTTATCTTTCCAAAAGTTTTGAAAATCTCCAACTTCAAAAATAAATAAAAAATGTATATGTACAAATGATGCACAATGAAAGATAGGAAATAATATCATGAAGCATACAGCTATTCAGCATATCTAGGTTTATAGTTTAAAAAAATAATAATCCTATTATTAGATAAAGATCAAAGTTTTATTAGTGTTTTTTAAAAATATTAACCTTACTTTAGCAACATATTTTTTCTTGTTTTATTTTTTAAGTTTTAGAAAATTATTTATTTTTATTTTTATTATTGAATATAGTTGACATGCAGTATTATATTAGTTTCAAGCATACAGCATAGTGATTTGACAGTCCTATATATTACTTAATATTCACTGTGATCAGTGAGTCACCATACAATATTATCACCTTAACGACTGTATTCCCTATGCTGTACTTCTTAAATCCGTGACTTACTTATTTACCAATGTTAACACATAAATGATTACACAAAATGATCTGTAATACCAGCTCTGTAGTAACATCTTTTGTCATGTGTGATAAATAGAATTTGCTGAATTTGATGGAAGTTCCATTTCATCTTGAAGGCTGTAGAGATACTGAACCATGTACATTTTGTACAAAGGGTTATGGAGCTGAACAATTATGATGGATTTGTGAAGTATATTGATTTATCAGTTTTGCTAAGGAATGTGCAAAGCCCATCACAGTGTCAATCCTTGTTTATACATGTTTGTGAATAGTTAACCAAGGAATTGTCGAAACGCATTACTATACCCTGAGAACATAAACTTTGTATTTTTTATGTAAAGTTTGAAAAAAATTCCTGGAGCACTATGCATATAAAACCAACACTTATAAGGTAGATCAAGTTCAAAACCTACTATGAGGAATATAACTTTTTTTAAATTTTGGTGCCATCAGGAAAAGGGCAGTCTTCTAATTTTAATAGATTTATTTATTTTTAGTTTGGCAGTAGGATTAAGCCTGGTATATTCCTGGGTGACTACTACAATCAGTCCCTAAAAATGCTTAATATCACAATTTGGAGTTTAAAAAATAGATTCATATTCACAGTATCGCTTAGTCATAATGTAAAGGAAGTTACCTTTTCATATCCCAAGGTGGCTACTGTGGTTGACAAGGGGCAGGTTCAGGTTTTGTTGCATCTGATGTATTATACAACTCGGGGATCCCACTTTGAGAGAAATGTATACAACATGAGGCAACAATTGAACACTTATTTAGAATGAAAAAAGGAATCACAACAACTTACAAATTTAATAAAGCTGACAAACACAGGCATCACGAGATGTATAAAATTACCTTAATTAGGGGTGCCTGGGTGGCTCAGTCGGTTAAGCGGCCGACTTCGGCTCAGGTCATGATTTCGCGGTCCGTGAGTTTGAGCCCCACGTTGGGCTCCGTGCTGACAGTTCAGAGCCTGGAGCCTGTTTCAGATTCTGTGTCTCCCTCTCTCTGACCCTCCCCCGTTCATGCCCTGTCTCTCTCTGTCTCAAAAATAAATAAATGTTAAAATAAATAAAAATAAATAAAAATAAAAATACCTTAATTAAAAACACAATGAATTGCTAGACACGCTTCTGTGATTTTGTGTCTGGGGTCAGGAGGGGCGGTTTATAGTTTTTGGCTGTTTATTTTCTGATGGTCTTTTCATATGATCATTCATTACTCTACGTAGAGAATAAAAAAATAATGCAGTCTTTCTCCTAGCATGTTGATTACAATCTAATATTTTATTATTGGTGCTTTAGAAAATTCATATCAAGTGTCTCATTTGTTATTGTTTCGTTCATATATATTTTTCATGTTTTGTTTTGCTTTTTTTGAGAGAGAGAGACAGAGACAGAGAAAAAGTACAAGTGGGGGAGGGGCAGAGAGAGAGAGAGAGAGAGAGAGAGAGAGAGAGAGAGAGGGAGACACAGAATCTGAAGCCGGCTCCAGGCTCTGAGCTGTCAGCACAGAGCCTGACGCAGGGCTCAAACTTGGGAACTGGCGAGACTCGAGCCAAAGTTGGATACTTAACCCACGGAGACACCCAGGCACCCCATTTCATTTATATTCTTGAGACTTTGGCAAAATTTGTGAAAAACTCTGTTAAATGTCATTCATTTTTGAGCCATAAAATTTGGAAAAACTTTCAAAGACCAGCTCCTGGCTTTCTACATTTTAAACATTGTGTCTCCTCCACTGCGCACAGACATGTGGTACCTGGAGCTCTGAGCAGGTTCGTGTCCCAGTGTGGTCTCGGGTCCTGCCCCTTCAATGCTGCAGTGCCCTGTGAGCTGGCGCTGTGGTCAGCGGGAGTGTTCGTGAAAGCCACCCAAGGATATGTGGAAGAAACTGAGAACTACTAAATAATAATCCCACCAAACCAAAACTAAATGTGCCTTTAATTCAACTTCTAATTAGCCAGATCCCAAAAAGGCCCATCGTCAGTACCATCCAACCTAAGGGAAAGCCAGCAGTGCGAAAACTAGCAAGCAGACGTTAGTTTTAAACTACTGCAGTTGAAATATCTTGCTTTGGTAAAATTCCCAAATCATCTGAATGAGTCTCCCCAGTGTCAGAGCCATTCCCAGTGCCTTGGAAAGAGGCTGTGGGTTAAGCTTCCTAGCTTCATGACAAACCTGACTCTATGGTGGATTGTAAAATTTCTAGACCACAGCAAATCGGCTTGCCTGAGGAAATACAGACGTTGGCCTGTTACACAAAAATAGTTATATTTTTCCTAGAGTTTAGCCACCACTTCTCAGATATTTCATAGAAGTTCTTTTTATGCATTCTCCTTTTTAGAAGTTTGACAGCCAATATTTTGCCTATTATACCACTTTTTAAAGTCACCCCAGTCATTGAATAGCATAATCTTTTGAGAGGGAAGATCGTTGGGCTCTGGTAGGCTTTAAACATTCATTTGTTTCCCAGTAGGGGGACCTGCATAGTAAGAAGTAATACCTTTTATGTGAATTGTTCCCCTTGGTTTATTTTAAAGCACAAATGGTATTGTGTGATAATGGGATGGAAATCCAATTCAGGGAGTAGAATATGCTATTTACGATCTGGCTTGTTCTTTAGGTTTTCCAGTTTAGTCGGCAAGAAGCTGAAAACCCACCATTCTCTGGTTAAAACACAAACACACACGCACAGATATAGACAGACATAAGAAATAAAAATTCCCTGTAAACTTACATATTAATAGGCAGTATTGTTCATCCGAAAAACACAAAATGAATGGTGATGAGAACGTATGGACTAAGTTTCAATGTAAACAAATGGGCTATTTAAATTCTCTCTCAATATAGAAACTTCAAGGGAACAATGCAGCATGACTCCGGGGCCATAATTCGGGAACAATCTGCAAGGCAAAATATAGAGGCACTAATTTTGTTGCATTTACAGCCCACATACTGCAACACCAGGTTTGTTCCTGTTGTTCTGGCTAAAGATGACTCAGGAGCCTCTAATATAGCCATTCCTAAAAGACAACAATTGATTCAGAATGTGAGACAGAGAAATCCTAGAAGTTTGACCTTCAGATCAGTTTAACTGTAGATCAATAATACATTACTGAGACCAATGCAGTACCCCAAATCCACACAGCTGGCTGCCAAGATACTATTTTACCTGCATAATTTGGTGAAGAGCAGTCAATATAGATAAATTTGTCCCACTGATAATTTGCTGATTCAGGGAACATGCAACACAATGTAGACACAGCTCAGACCAGTTCCCTATGATATAGTCACATAGCTTTCCTGCTTTCCTACCCAAGTCCTAGTCAAAGAATGGTTCTTAATGTTCAGTTAACCCAAGGCTTGTTGTAATTCCCTAGACTCTACCCCATGCATGATTATACCTATTTTGACATAGAATTCTTTCCCTTTGGAGTTTAGAACATTGACATGTCTTCTAAAGACACTAGGTGTTATCAGTATTATGGGAGGAGGTGGAAGGTACACTCTAGCTTATGACCTTTTGTGTTATTAGTGAATTATGGTTTCTTAGCATGATAAGTCACAATTAAATAGTCACATGTTAGGAAAACTTTGATCCAGTAGGGAAAACCACCAAGACATTTCAAAGTAATTTGCTATATCTGGATGCAAAGTATATAGATATTTTGATAGCATCCTCACTTGCTTTATTTACAGTATCACTAGATAACATGAAGGTATATAAATTAATGCTAAGTTGTATTGTGCATACAAAAGCATTCATTTTAGCAATACCTTATTCCATCAGTTCATTTTTTTTTTTTTAATTTTTTTTCAACGTTTTTTATTTATTTTTGGGACAGAGAGAGACAGAGCATGAATGGGGGAGGGGCAGAGAGAGAGGGAGACACAGAATCGGAAACAGGCTCCAGGCTCCGAGCCATCAGCCCTGAGCCTGACGCGGGGCTCGAACTCACAGACCGCGAGATCGTGACCTGGCTGAAGTCGGACGCTTAACCGACTGCGCCACCCAGGCGCCCCTCAGTTCATTTTTTTTTTAAGTTTTTTTTTTAACGTTTTATTTATTTTTAAGACAGAGAGAGACAGAGCATGAACGGGGCAGGGGCAGAGAGAGAGGGAGACACAGAATTGGAAGCAGGCTCCAGGCTCTGAGCCATCAGCCCAGAGCCCGACGCGGGGCTCGAACTCACGGACCGCGAGATCGTGACCTGAGCTGAAGTCGGACGCTTAACCGACTGAGCCACCCAGGCGCCCTCCATCAGTTCATTTTTCACTGTGTATTTTTTCTTTACAAAATTATTTTAAGAACTCCACTGAGATAAAACCACATACCATATGCACGTAACTTGTTCTGCAAGTATATTGCAAGACAAAAATTTCTAATAAATTTTTACTTGATTAATGAGCAATGTCTTATAATACTAGAAGTATGTGACACTGTATTTAACATGATCACAAGTGACCCAGTGGTTCTTCTCTCTCCCTCCCTCCATCCTTCCCTCTCAGTCACTCTGCCAGATTGTGAGTGATTGTCAACGCACTGTCACATTTCCACAAAATCCTTAAAAGGAGGCAAAAGCAAGTGTCATTTGATAGGCTCCTTGTTAAATTTGCACGAAAAGAAAAAGATTCCATTGAGCCAATAGATAGCATTGATTCCGTTAGTGACAGTGATCATGAAACTCATAGCAATCACCCCTAAAATTTCCTCTTTCCCTTTTGCCATCCCTAACTCCTGCCCTATTCTAGAACCCTACCTTCCTAAAGCTGATCAATGCTTACATGAAGACTCAAGGGAGGCTAAGGCAAATGTCCCAAGGTCTCTGTATGTGCTTCTGTCTCTCTCTTACATCACTCTGCTCTGCAAACTATCTACTTTGACCTCCCCAGACTGCTGGCTCTCTCCTCAGTTTAGGGATGCTGGCAGGCTCTGGCTGGGTTTGCGTCTCTGTGTTGAGGCCTAGAAGCTCTCTGTAGACAGAAAGCTGGGGCAATCATGAGACTCGCTTGATGTATTTTCCTTTTCTGTGCTCACTGTCCTGTGCTGTGAGATCTGTTGCCTAATGTCTGAAAATGGTTGTTTCATATATTTTGTCTAGTTTTGCAATTCTTTCATGAGGAGGTGTAAACCTGGCTGCTTTTACTCTATCTTGGCAGGAAGCAGAAATCTCCCCAGTGACCATATATATTTGATTGTTATGGTCAGCATCTGGAAAGAGCATTATAGAGATTATTTCTTTTGTTCTATTGATTTTTCTTAAACAGAGGAAGCTTATTAGAAGAATTTTGTTACACATTTTAATAAATCATTGTAAGAAAACATTAGAAAAGCCCAGATTAACAAAAATTGTTAAAAATATTTCCCATAGGGGCATCTGGGTGGCTCATTCAATTAAGCATCTGGCTCTTGGTTTTGGCTCAGGTCATGATCTCACAGTTTGTGGGTTCAAACCCTGCATAGGGTTCTGTGCTGACAGTGCAGGACCTTTTTGGATTCTCTCTTTTCCTCTTTCTGCCCCTCCCCCACTCACACACACACTCTCTCTCTCTCTCTCTCTTTATTTAAAATAAATAAACTTTAAAAAAATATTTCCTATAATTAGAAATGACTGTCAACATTGTGTAGGTTTTTTTTAGAACTTTCTTATCTAGATGTTTATAGAATATTGAAAAATATAAGAACATATTATACATACTGATAGTTAAATGAAAATATTTTAAACTATGAAAGTAGTAAATACTCCTCAGTAAAATTATATATAAATGTATATATTTATAAAGTACATGTATATATGTGTGTGTATATATATATGTGTGTGTGTGTGTGTAGTGAACATTGTGCTTTTACTCCCACTCTCAGAGAGGACTTCTGTTAAATGTCATATAGTTATTTTCCACAGTTGTATCTATGCATGAACAACACACTATGAGTATTTTTCCATACAGAAAACCATTCTGTGTATATTTCCTTTTCTCTTTTACTCTTTTTCTTTCCATCTTAGTCCATACAGATAAGCTTGACCATTTAAATGGCTTCTATTTCATTGTATGGATGAACCATGTGCATTTAATCAATTTGCTAATGACACACAGTTATGTTTCTCCTAACTTGTTGATATTGTTCACTGTTTATTTTCTTAATATTAATTTTTAAACAAGTGGCTTTTAATATAGTATAGCCATGTTACTATATGTATAGGTGTGATGTAGCCAAAAAATGGTTACAGCCAAAATTACCCTCCAAAAATCGGCACTTTTTTCCAGCAATATATTAGTGTCTGCTTTCAAAAGCACATCGAATCCTTTGAATTATCTTATCTTTTAAATCTTTATCAAAAGGATTAATACAAATTAGTAACTCTGTTAGTTTAATTGCCATTTATTTGATTATTACTTAGATTTCAACTTGTTTCTCAGCCATTTTGTGTGATGAGGCATTCTTTGCTGATGGATTTTGCCTGGTTTCATATTGGCATGTTCATCTTTTTATTTTCTAACTTGTAATAACTTATCTTAAAAGTTCCCCCTCCCAAGATAATTTTGTCACATTTTAAAGGAATCTTGCCATGGTTTTTATTAAAACAAAATTGAGTTTATGGAAAAATGGAGAGGATTTGATGGCTGACTATGACGTGTCTCAAAGGTTGTCTGCAAAGAGAGAGCAAGGGTGGAAGGGACAGAAGGGGTTCAGAAGTAATGCAAGGAAGGTCTTGAGAGTGATGGACATATTCATTGCCTTGCTTGTGGTGATGTTTTCACAGGTATACACATATGTCAAAACCTGTCAAGTTGTATACTTTAAATATGTGCAGTTTATTGTCTTTGCTGTGGCTCAGTAAAGCTGTTATTTAAAAATAAAAAGTGGCAGCAGGCATTCAATAAACTGCTTGCAGCCTAAAATAAAAATTGAATTTGATCAGAATAGTTTTTGTGTTATCTTGGTTAGATTTCTCCTGTCACAGTTATGATGGCTTTCTAAAATCACTTGGGAACCCAAGGAAAGTAACTTTCACCTTTAAGATTAAGGAAATTGAACCAGTAAAATAAAAGCTTCCAGATTAGACTCAGTCTACAAAAAAAACTGAAAAACCAATAGGACTTCTGAGTAGCATTGTGTGATAATTATAGTCTATAAATCTCTGGAATTGAGGCAGGGAAAGCAAGAGAGAAAGAGATACAGGATTGCTTTATACTTGAACCATGTAGTTAAAGAATGATAATGACCTTATGATAAGTTTTTAGAGATTTCAGTATGGAGAAAAAGGCATACTTAAAAATCTTTCTTTTTCGTGCAAGAGGTGACAATTGAATGACTTGAAAAATAAGTATGAGCTTGAGTAGCAATCAAACCTATAAGGCAGAATATATGGAGTGGAGATGACTGAAGAGTGTACTAGAAGAACAGATTACTAGAAGAGATGCCAGGTATGTACACAGGGCCATGGGTCTACCAGGGCTCACCCCCTACCCCAGTGAGGTAGCACACTGAAGCTTCAGACTGGGAGCTGCCTGAAGGTGTGGTGCACTGCGTGTCTACGCAGCACGGAGACCTTTGTATACATTTTCCTTAAAGGACGTGAAGACTTCTTTGCCTTAAGAATGAGGTAAACTTTGGGGCACCTGGGTGGCTCAGTTGGTTAAGCATCTGGCTCTTGATTTCAACTCAGATCGTGATCTCAAGGTTCATGAGATTGAGCCCCACATGGGGCTCCTAGCACAGAGGCTGCTTGATATTCTCTCTCTCTCTCTCTCTCTCTCTCTCTCTCTCTCTCTCTCTCTCTCTCTTCTCTCTCTCAGTAAATAATAAGCAGATGTTTAAAAAGAGTGAGATAAACTTTGAATTGACAACTAAATCAAAGTATCTTGATTAGAAGGAGGAGGAGAAGAGAAAGAGAAGGAATAGAGAGTAACGAAAAATATATTTGATGCAGGTGAAAGATAGGGGGAAGAACTCCGGTACAGAGTTCAAGTCTCAACTTTGACATTTACAAGCTGTCAAACAAGAGGATAAAGTGTTTAGCTTTTCAGAACCTCAGTTTCCTCATTTCTGTAAATTAGTGATAAAAACTTGTACACATTCTAAGGTTATGGTAAAAATCAAATATCCTAGTGCATGTATAAATATTTTTCAAAATATAGCACTACTTTTGTTTCTTTCCAATACTGTTTTTTTCTCTTTTTGTTCTGTATGCACTCTTGTTTTAAATCTATAACTATCTTTTCCTTCCTCAATCAGTAAACTCTATAGTAAAAATGAAGCTGCTCTTTAAGGCCAAAGTATTAATGCAAAAGAAGAAAATAGCTTTTACATCAAATTCAGTGACTTTGGATAACAGCCAAGGACATTTACACACATTGTGTCTTTAAAATTTGAGGGGTGAAAGAAGAAGGTAATAGGAACAGGCAGATGGGCATGTGATCGCAGTGCAAGTATCATAAAATAAAACTAGATGTTACCGTGTTTGTCTCTTTGTATAGATTTGAGCACATCTCTACCCTGGGATTCCATCATGGTTCTACCTATGCCTGCCCAGTGACCGTTTCTACCAGGATGCCTTGAAGGCACCTCAAACTCAGCATGGTCAGTTTGGAACTCATTATCTACTCCCCAGTTGTTCAAGCTACAAGCCTTCAGGTCACCCTTGACCCCTCTCTCTCCTGAAACCTTTCTTCTACCCCATATGGACTATTCTCCACATCCTGTTGATTTCACCTTCCAAATATCTTTTCTAGGTTCTTCATCTGTGCTTTTGTTGCCACTGCCTGAGTTTAAGTTACAGGCTTCTCAGTCTTTAGTCTCTTTTCCCTGACCGATCTCTCCCCAAATTGCTACCAACTACTATCACTCTAAAACACCAGTTATCTTCCCAAAACACAAGGCTTTCTCTCCCCTGTAATAAATTAACTTCAGGGTGTGTTCAGATAAATTAGCCAAGGTATATGCTACAAATATGTTCACCACAGTATTGTTTAGGAAGGAAAAATAAGAATTCCGTAAGTGCCCAAAGACAGGATTAATTATAACAATATACTATAAATAGCATTAAAATGGTATTAAAGATCTGTATTTAATGACAGAATAATTGATGACATCAATTATAAAAATCAAATAACTGACTAATGTTCATAGAAACAGCTATGGAGACCAAATTATATTATAAACAGAGATTTCTAGGTGGTGGAAATCAGCAGGAATTTTTATGCCCCCCCCCAAAAAAAAAGCAAAGTGAAACTAAAACAGAACAAAAACCCTGCTATGTGGCTCTTTATAAAAAGTAACACTTCGGACAAGAATGTCAAAAACCAACCCAAATCCAGTAACTTAGCACAACAAATGTGAAATGCCACACAACAAATCCACTAGGGCCTTAAAAGTTATAAAAACCCGGGTCTTCAGAACATTCTGTATCTGCCCCATTTAAAAAAAAAAAAAATTGTTGTAGAATTTCTGATAGAGAATATCATGTACTGTTCTCAGTTCACTCTGGTTCACTCTATTCACTACTGTGTGCTCTCTTTACATTTTTTTGCAACAAAATCAAACAAACAAACAAAAGCTATGTTTATACTTCTCTTTAAAGGCCAAGAAAACCAATGATGTAAAGATTGTGGGAGAGGGAAAGTGTCAGGCAAAGCCCTTCTCCCTCCATTTTTCAGTTCTCTGTGTCTCCGTTAAGGCTCCTGATAGTTATTCTGAAATGCTTATATTGGCTCATTCCTGCCTCTTAAGTAGCATTTATTGTTAAGGTTTGTACCAGTGGTGCGATCTGGTGTTACATACAGGCTTGCTCAGTTAAAAGGTTTGAGGGATGAAGGCTCAATATTCGGTCACATGTGCCTGCAAGCTCTCATGTATGTGCATTTGCACACATACCCAGTGGCTTTGCAATTGGCATACATTTTGACCCTGGTGGGACTGTTCATTGTTTTACAGAGATGCTTTTATTAAATACTATGTAGTGTGGTATGTTAGGAGTTTGTTTTTTTATTTTACAATAACCGGTTGCCTCATAGCAAATACCTTAATCATTGTCAGGGGAAAAAACTGATTAGACCTTAATCTCTTCTCAAAACACTTTACTTTCTTTATTGTTTCCCATCTGTTCCCCACCTCACATCTCTCTGATACCATAAAATATAATTGGCATGAGTGATAATATTAAGTCAAGTCATAGAAACTATTTATTGATTTAAATACCTATGCACAAAAATTGGTGGAGAATTCTGAAAAAGACAGCTGAAAATAGTTAATAGTAGCACTTTTGGTATTTTCATAATGATTTGTGATTTCTAAAAGGCAGGTCTTTCAAATGTGGAACAGGATAGGATTTTAAAATACTCCATCTTAAATAAAATTCAAGATTTTCAATATAAGGATCTATTTTTCTCTTACAGAAAGACATATGTATATATTATGCACCTTTATTAGTTTTACTTTAGAATTTGAAAAATTAACTATGAATCTTAAAAACCTTTTCTCCAAAAACAAAACCTTTTCTCCAAAACAAAAGTTAAAACAAAGAAAAAAACTTCTCTCTCTCTCTCTCTCTCTGTCTGTCTCTCTCTCTTTTTCTTTAGGGGTACAGGCTAAGGGGAGAGGAAGTCTTCTTAAGAAAATAGTCTCTGTGGGGGTGCCTGAGTGGCTCAGTTGGTTAAGCGTCCCACTTCGGCTCGGTCATGATCTTGCAGTTCATGAGTTTGAGTCCTGCATTGGGCTCTGTGCTGATTGTGTAGAGCCTGGAGCCTGCCTCAGATTCTGTGTCTCCTTCCCTCTCTGAGCCCCTCCCAGCTCTCGTTCATACTGTCTCTCTCAAAAAATAAATAAACAATAAAAAAAAGAAAGAAAGAAAGGAAAATAGTCTCTGGGATGAGATACCTCCGGCTCAAGTCCACTTTCTAGAATTTACTAGCTGAATAACTGTAGGCAACTCGCTTAAGCTATTTAAACTGGTTTCTTCCTCTGCAAAATGGCAATAGTAATAGTGCATAACTGATTGTGTCATTATGAGATAAAACAAGATAATGCCATCCATGTAAAGTGACTGAGTGTGCTTGGTCCTCAAAAGATATTTTAAAATTATTTGTAACTTTTCTAAGAGCCTTTCTTTACAATTAGTACAAATTATGTGTTTTGCTTACATTTCACTTTACAGTGCACAAAGTACCTTCACAAACATGACCTCATTACATCCTTACCACAAAGATGGCCCAGAGAATTTATAAACTGAGGCTCAGGGAAGTTCAGTGACTTAGCAAAGGTTCTACAACAACGTGTCAGTACCAACACTAGGACCAAAGTATCTCCAATAAAGGTCACAGCAGATGCTAATGGATATATCTATGTCTGTGTCTGTATCTGTATCTGGCTGTGTCTGTGTCTATATCTGTATCTACTCCTGTATCTCTATCTATTGCTATATCTATATACCTCCTAGAATATAAGTAGGCATATTTAGTATAGGCGGCAGTTGTATTTCTGTATGTTCATTTCTGGCACTGGTTGCTATTCCTATTATAAAAGTTGCAACCTTGCCACTCACTGAACAGATGGCATTGCTTGATTAAAGTGAGGCCATATTTGGAACATTTCTAAAAAGCCTTTCTCATGTGGATGGATGTCTCTGCCCACTGGAATGGTTTCTTTTCACCAGTTGAACAAACCAAATCATGGGCCATCTCCTTATAAGGGTTCTCTGCCACCCTATTCTCAGGAGGGCAAGTGTGAACTGATATTTTTGGAAGTGAACTTTGTGCACCATCCAAAAGAGAACATCATCCTTTCGTTGACAAAGATGAAGGTCTATAAATGTGTAAACTCATTCACCCATAAGGGAATTATCTGTCCATTTGGAAATATGATTTAAAATAATTTGATGTCTTCTGAAGCAAGATAGAATACGAACGTTAACCTGGCCACATGCAGGATAAGAGAATTGCAAAATAACACTGCTCTAACTTACCTAAAATTTAAAATAGTCTAATCATTACCTGTATATGCATGTATGTCTATCATGGTACAGAAATTGATAGATAAATAAGAGCTCTATAAGCACTACAAAGGCCAAGATTTATAGATTGTTGAGTCAATTAAATATATAATTCATTTTCTTTCTTTATTTCTTTACTTATTTATTTTTACATTTATTTATTTTTGAGAGACAGAGTGTGAGAAGGGAAGGAGCAGAAAGAGAGGGTGACACAGAATTAGAAGCAGGCTTCAGGCTCTGAGCTGTCAGCACAGAGCCTGACGTGGGGCTCGAACCCATGAACCATGAGATCATGACCCATAGTCAGACGCTTAACTGACTCTAGAATTCGTTTTAAACAAAAAAGGCAAATAAGGTATTTCAGCTGGATTTTAATATTTTATGTGGGAAAAAAACTACATTGTAGCTTACTTTTATTTACATACAAAATTAATTACTTAATTTTCATTGACTCAGATATACGTGGAGTCAGGAAAAGATGAGTCAAAGCAGTCAAAGCAAATAGTATTAAAAGACTTTCAGGCATAGGAGTCAGACTAACTCATATTTCTGCCACATAACAGCAAAATGTCCTCAGGCAAATTACTTAATGTCTTTAAACTCTGTATTTTCATCTGATGTATGGCCACAGGAGCGCTTAACCCATAGAACAACTTTGAGGATTAAATGGACTTGCCCATCAGAGTCTACTTGTATCACTTACTAGGAACTGCCATAACAAAGTACCACACACGGGGTGGTTTAAATAAGAGAAATGTATTGTCTCACAGTTGTGGAAACTAAAGTCTGATATCCAGGTTCTGGCAGCGTTTCTGTTTCTGTTTTTGTTTTTCTGAGGGATATGAGGGAAGGCTCTGTCGCAGGCCCCCGTCTTGGCTGAGATGGTCCTCCCCCTATAGTTTTGCTTTCTCTCTACATCTGCAATGACCTGAATTCTAAATAAAGTCTCATCCTCAGGTATTGAGTGTCAGGATTCCAACGTACAAACTTCAATCCGTAACACTGTTGGAAGGTTGCTTTCTCACAGAGATCGTGTTTGACTACCTTTTCTAAGAGGGCTCCTAGCCCTCCCCTACACACTCAGTTCCTTGCCTACATAATATGTAAAAGGAAAGAAAAGTAAATAATATTATTATTTATTTTCTTATTCCTTTTCTGTTGCCCACACTAGTCTGAAATCCCCATGGGTTCCAGATCTTCGCTGTCTTGTACATCATTCTATACTGGGACACAGAATAGCACCTGGCACAAAATAGATCCCTAACAAATATTTGTGGGGGAGAAAAAAAAAGATAAATGGTCTGGCTTAAGATCAGGGCCTAATCAATGATAGGTGCTATAAATATCTTTAATTTTGTTTAATTTTTTAATATTTTTAATGTCTATTTTTAAGAGAAAGAGACCAGGTGTGAACAGGCAAGGGGTAGAGAGAGAGGGAGGACACAGAATCCAAAGTAGGCTCCAGGCTCTGAGCTATCAGCACAGAGCCCGATGCAGGGCTCGAACTCACGAACTGTGAGATCATGACCTGAGCCGATGTTGGACACTTAACTGAGCCACCCAGGCGTCCCTGTGCTATAAATAAGATATCTTAAACAGTACCATTCTCTATTCAAAATGGTAGTCCCTAGGCATATGTGAAATAAAATGAATTTTTAACTTTGTTTTAATAAATTTAACTTAGATAGCTACTTGTGTCCAGTGGCTACTGTACTGGACAGTGCAGATATAGAACATTTCTGCTATTGGAGAATGCCCTGTGAGACACTGATGTACACACAGAGAGAACCATGGAAGCCTAACGAAGGTATTAGGGATAATGCAGAACTGAGCCAATTCTGCCTGATAGAATGCCATGACCCTGAACTGCTGCTTTCTTATGCCCCTGATCAGGTTCTCCTTTCTTTTTGCCTCCTCATGGTACAGGTATATTGCAAACATTCCTTTCTTCAGTTATTAAATTAAAACTGTAACTTGAGGTTTCAAAGGGCTGTAAAGGGGTTGTCATGAGAATCGCATTAACATACTTGCTGTGGATTCTGCAGCAGCAGTTTTTTTATTTTAATTTCTTTCCTCTTTAGATAAGTAAGAGGTAGGTGTAGATGATTAATCTACAGACTCTGTTTTGCAAAACTTACAAATGGCTCTTTGAGAAACAAAGTCTTTAAGGACACCGTACTGAGTTATTTCTTGCCTAAGGATAAAATATAGATGCAGGTGCAGGTGTGGCTAGCTAGGAGCCAGCACGTGTCTGATGTGAGCTCATTTCTTCCCTCAACCCTGGGAAGTACAGATTTTCACCACCCTTCTCCAGCCTCTGCCATAGGTACAAGCAAATGCTGTGGTGATTTCATGCTCAGAAAACAACCCAAAGGCTAACGAACATCTTTCATAGTTGGCGGTGAGAACCATTGCTATGAATAACAATCTACACAAAAAAAAAGAGTTTCAGGAAAACTCTTCTGACTTCATATAAAAATCTCTCTGATGCTTCAGGATAATAATATGTCTTCATATACATTATTGACTCCCAGGTCATGCTCCTTGATGATAGGTTCAGTGATATCACCTGCTAAGTGAAAGAAAGGGTAGAGGGAAAGAGGACATAATTAATGCAAAATGCAGTCAGTAATCAAATGCATATTGTTTGCATAAAATTCAGTGCCTAGATAAGAATAAATACAATGTATATAACACCTAACTTACAATACGCTTCTGTATTGAGAAAAATAATCTTAGAATTTAGTACTTTGTTAATAATTTCTATTTTTATTGTTTTAATCCTCATTTGAACAGCAAAAATACCCATGCCACTGGCTTAGTGAGTTTTCTGAGAATAATAGGTGGTCTCAGGGTATTTCCTACTGTAATACCACTGACATCATCAGACTCATCATCATCTAGTTTAATTAATTCCTTAATTAATGAGGAACATTAATTGATTGCCTCCAGTAAGCCAGGAATATTTAGTGGAAAAAAAAATATGTTCTTTTTTTTTTAAAGAACAAAAAAAGTACTACTTGAGGGCCTAGACTCTAAGTTGGTATGTAACTGAGATTTTATTACCTAAATGTGGTTATAGAACATTATCTTCTCTAGCAACTGGATAGGGAAAGTGTGAAAAAATAAATGTGTGCAAAATAAAAAATGTTACGGTAAGTCTGTCAGGACATTTTTCAAAAGAAGCAGAATCTTTATCATTTGGGGATTATAGAGTTTAAAAAAGAAACACTGGAAAATATTTATAAGAAGTAATTCTTAAGATGTAGACTAAAGATCTTATTTAGGTTTTTGGAACAGAAAGCAATAAAAGTTCATGCCTCCACACGCTCTCAAAACACCTCCATTCCTCACTTCATTTTGGTATTTTAGCTCACTGCTCATTAAGGTTATTATCTTAATTTATTCAATCAAAATATTGATCCTATTCTCATGCTGCAAATAACCTGTGACATGATTTGGATCTTAATATGTCTTTACTGCTGAAAGCTAAACAAAACAGTGCTCATCCTTTCAACATCTAAATATTAATGTTTTTCTTATGTTTTTACTTTAGTTTATAGGTTTTTTATAAAAAACGCTGTTCTGTGCTTGCAAACTCAAACTTTAAGTCTATTTAACGAAAATTCATATAATAGACTCTCCAAATTAAGAAATTAATGAAGTCACCCATTTGTTCTGTAAAGTAATAGCCATTAAGTAACAATGTCCATGGTTCCAGGTTACCATTTTGTTTTGAACATCTAACTTTCTGATAGACTTTTATTAGAGTGCTTGAGATGAGGGAAGCTCACCTCATTGAATACTTCAGAGTCCAGCTGTGACTTTATTCAACAAACATTATTTTAATGCATTGGCAGATCCAAATAAAGACACTAGCCATTAGTTAAATAAATCACCTTATTTTGGAATGCTATAAGGAATCCATGACTAAAAAGGTAATCTAACTGATATTTTAAAGAGACAATTGCCGGAAACCCTATGTTTTCTAAGTAACACTGAATTGAGACTTCATTTTAAGAGAAAATTCACAAATTTATGTTTTAAAGCTATGGTATACAAGGCCCTCTTAACTAAGGATACAGAGAGTGTAATTACAGAGATTGTAACTCTGTATCCTTAGTTAAGAGGATCTTGTATCTTAGTTAAGCATCTGGGCAACAAATTACCCAGATGCTTTTGGCTGTATTTGTTTTCTATTGCTGATAACAAATTACCACAAAATTAGCAGTTTACAACAGCACTTTTTTTTTTTTTTAATCTCACAGTGTTTAGGACCAAAACCAAGGTTGACTAGGCTGGGCTGAGCTCAGTGTCTCACAGGGCTGAAATTAAGGTATTGGTTGGCTATGTCTTGTCTGTAGCATGCACTCATCTTCCAAACTCATTCCTCTCACTGGAAGAATTCAGTTCCTTGCAGTCATAGGACCGAAGTCCCTATGTCCTTGTTGGCTGTTGGCTGGGGTCCCCTCTGCTGTAGGGGCCACTCAGGTGCCCATGGTCATCTCCATGTCATCATTGAAAGCCCTCATGCCAAATCTCTTACACATTTCTGATCTTTCTCACTTCCTCTTCTGCTTCCAGCCAAAGAAAACTGCCTCTTTTAAAGGGCTCATGTGATTAGGCTAGACATACCCCCCCCCCCCAAATCTATCATAATGCCAAGTGATTAGTAACCTTAAGCATGGCTACAAACACTCCCTTTTCCATTGACCTTAATATAATCATGGAGTAACAGCAGGTCTGAAGGTAACAGGCCCATCTTAGGATTCTGCACCAGCCAAGATATATCATTCTTGTCAAGAAATTTAAACGATGGAAAGAACATAGAAGGAGGGTGGTTGTTGGAATGACTAACCATCTTATATGTAAATGCTAAGACAAATAGAGTAACAGCCCTAAAATTTGGCCAAATGATAATCTTTGAGGAATTAAAATGTAGGGATCAGAACCAATACAGACAGAAATCCAACAGTAAGGGCTTAAAGGAACACTGAAGGTTTTATTATTTGAGAAATGAAGAACTACCAGGTTAAATGAAGACATGACCAGGTATTGAAATAGTTCTTAAGTGTAAGATATGGACTAGATGTCCTGATGTTTGGATCAGGTGGCAGACTCCATCTAACACCTCTATCCAGCAATCTGAGTGAACATTTTAGTTTGTCGCATATTAAAGCTGAAAGCTACTGTATTGGTGCCACCACATATCCATGGCCTCCTACCTCACCACTGCCTGGTGTCATTCTTTCTGTGTAGTCCCACATTGCCCCTACACTCTGTAAGGTAGTTTGAAGGAGCAGGAAAGGAAAGGAAATATAATGAAGCAGGGAAACAGATGGATCTGAGAGAGAACTTTGTTTTTAATGATAATTTATAGATTAAAAAGAAGAATCATTGTGTGCTGGGATGAGGGCCTATCCTATGAGGGATAGGAAGGAGGGGAGAAATGGACTGAAGGTGCCAGAGAAAGATAAAGAGAAGGTCCCAAAGCATGACTGTGTGGATGGAAACAAGAGAAAGGTCTTGAAAGATAAAAAGGGGAAAGAATTAAGAGGCTTTGTGGATCAATTTCCTTTGGAAAGGAGAAGCATTATTTTTCTGAAATACAGGAAAAGGAAAGCAGATGAGTAGTGGCTTCAGATGAGACATGTCAAGCCAGGTCATGTGAGGTGACTTTTATCCTTTCATTTAATGAGAAAATTTTAAATGTATTTTCTTCTCTTTAAAGTGACAAAAAATAGTAGGATCAATAGAACACAATCAAATAATGTTTATTAGTAGCAAATGATATAATACATATAGCATGCTTGGAATAGTGCATGCCACATTATAATTATTTGGAAATATCAGCTATTTTTAGTATTCTCATTATTTTCTACCAATAGTAAAGGAAAATGAGGTTGTGAACTTAAAAATAATATAAAGATTTTTAATAACTTGTTGAGTAATGGTATTGCTGACAAACATTGAGCCCTTGGGAAAAGTAAACAGCATTGTTCATGGAGCATCCAATCACCTGGTTAATGTTTTTACTAACAATGCTTAACATTCTAGAAGGTACAAAGAAAGGATGGGTATCAAGGTTTATAAAAAATCAGAGGTAAGAGCTCTGGGGTCTGGTTGTTTTTACCAGGGTGAATCCAAAATTCAGAGTGAACTAGGAGATTTAAAATAATACATTAAGTCAGAGATGGTAACTGTGGCAGTATTTTAAATTTTAAAATTTCAAAAATTTAAAAGAAGCTTCAAATACCTTAACATGAAGATAGAGGGGGTAACCACAGAGTTTAAAGTATTAAAAAGCAGAGTTAGAGATGACCATCTTCATAACTTTGGCTTTCCAATGTGAAGTGGGCTGAATATGAAGAAATTGCCCCCGTGATAAAGGTTGTTATTGAGGGTAACAGTACGAATTAAAACAAGAAGAAAAATTGTGACCCACGTATAAGATTATTATGCAGTTGTTAGAAGGGGATTCTGGATACCAGGAAACAACAGATGGTGTGGACCTCAGAGCAAGCAGTTTTAGTTGAAAGATGATGATGGAATGGTAGTGTGGAAGGGCAGTGGAGAGCCCTATGATTTGTTAAGCACTCCTAAGTCATAGTAATACAAAGA